>NC_045542.1:42381026-42715312 GCF_009769535.1 Thamnophis elegans
ACATGACCAGTATCTCCCCACTGTCACATTAATCTTACCGTGTGTTTTGATAAATTTTCAACTGCCATTGCTTTTTCTGTACCTATTTATTTATGTGACCTATTCTCTTTCTATATAATAACCCTTTAAATCCCTGTGGAGGGTTACCATTTCACTCCTCGGGCTTCTCAAAGTCAAACATTCAGCTCTTCCTTCACACAATGAGGCTGAGTTTCCAGCCACGTGAAGGTGTTGCCTAATGCAATGAAAGGGAAAGCAGAGCTGTATATAATAGAGAAGGTAAGTGCTAGCCAGCACAGAGCAGAGCAGCCCTGTTAACATCTGGGTGTCTGAAAATCATATGCTGATTATGAAACTAACATTTTATTTATTTGTTATTTATTCAGCTTGCCACAACCATGTACAAATTCTCAGCAGCTCATAACATAAGGAGCAATAAAAATTAATTAAAAGCCAACAGTCAAGCCTATATTCCAGATAGCATCTGGCGTCATCAGCCCCAAAATGTTCTCTGGAACAGCTTTGCTTTGAAAAGTTTCAAAAGACAACTACAGTTGGGCCTAAAGGCGCTTTTTGTGGGAGTCCATTCTAGGAGGCAGTCAAATAATGACTCTGGGTCCTCAGTCCTCTTAAATTCCTGAAAACATAGAGCAACCAATTATTTCTCCTTCCCTCCATCAATGAGATGATGAAGGGACGTAGACCTAAAGACGATCCAATCCTGAATCCTGAGGGGATTTAATAGCTGCTGATTCAGTTCTACAGAGGAATTGTTGAGTCTGTCATCTGCACCTCTATAACTGTCTGGTTTGGCTCTGCAACCCAGCAAGACAGACACAGACCTCAACGGATAATTAAAACTGCAGAAAAAACAATTGCTACCAATCTGCCTTCCATCGAGGACCTGTATACTGCACGAGTCAAAAAGAGGGCTGTGAAAATATGTACAGACCCCTCACATCCTGGACATAAATTGTTTCAACTTCTACCCTCAAAACGACACTATAAGGCACTGCACACCAGAACAACTAGACGCAAGGACAGTTTTTCCCCCTGAATGCCATCACTCTGCTTAACAACTAATTCCTGCAACACTGTCAATAATTTACTAAAACTGTATTACTATTATTCTTCTCTTCCTTCCTAGTACCTATCTCTTCCAACCTATGACTATAACCATGTTGCTTTTATCTTTACAATTCATATTGTTTTATTTGTTTCTAGTACGATTTGTTTGCTTAACCTATGACTATCACTAAGTGTTGTATCTTATGATTCATGATGAATGTATTTTATTTTTCTTTATGTACACTGAGAGCATACACACTAAAGACAAATACCTTGTGTTTCAGAAGACAACTACTTGGCCAATAAAGAATTCTATTCTATTCTAAGTTAAAAGCAGCACTCAGAAGTTCATAGGAAGCCAACGCAGGGCACGCAAACAGCTATAACTTGTGCCTACTGCCACTGAATTTTTCACCCTCTGAACTTTTTAAGGCAGCCTCAAGTACATCACATTATGGCAGTCTATGCACATGAACACAGCCACTAAAGTCAGGTCTTCCTACCCAGGTAAATCACAACTGGCAAACTGGCTATAGCTGGGCAAAGGTTTTTTGGCTGCACTGGCACCTGCTGATGTAGAAGGAGCCATTAATCTAGGATGACACCCAATTTGTAAAATCACCTCTGTCTTCTGGCAGTCATGTCCCTCCAGTGATTTACCTATGACCTTTCCAAGAACTTTTTTTGAACATCCTGTCCATCGGTCCATACCTCTCATCTCAAAGGGCAGGCTTGAGACAGAATTTGATCCTCTAAACTAGGGATTCCTAAACTTTTTGTCATGATGACTCCCTTTACCACCTCTAAAAATCTAGGCACCAAAATGAACACAATTAGCAATCCACATGAAACTTTGAGAAACTTTGGACTCTCTCTGTACTTTTTTAAAAAAGGTAAACCTTGCAGTTTGAGAAACCCTGCTGTAAACACAAGAGTTTTCTATTTGGTGAGTTTGATCCAAAATAGCCTATAGTTTCTGAGACAGTTTTAAGGGACCATAGTATTGCCCTACTTGTGGTGTTTTGTCACTTCCTCCATTGTCCATTTTTCATACCGAATTGCTTCAAAAGCATATATTTGGCAAAGCTTTCAGTCCACCCCATGAAACATCTCTCCTTTACTTAGCACTAACAAGGTCTTAATTCCTCACCTACAGAACATGCCGCACAATTCATTTCATTCTAATAGATGACCAGTCTATTTTGTGTTACTGCAGTAATCAAAACAATTGCTTTGTTTTTGAAGTTTGGGGATTAAGTTGGGTGCAAAGGCCCAAATTTTTCACACATCAAGTCAAGTGGCCTCTGAGACCTTATTCTTGACTACCTCTGCCTTATCTAGATATAGTTCTCAACATGCACCATAATAGGTTCATGCCATCAAAGTTAACTGCCAAGTATATTTACCATCATCCTCACATCTCATTCTCTATGCTCTTTTCAACAGTATAAATTCTTCTACCTAAAAAATAGCCAAAGCAAAAAAGAAGACTTAAAAGTGGATGAATAGCTTTCTATAACCCAGAAGTTTTTTATATATTTTACATGACAAAAATGTATCCAAGAATCACTCCTAAATCTGCATCATGGGTTACATTTTCCTAATCAGAGAGTTTAAGAATTGTACAACTTTTACATAAATGTGTATGTGCACGAGTGTTTTAGCTTAGTTTGATCAATTTCAAATCTTACAATCCCAATTAAACTAGATTAAATCTAGTTCAAATTTTTAAAAATTTAAGCCATCACACACATACAATAGAACATAGTACTCATCTGTTTCTTTTGTGGAAGAATATCCCAGAAACAAATTACATTTCTGGTTACCAAATATAATAAGACCTTTTGACCCAGCTTCTGAAATCACTGCATCTGCTTCTAGGAGAATCCAGAATGGGGATTACTTGACACATGTTGAAATTTCTGTTCTAACATGAAATAAGGAACCTAAGTTACAGCCATGACAGGCCATTAAAGGACTTATTTAGCCAACATCTGGTTCCTTCCAGATGTGTCCAATTTCCTCATCTAGTGGGGGAAGTTGGAGTAGACAAACCATTTTTAAACAACAGCCAAACCTAAGTTTACATCTGTCAGTGTACCAAAATGGAACAGAGCTACGGAGAGGCAGGAGTAGAACAAAGTATATGGTGTAAAAAGAGAAAAGGTGGGAGGAGTAAGAAAATGTTAATGATCAGAAAATATTTTTGTTGCAGTTCTTTGTTTCTTCTGATTACCAAATATAGTACTCAGTTTCCTTCTCCAAAATCCTTACAGTTAAGCCTCCCTGAAATCCTAGGATATAAATAATAAAATAAAGCTACTAGTAGCCAGGTGCCTTACTGAAAACCACCTACCAATTCCATTGCTAAATAAATATTTCCATCACCAGGTGTTAGGCTCTTAATTTAGAAAGATGACTTTAAAAGTCAAAAACTGAAGATTTGTGTCTTATTACAATTTCATACTTAGTCTCTTTTGGTAGAAACATGTTGGTAAAAATGGATTTGCCTAAGTTTGTGGTTGGCATTATACAAACAGAAGTGGGGGGAGAGATCTGACTTAGGAGACCTATTTTCATTAGGGGTTAATAGAAGGGTGTGTAAGAAAAGGCTGGTTTTCTTCAGAATACATAAGGTTAGGCAATGGATAAGAATTTTTCTCCTACAAAAGTTATGATAGGAACTTATGATATATAACTTTATTAGTACAAGAGGACTTATAAAGATATTTGTGTCTTATAAGTAATATTTCCCAATTATATTCCTTGACTTCAGTTCCCAGAATTCCCCAACCATCTTGGCTTAATCCCCCCCCCCCACATATGTCCAATGTCAAAAAATAATTCTTGCACAGACAATAGTATCTTCTCATTTGGGCAGAGGACTTGACTGTGATAAGGTCTACAAGCAGATGGTTTTAATTAAGCCTCTCATGACATGGAAATTCTAGTATTACTACATTTGGAATTAATCACACTTCACAGTTCTTAATTTGCCCAAGTCCTGAACACCTGGGATGTATGCCTGAGCCTAGAATAATATCTGTTTTATATGGGAAAACTACTTTACTGTACAACTTGTAAATTCCAGTGTTTGTGTATTTATATCTGGACATGACCTTGGCTTCTTTTGGTTTGGTGACAACTGAAAGTCAGAAAGTGACTTCTTCAAAAATGTACAAGGAAACCCAAGTATCGCAGGACTGTGCTGCAAAGGAGATTGTAGTACTCGTAGTGTGATTTGCTCAGATGCTCCCACCAGAGAAGATTGTTGGAGTACAAGTTGAAATTTCAGAGCAATGTAACCTAGGAGAAGCTTCTGTGAATAATAGCCCATCCAAAGAAAAACTAGAGCATCTGCAATGGCTCAGATTGTCTAATCCAAATCTAATCCCAAAAGCCTTCCTAATATTAACATGAACTAACTTCTCTCCACTGCCAAACACAACTGCTGTGTTCAAAAGCAGCAAATTGAGACATTCAGAAGAGAACAAAAAGCGTCACAGCAGGAAACTAAAACAAACTTTTAGTCACTTTTTACATTTTTCTGATGTGCATTCTGTTTTAGATATTTAAATACTGCACGCTGCTGCCTAGAGTCCAGCTGACTTCAGCTGCTCAGTTCAATTGAGTGAATAAATAAGCAAGCTCTGCACGTATCTAATAGACAAGTTCTTTCTGGGGAACAAAAAACATTTGCTTCCTATAAAATTCTTCCAGAAGGAAAAGTCCAACTGGGACCAGCAGTGAGATGGGGTGCCTGGGAGCTGAGAAACAGCCACACCTCCCAAATTGAAGTACTTGGAGTGCCTTGGAGCTCCAGAAGGTGTCTTCTGTACCAGAACAGGGCTGGTACAGGCAGCCTGGGGCTGTCAAACAAAGATCTGTGTGGACTTCTTACCACGCTCACCCTTCCTTCCATCTCAGCAAGCTTCCTTAGAAAGGAAGGGTGGGAATTGCTGGCACTTGGAACCGATTGACTGCAAACCATCCAGTAAACCATGAGGAGATGCAGGCCTACATTCCAACCCCTGCACCCCACACTTGTTCCCCAAGTAGGCACAGAGCATGTTTTGCTCAGTCTTCCATGGGAGAGATGTCAATCACCAGCAATGCTGCATTTCATCACCCTCACACTTGTTTTGGAAGGAAGAGAGGGGGGGTGAATGAACCCCTTCTCACCATAAAGCTAAACATAGCCCTGAGTGGAATGCCTTTAAATATACATTTTAAGGTGCTGGCTGGCCTTTCAAGAGTTCCCACCAGGGCACAATAAATCAACTCCTCCAGTTCAAGGACCACCTACCCCAAAGAGAGGGGCAAGGGAATCCCCAGCAACCAGACTCTTGGGCAGGTGTGACTCACTAACTGTACAGGTGGGCTGAGGAAGAGAAGACAAACCTGAGACCAATTCACTCACTCGAGGGTGGGGAAGGAACCTAGTACATCGGTGTGGAAAGGAGAGATCCATTAAGAAAGAGACCAAAGAGGAAAATTGGGCGGGGGGGGGGGAGGAGAAGGAGGCGCTGGCCACGCCATGAAAACAAAGGCCGATTATACCCAAAGCGAGCAACCCAAAGCAACCCTGAGAGCCATTTGGGCAGAGGAAGGCCACGGGGATGAGTTACAAAGCAGGGTTAACACCACCTCTGCCCCCAGGGAGAGGGAACGGAAGACATGGGAAGAGAGAGAGGGGGCCTCGGACGACAAGGACAACGGCGTCCTCTGAGGAAAAGGAGACGCCAGGGGACAAAACCCCGCTCGGGCTTCCGCAGCACACGTGCATTCATTCCTCCAGAGAGCCCGTTCACACGAAGCCCTCGAGCCTCGAATGCATTTATTCATTTAAATCGGCAGGTACGGCAAGCTTTGAGATCGCGATTTGTAAAATAAAAATAAAAAAAACCCGTTAAGTGGCTGGAACAAAACGTCCCTGCCCGCCCACCAACTCACTCCTAAAAGGCTTCGATCTTGCAATGAACTCGCAGTCCCTTTGTTGCCTAAAGTGATGAGCCCCGCGCAAACTGCGAAGGGGCGTACATGGTTTTTTAAAAAAATATATTTTAAGCAATATATTATTCTCATCTCTCCTTAACGCCAACACCATCTCCTGCCTCGGTTGGCGGCTTCCGCCGTAGGAAGCTCGCCCCTTCTTTCCTCCTACCTGTCTCTAAAGCGGCGCGCTCGGGCCACCGGCTGCCTGCTACCCCCAGCTTGGCGGGTAGGCGCCGTTCTCTCGCCCACACCCGCGTTCAAGTAACGGATCCCGAAGGCAGAGCCACTGAGCAGCATGGGGATGCCCCGTTTTTTGCGTCCTTTCCTCTGGCGGGGGAGGAAGGGAAGTGTCTCCTGATGACAAGCAAGCCGATACCACGGAGCGGCAAAAAAAAAAAAAAAAACCCTTGCGAGGTTCGACGAAAGCCCACCATCTCCCCCTTCCTCTGTTTCGCGATACACGACACGCATCTTTCCCGTTCTCATTCAAGCGAAAGCTTCCGAACGCGGCCTTCCCTTAACCCAACCTTTCCCCCCACACGCACGTTATACTACAAGGTTTCTCATCCCCGGCCAAACACCATCCGACCTAGGTCACCCAAAGCACCTGAGCCTTCGTCCAAGTTACTCACCTTCCGCGCCGCCTTCCACGGAGAACAAAGTGACAGGAGGCAGCCGCTCCATTATATTCCACAAACACGGGATGCCAAAGGCGCCTCCGAGTTTATTGTATGTCTAGCAAAACGCCAGAACTCCGAGAAGCAGGAGAAGGAAAGCATCACTGCGAAGCGTTATATCCGATCAGAGAAACGACAGGCGGGCATCCACTGGTGACTTTCGGTCCGGTAAGGAATAGAGGCGTCCTCCCCCACCTCCCCCAAGACGTCGCTGCTTCCCCCCCCCCCCAAGAGGCAGATGTATATCGTATGTGTCATTTCTAGGCGGAAAAAGCATAGATCCATTTGGTCGAGAGAAAGAAAAAAAGACGGTGGGAAGGGCTAAACTAATCTCGTTAGATCCCTTCCACTCCAAACTTTCGGTTCTCGGGACAGGACAGAAGAGATCAAGATTTATGCAGGAACAAAGGTTATTTCATCTGAACTCCCACGATTTCTTCTGAACCAGGAGGATCCGTCACCACCTCTCTGCCAGTCCTGAAGAAAGCCCGAAGAAAAGCTCCATCGATCCCTCCGGAAGCTGCCCGCTCACTTGATCCCAGACAATTCCTCGCCGCGAAGAGCCAGAGGCATCCACCGATCCCCGCAAGGGTCTCAGGACAGCCCTCCCAAAACGCGGCTTGGTTTTGACGTAGCGCCCGACTCTCCTACAAACCTCCGGCGAGGGAATTATTCGAGCGCCGTCGCCCTCCAAGCAGGTACATCGCCTGCCCGCCAACTTACCTCCGATTGCCTCGGCTCGAGCCATTCCTGCCTTTATATACCCTCAGGCTCCTTTGACTTCGGCAAGACACGCCGGAAAGCATCACGGGAATCGTAGTTTAAGGCGCCTGCCGCCAGCTGGCCAATCGGCGCTCGGTCGATTTCCTAGGTAATCGATGATGCTCGCTTGGCAATGACATGGCGGGGCTTCCGATTTTCACAGCCGCTATTCCTCCCCGCAAGGGTTGGATTTTGCTGCAAAACTTTTTAACAACCACAACGTAGAAAATCCCTGTGCGGCTCG
The DNA here is from genome assembly GCF_009769535.1 of Thamnophis elegans. Lineage (NCBI taxonomy): Eukaryota > Metazoa > Chordata > Lepidosauria > Squamata > Natricidae > Thamnophis > Thamnophis elegans. Next base: position 42,388,773 of record NC_045542.1, read on the forward strand.
CTGGCCTCGATTTAATCGAGGGCGTGCATAAGCGCACCAGTGTGCCTACGGTCCCTGTCCTACTGTCTCCATGTATTCGTACCCATTTGCTGTATTCATACCAGTGGTGAAATTCAATTTTTTTTACTAACGGTTTTGTGAGCGTGGCTTGGTGGCCGTAGCAGGAAAAGGATACTGCAAAACCTTCATTCCCTCCCCACTCCAGGGGAAGGATACTGCAAAATCCCCATTCCCTCCCCACTCTGGGGCCAGCCAGAGGTGGTATTTGCCAATTCTCCGAACTACTCAAAATTTCTGCTACCGGTTCTCCAGAACCTGTCAGAACCTGCTGAATTTCACCCCTGGTTCATACTTATACCTGTTATCTTTTACATGTTTGACAAACTAAATAAAATAAATAAATAATCATGGCCTTTCTTGTGGCCCCAAAACAATGCAGGTAACTGTTGAGTGATTATAAAGGCAAATGAAATGGAACCGCTTTTCCAGAAAAGTAGGGGAGGGTGCCAAATAGGGTTTATGTCCTGGATTGGAGTTTCTATTCTATGGTCCAAGTGACCCTAGACTATAATTCTGCAATGACAGTCTCTGGCTGCAACTGCACAATGCACAAAAATCTACTAGGCTGTTTGGTGGCTCAGTTTGTTTTGCAGACTCGAAGAGTTAACTTGTTAAATGATGGTTGAGTGCAAAAAGTGAGTTGCTCTAAGTAAACTCACTTCTCACTAAACAAGCTGTGAGGTTTTCCTTACTTTGTAAGAGCTTTGGAATTCTGTTCTAAATACATTTTTAGTTGGAAAATTATCCAGCAGGAACTGTTAGAGATACCATCTATTTAAAGGTAGTTCTCAACCAGTGGTGGGTTCTGGATCCTATTCCAACCGGTACAGTTGGAACGGGCCCGGTGGCGTCCACATGGACACGTGCAGCGTGTGTGTACATGCATGCAGCGTGCGCATGTGTCTTAGCGCCTCCGCGAGCCTCCACGACGCTCCAGCTACTCAGCAGAGCGTCATGCAGGTGCTGTACGCGCCGTGCACGGAAGCGCCGAAAACTTAAAAGACCGGTAAGGACCTTGGGCGGGCGGGCGGGCCCTCCGGATACCGTACCGGAATGGTATCTGGTGCTCTGGGCAGGCTCCGGTACTCCCTTACTGGGGTGTACTGCCTGCAACCCACCACTGCTCTCGACTTTTGAGCCCAAAATTTTCATTGCTAAGCAAGTATGTGTTACTCCCCATTTTACGACCTTTTTGCTATAGTTAAGTGTTTCACTATAGTTGTTAAATGAATCATGCAGTTATTAAATGAATCTGACTTCCCCATTGATTTTGCTCCCTAGAAAAATTGCATATGACAATCCCAGAACCCTGGGATGCTGCAACCGTGATAAATACATGATGGTTGCCAAATATCTAAAGTGTAATCTCTACATTGTGTGACTGAGTCACTAGTATCACCTTTTTCCACATTCAACACTATATTTGTAACCTACTCCATAGTGCCGTGATAGCGAACTTATGGCATGCGTGCCACAGATGGCACACAAGCCATATTTGTTGGCATGGCAGCTCTCGGCAACCCTCACCTCCACAGTGCATGTGTGCGCTGGCCAGCTGATTTTCAGCCTTCCGGAGGACTGGGGAAGGCCATTTTCGCCCTCCGGAGGCTTCAGGAGCCTAGAGAGGGCAGAAAACAGGCCCAACGGCAAAACCAGAAGTTCCGATTTGCCCACTGGGCCTGGGGGTTTTTTGCTCTCAGAGGGCCAGGGGAGGCCATTTTCAGGCTTCAGGAAAGCCTCCGGAGGTACATGCTCAAGGGGGTCGCTCACTCATGCACAGGTAGGTCACTCGCGCATGTGCAGGTGGGTGGGCATGCACGCATGCATGATAGCCTGCACACAAACAGTTTGGGCATATCTTTAGAAAAAGGTTAACCATCACTGCCATAGTGGATAGGCAAAGAATCTTCAAATGGAACTGCTATGTCTATTTAGTTCAGGCTAACACTTATTCTCGCATTTATTTCTGAACTTAGGATTTCATATTTAAACATTTATTATACCTATTTAACTTTGAAATAAATTATATTAGTTTCAAACTTTATTATAACAAAAATAAAGGACTAGCTTCATGCACTACCAAAGAAAGATTTTTTTAAAAAAATAAGAGGGAAAGTTTTCCTGCAACATCAACTTTGCATTTTGTGTCCTTTTCTTTTAAGGATCGTTTTATTCCCTAAAGGAGTATATTACTGAAATGAGGCATATAATGGATGGCAATAACAGTTCAAAGTACATACAAAACAAAAAAAAACCCGTGAGACCAGTTTACAGGAAAGATAAAATGATATTAGTCCTCAAAGTGCCAAATAGTTTAATATTTATAAGCCTGTTGTAAAGTATTTCTTAATAATTCTATGAGAATTCTTCTCATTCCCCTGTTATGTTGCCCAATAACCTTACGGTACTAACTTCTGAAAGCAGAAGATGGAAACTGAACCAGATGTTGACATACTTCTGTAAATTACTACTCTATAAAACTCATCTTGGGATATTTGAATATTTAGTGTTATGATAGTGAAAAAGTTTGTACATCTACGTTGTCCAAATAAATTTGCAAATGGTTGAGTGCACAATGAATATTGAAATCTGGGGGAAATGTAGCTGCTGCCAGAATTTTTAATCTCCCAAGACTATATGGGTTGTTTTGTTGTTGCTGCTGTTGTTGTTGTTGTTGTTGACAAGGGGTAAGTGAAAATTGTGCAGGTTCCTTTCTGTGATCTCAACTTTCCACCCTTACTTCAAGATTCAAGACAAAGCCAATTTCTGAAGCACAAATTGACCTAAGCCATTCTAGTGTCTTCCTCTGTTGGTGTTTGTGGGCGTGGTCTTGGTGGATCTTTGGTTGAGCTGTTTACTGTTAACTTGGTGGTTTTTTAATTGGGATAATGTTGAATGTTAGTCTAATGTTAATCTTGGCATTTATCTCTACACAAATGAGTATTGATTGCTGGTGTGGAGGCTATTTTAGTCTTTTTATTCCTTTTTGGCTTGTTGATAGCCTCTTGTGCACAATATATAGATATTGCTTTTGTCTATATGCCTATTAATGGCCAATTTGTTGAGTGCCACCTTCCAGGGTTGGCTTGGTCTAGAATGGTCACAGTTTGCCAGTTGAAACTATGGTTAAGTCTGTTCATGTGTTGTGAAATTAAGCAGTTTTTATTATGTCTTCTGATTGCTAGTTGGTGTTCATAGATGCATTCTGCTAGTCTTTTGCCTGTTTATCCTACATAGTGATTTTATAGACTGGCAGAAGTCTACATGACTCCTGTTTTCTTCTTCTTTTGGTTTACTTGAGATGTTTTGGAGGGCTTTTTGGGTTTGTGTGCCACACTGATGCCATGTGGTTCTAATAGTGTATTGATGGTTTCTGAGATGTTTTAGATGGATGGCAGCATTATCCTTTTTACAGCTTGAGTTGGTTGTGCTGTATATTGCTGCCAAAATGTTTAAATGAATCTCTAGGAAGCACCAGAAGAAGAAGAAAAATCATCCATAATTAATGACAATTCCCATCAATCTGAACTAACCTACCAATGAGATTTAGCTAGGGATTATAGGAACAGTACAGTATCCAAAGTACCTGAAGGGCTTAGAATTGAGGTACAGATGGGTTGGATTCCCCAGCTTAGCTCTTGATTTTAACCCGCATTCAGGGATTTAGAAATATTTTTGGTTCATCCAAAAGTGTCCACGAGGTCTCAACTCCATCACTCTCCTCTCTGTCACGAGAAGATCGCCAGGTTGAAGAGAATAAAGGATGCTTTCAATTGCTGATATGAGCCCATAGGGAAAACCAGCTCTAACTCTTTGTATCTTAGAAACATCTGGTTGACATATATTGGAGCCTGCAGGCAGGGCTTAGGGAGGGGGATAATCATCCTTAATTTACCTGCTTCGTACATATTTTATCTTGCTTTGTTGGCGGTTCGTTTCCTCCCAGCCCTGCCCTCCAAACACTTCAGACACATTTTAATAATTAAAAACATGGGCTTGCTTCAGCCCTGGCTCCCTCCCCATCTCAGCAGTGGTGAAGGAATGCAAAGGAGGAATGCTGCCTTCACACAAGGAAGTTGGGAAGGGAAGGAGCCTCTCACTTTAAAACAATGACTTTATGTTTCCAGCCAGAGCTGTAGTCACGCAAATCTCTCCCCCTCTGTGTTATATATAAACATACTTGTGAAAGCTTTTCAACTCTCTGGATGCATGGCTCTCTGGAACTGGCAAGGCAGACACAACATTTAGAGCAGAGTTCGAATTCCAATACACACAGCTCGTCTTTTTACAGTGTTATAAATTCTAACTCCACTTCTAAATTTCTGGTCAGTGATTTAATTAGTCCCTACCCTGACTATTGTACTTCACTTACTGATGGTCATCATCTTTTACATTATTTTCTCCTTCCTTCCTTCCTTCCTTCTTTTCTTTCATCCCTTTTTTCTTTCATTATTTTTCTTCCACATAGTTATCGGATATATGTGGCTGGATGCAATTGGATTATTCCATAAGATCTCATGTGCACTTGGGTGAATAGGTCTGTTTAAATGAAGCAACCAGAACAGTTGTCTTACCTTGCCACACTTCAGGAGCAGAATTGCCTTGCATTCAATGTTTACTCGTATGCCTTCACTGTAGAGCTGTGTAACTGCTTGCATTTAGCTTGCAACCTTGCATTTTTGGTTTGATATTCAGATCCAGCGTGCAACCATTTAGTGGAAGCATTCAGAGTTGTCCTTCAGGCCCTCCAGACAATCATTTGTGCCCTGCCCACCTCATGCTTGGATTATTGCAATGTGCCTGCCCAGGAAGACCACTGAGAAGTTATGGCTGTTTCCAAATGCAGCAGTGCAAGCAGTAATGTAATGGGGACCTCTCAGTGTGCCCATGTGTCACTATTGCTATGTGAGCTGCATTGGCTGCCAGTTGGCTTCCGTGCACACTTCAAGGTGTTCATTGTTACCTGTAAAACCCTGTATGGCCCAGGGCCTGGACACCTGAGAAACTGCTTAGCTCCAACTGTTTCTGCCTGCCTAGTTCCAGCAGATGGGTACATTCCAGGTCTCCTCCATTAAACTTTGCCATGTGCCTTCTCTGTTGTGGGCCCCACCCTCTGGAATAGAATCCTGCAGATATAAGGACAGTACCCTCTCTCCTGGTTTTCCAGAAAGCTTTGAAAACACAACTTTGGTCCCAGGCCTTCCGTTGATGTTTACTATATGTTCATGGCCCCTAGTTTTGTTGTTGTTGCTGTTGTTACTACAAGAACACACATTTTGCTAATGATTTTCCATTAGATCATTTTAGTCTGGGCTGCCTGCGTGATTGGTATTTTTCACTGTTTTTATGTTTTCCCTAGTATTGCATGCTGCCCAAAAGTTTACTGGAGTTCAGCAGCCAATTCATTTAAAGAAATAAATAATAACTGAGTGGTCTCTGTTTTTGCAGCCCAGAACCCTACTCTGTAGGTTACCCTCAAAAATCATAAAGGCGAATATGGGAAGCTGTCTTACTCAGGGTGGTAGGCAAAGATACTTAGTTTAGGTGTAGTATAGTGATTAGCAATGGCTGTCTGGAGTGTCAAGCTAGAATCTTGATCAATAGAGCTGGAAGAGGCCTTGGAGGTCTTCTAATCTAGCCCGCTGCTCAAGCAGGAGACCCTATACCATTTCAGACAATGGGCCATGTCAGGTCTCTTCTTAAAAACTTCTATTGATGATGTGTCCACAACATCTGAAGGCAAGCTGTTTTATTGGTTAATTGCCCTCACTTTTAGGAAGTTTCTCCTCAATTCCAGGTTGCTTCTCTCCTTGATTAGTTGTTTCTTGTCCTGCCAAGGATGGATTTGAGAAAATGTGTTTGCAAAGCATATATTCTGTGACTGGATTGACTGGATTGAACAGCAGTCTTTTCTTTCTTAGTCGTGCCAATTTCATCAAGAACAGAATATGGAAAAAAAATCCCCTTTATTCTATAAGGCTGTGATGCTGATAGTGCCCAATGCTGCACAGTTAATGTAGACAGTGAGTTGTAGTGCATCCTATATTGTGTCTTCTTTGGCACAATTTACCCTGGATTTACAGATGCGGATTTGTCCATAGCCCCTCGCCTCCTTGACATGTTCATCTTTTGGGTGCAAGTATAATTTAGCAATTTTGACTAAGTTCCGTCTTCTCAATGTAACATTATTCAGATGTGTTGGGGCTGCAAGTTCAAGAATGCTTAGATTGAAAGCCTACCACTTCTAGAATATGCTAGGTTAGGAAACATTCCTGTGCAACTTAGATGCAATTATTCCATGAGATCCACAGGTGGTATTCAGCAGATTCTCACCAGTTCTGGAGAACCGGTAGCAGAAATTTTGAGTAGTTTGGAGAACTGGTAAATACCACCTTTGACTGGCTGTGCCCCCATCTATTCTCTGCCTCCCGAGTCCCAGTTGATCGGGAGGAAATGGGGATTTTGCAGTAACCTTCCCCTGGAGTGGGGGGGGGGGGAATGGATTTTACAGATTTTACAGTATCCTTCCCCTGCCATGCCCATCACGCCACACCCACCATGCCATGCCACACCCACAGAACCGGTAGTAAAAAATTTTGAATCCTACCACTGATGAGATGGCTTTAATTTCTTTTCTGTCATCTTTGATGTACCGTATATACTCGAGTATAGGCCGACCCGAATATAAGCCGAGGCACCTAATTTTACCACAAAAAACTGGAAAAGTTATTGACTCGAGTATAAGCCTAGGGTGGGAAATGCAGCAGCTACCGATAAATTTCAAAAATAAAAATAGATACCAATAATGCCATTGCCCATTGAATAACATATACAGCCTGCCTGTGCCCATTAAATATACAGTAGCCATTGTAAAAATTTGCTCTGCATAACAAATTATTATCACACAATACCGGTGTATTCAATGAAATACTTCACTCACCTCATGATGCTGATGTCCCGCTGTGATGATGATGTCCCGCCTCCTATGACACACGGCACAGTGATTCCTATCATTGGATCACTGTACCAGAGGAGGTGGGACATCGCTATGTGGCTGCTTGCCATATCATGGAGGAGGTGGGACATCGTTGCAGAGCGGCAGGAGGGGGAGGAAGGGGAATCGTAAGATAGCCCTGCATTACATTAGAACGTGAGGAGGGGGGATGGTGCGGTGCACGCTGCGCGGCAAACTGACACAGAGGGAGGGGAAACTCAGGGGCGCTGGGCCATTCACGAGCGTCACCCAGCGGCATGGCCCCGCCCCTTTTTCTCCTCCATTTCAGGCAAATTTTTCACTGACTCGAGTATAAGCCAAGGCGGCTTTTTTCAGCTCAAAAAGTGGGCTGAAAAACTAGGCTTATACTTGAGTATATACAGTAAGTGATATGAATGAAGTACAAACCATTGTATCATAAGTGTATGTGAGAGGGAGGGGAGGAGGGAGGGAATAAGTGAGACAGACAGGCAGACAGAGAATGAACCATCATGGAGTAGTGCTATAGGTGCTGAACTAGGAGTAGGGAGACTAGTTCTAGTCCTCCCTTAAGCATGGAAGACTTGGCTAGCTGCTGTCTCTCAGCTCTAGGCTGAGAAGGCAAAACATACCTGTCTATCAACCCATATAGTGTGATAGATTAGGGTTCACAATCTTCAATGAAAACCTAACATTTTAGCCCTATATACAGTATATCCAAGAAAACTGATGTCCTTAACTAATTCACTAGAGCAGTGGTTCTCAACCTTCCCAATGCCGCGACTCTTTAATACAATTCCTCATGTTGTGGTGACCCCCAACCATAAAATTGGTGTCTCAGTTCCTAAGACCATCGAAAATATGTGTTTTCCGATGGTCTTAGGCAACCCCTGTGAAAGGGGCATTCGACCCCCCCCAAAGGGGTCCCGACCCACAGGTTGAGAACCACTGCACTAGAGGAACTCTTCCAAACAAGGCATTTCGCTGCATAGTCGCCCTGCCTTGTTCACAAAACATTACAAAATGTTTTTGCTTTAGCACCTCCTCACTTCTTTAATCACTTCCTTTTCCTAAAAAAAGACAGAACAGTTACAGAATCCCTGTTGGGAAACACCCAACCAGACAGGGAGGAGGGATCAAGCAGGGAATTAGTCTTGAGTCATGCAGCGCAGCTGCAAGAGATCCAGGATTGATTGACTGCCCAGCCCATCTCCTTGGAAGGATCTGTTCCCAAGGGGAGGCAAGCAATCTGGGAAGATCCCTGTATTATAGGCAGAACACAATAAATTGGTTCGATTGAACTGCTCACATTTGGATCTGCTCACTTGTGTTTGACAATACCTTTTGATCAGGACTGATCAGGATACCAGAGGAAAGAGCTAGATTAGAGGCCTTTGGGCAATTCATTAAAAAGCATGAAGCTTGTCGCTCCTCATCTTCCTTCCAAAGCCGAGGTTTTTCTTTAATCTGCAATACTGAACTACAGGAAGTCCTTTTGACTTACACCTATTTGTTTAATCACTGTTCAAAGTTATGGCAGCACTGAAACTAATGACCTATGATCATTACGCCATCCCCCACAGTCACATGGTCAAAATTCGGGCACTTGGCAATCGGTATGTATTTACAACAATTGCAACATTCCAGGATTACACGCAGGGGTGGGATCCTACCAGTTTAACAACCAATTCGCTGAGGACGCACTTCTCATGTGTGCTGCGTGTGTGTGCACAATTTACAGAAGACTTACCTTCAGGATTAATGCTTAGGAAGGAAAACAGTTGAGGTGTGGCAATCCACTCTGCCACGTGACTCAGGTAAGGAGATGAAGGTTGGTAAAGTGCAGGGGCAAGTGGGTGGGCCCACAGCTGATCTTTGGAGCTACCGGTTCACCCAAACTGGTAGAATCCCACCCCTGGTTACAAAATGACACTTGCAACCTTCCCAGCCAGCTTCCAACAAGGAAAGTGAATGGGGGAAGCCAGATTCACTTAATAAACTATGACCAAAAAAGGTGATAAAAATCAGGTGTGACTCACTTAACAACTGCATCACTTAGCATATTGTTCCAGAGCCAATTGTGGTCATAAACCGAAGGCTGCCTGCATGACCTCATCCTTTCAAGATCATCTACAGTACCTCTTGTGGCAGAGAATTACATAAGGAAGTGCAAGATGCAAAATGCTAGCAGGAGCATGATAAAAAGCCCATGGGTGGAGTTGTGAACGGGAATAATTAAAACTGATACAGAAGTTTTCATTTTCTGTTTCTAAGCTGGATAAACAAAACCTATCGATGTCATATCAAGTGTCTCAAAGTTTCCTGGTAGGAAATGTACAGTATATTCGCAGACGAAGTGCTGCATTCCAGCTGTCAAATACCATGTTGGTTGTGGATGATGGAGGTTATGCATTTTTAAATATCGTTGCGTGCTTCTGCAGGCTAGCCTATTACAGTAACATATTTGATAGTTTTGGGGTACCTCAAGTTTCTTAGGCAGGGTGACAAGGAGGAGGTAGATACCACATTTCAAGCACATATCAGGTATTTCATCTCCTTCTGTGATTTAAAACGTTTTTAGAAGTTGAGATTTTTTTTTTTAAGAGTTCCACCTAAAACTAAATGACTTGAAAGGCTGGTGCTATTATGAAAAGGATACATGTATATATCAGTAAAATTCCAGGACTTAGGGTGATTTAGTGTCTCTTCCTTCGCCTCCCGCCTCTCTTTTGCCTCCTGTACAAGGATCTATTGAGAAACCACAGAACAAATGCTCCCTTATGTAGCTCCAAAAAAAAAAGAAAGAAAACAAAAAAACCTTCTCTTTGGTTTGTCTGAAACAGCTGCCTCCAAGCACGCTATAGTTACTCATTAACTGTGTCCTAAGGGGGGGGGGGGACTGGGTAGGAAGAGAAGGAGAGGAGAATGTATGTATGTATGTATGTATGTATGTATGTATGTATGTATGTATGTGTGTATGTATGTGTGTATATATATATACATATATTCTCCCTTATTCCCCTAAATAAGTTGGCCCTGAACTTCTTGAAATAAACATTTGGGGCATTCTGAGAAATCAAAGTGAAGGGAGCAGGTGGCTTCTTCGCTAGGTTTTAAATAATATACAGGAAAGGGTATCCTCATCTTGCTGGCAGCTTGAGAAAGAGAAAAGGATTGGGAGGAACTGTGAAAAGAGAGACAAAGGAAGCACATTATGGAAGGCAAAGAGGACAGAGACCTACTTGTGTTGTCCAGCTTTATGAGGTGGGCTGGTTCACCCTCCTCTCCATCGTGGCTGGAAATTTAGCATTTGCTGCTTCTGGAATCTCAATGTTAGCTGAAGGAAACTAAAAAGAGAAGAGGGGCCGTTTTGCCGAAATAAGTGATTCAGTCATCCAAACTGGGTTCAAATTTTTAAAAATGAGGCGATACTAGTTTTCAGTGAAGTTGGGGGTTGTGGCAGCACTGGCGTGAATGCTGAAATGCATGTTTCATTTACTTATTTCACATCCTTCTGTATTTCTGTCATTGTTATCCTTTAGAGAGGTTGACAAGTTTATTATTCTCCTCCTGAATTTCTTTTTTCTTTTTAAATAACAATCCTGGATATTTAAGAGAGTGTGTCTGGCCCAAGAGAGTTTTACAACTGAATAGGGATTTGAACTTGGGTTTCCTCAGTCCTATCTAGACATGCAATCCCTATTTTGTTTTAATCAAGAACAAAACTTTGTTTTTACTAGGGGAAAACTTAAATGGCATTCAGTGAAAAGTAAGGCTGCAATTCCCAGCTTTCGCTATTCTGCCCAAAAGGTGTAAAAACACTGAGATGATTCATAAAAGTTTTGTGTTGTCATGTTTCTCTTTTGATTTGCTCTTTTTATTTTAAAATCATGGGGCTGTTTGCATTGTACTGCTTTTTTGGTTGGTCCTGGGTTTCATTGCTCCTTTAACAATGCAGTTATTTATTTATTTATTTATTTATTTATTTATTTATTTATTTATTTATCTATCTATCTATCTTGTATGCCACCCACTCCCGGAGGACTCCGGGCGGCTCACAAAAGACAAGGGAAAGGGGGGAACGAGACAAAGACAACATATTAAAAACAAAACCAACATTCACAATCTCTGTGGAGGTAGATGCTTCTCAGCTCCCCCCAGCCTGCTGGAACAGCCAGGACTTGGTGGCCTTGCGGAAGGCCGGGGGGGGGGGTAGTAAGGATCCGGATCTCAACAGGGAGCTCGTTCCAGAGGGCCGGAGCTGCAACAGAGAAGGCTCTCCCCCAGGGAGTCGCCAGCCGACATTGGCTGGCAGATGGAATCCGGAGTAGACCCAACCTGTGTGATCTAATTGGTCTGAGAGAGGTAATCGGCAGGAGGCGGTCTCTCAGGTACCCAGGTCCGATGCCATGTAGGGCTTTATAGGTAGCGACCAGCACCTTGAAGCGGATTCGGAGACTAATAGGTAGCCAGTGCAGCTCGCGAGCCAGTGCAGCTCGCGAAGGATAGGTGTAATGTGCATTCTGGACTAATTGGAGTCTTCAAACACTCTTCAAGGGCAGCCCCATGTAGAGCGCATTACAATAAGCCAGTCTTGAGGTCACAAGGGCGCGAGTGACTGTCTGAAGGGCCTCCCGATCCAGGTAGGGTCGCAATTGGTGCACCAGGCGAACCTGGGCAAAGGTCCCAGCGGACAGATGGTGTTCTAGAGTCAGCTGTGGGTCCAGGAGGACTCCCAAATTGCGAACCCTCTCTGAGGGGCGTATAATTTCGCCCCCCAGCCTGAGAGATGGAACAGTTGGACAATCTTTGGGAGGGAACATCAGTTCCTTCAAGATCTGTGTTTGAGTCGGAGGCAATGCTTTTTTTGCTCAGTGAAATATATAACAGAATAACAAAGTTGGAAGGGACCTTAGAGGTCTTCAAGTCCAACCCCCTACTCAAGCAGGAGATACTATACCATTCCAGACAACTGGCTGTCCAGTCTCTTCTTAAAAACCTCCAGTGAGCACCCACAACTTTTGAAGGCAAAATGTTCCACCGATTAATTGTTCTCACTGTCTTAGTTTTAGCTTGCTTCTTTCCTTCATTGGTTTCCACCCATTGCTTCTTATTTTGCCTTCCGGTGCTTTGGAGAATAGTTTGATTCTCTCTTCTTTGTGGCGGCCCTTGAAATATTGGAATACTGCTATCATTTCACTCCTAATCCTTCTTTTCATTAAACCAGATACCCAGTTCCTGCAACTGCTTTTCATATGTTTTAGCCTCCAGTCCCATAATTATTTTTGTTGCTCTTTTCTGCACTTTCCAGAGTCTGAACAAAAATTTATATAATATGGTGATCAAAATTGGATACCGTATTGTAAGTGTGGTCTTACTAAGGCTTTATAAAGCAGTACTAATATTTCATGTGATTTTGATCCTATCCCTCTATTAATGCAACCTAGGATTGCATTGGCTTTTTTGTCTGCTGCTGCACATTGCTGGCTCATATGCAAGTGATTGTCCAATATGATCCAATATTTTAGGGCTGCCATTGAACCAGGTTTTCACCTAATCTATACCTGTACGTTTTCCAAGATTAAGATTCCAAGATTGGGACTTGTGGGAGGTGAATTCAAACATATCTTGATTTCACTTGACTGGTGGGAAGTGGCTCTAACAATACCAGGTAATGCCAGTAGAAAATCATGGGAAGCGAAGAGTTAACGCTATAGGGAAGCTACAGTTCTTTTTTGGAGTTGTTTTTCAGTGGCATTAAGGTCTGATTTATTATTGCTGTTATGAACTACATTCTGTGTCTTATTTTGAGCAATAATTACAGCTCACAGCATCTGTCTAACATCACCTGCCAGACTCATCTGGCAATGATAGTATCCTTAAACATTCCCCTTTTGATCTATAACATTTTGATACACCTAAAAATGTTTGCACATAACTCTAGATACCAAACTAACAAGCACTGGTCCTTTTCTCACATTATTTGAGCACTGGTTACATCTTTTAAGCCAGGGCTGTATTTGGAGTCTCTTTTTTCTTCCTTTTTTTTTTCTTCTGTGACTTTCTCATACTGTGTAGAAAGGAAAACAATGCATTGCCTGTGCAAAATCCGGCATGTTTCCCCCCTTCGGTTTTCTTTCTCAGGCTTGTTCCTAATCCTTATGAATGTGAAACTGTGCAGGACAAGATCTTCGGGGGGGAAATCCAATGCTCACGAATCTTTTTACCACCACTTGACTAGGTAACTGCTAAAATTATAATCATGCCATTAAAACACATCTAATTGTGTGGCCTGCTTCACATTGTGTTGAGCGATAACATACGTAGTTTGGTTTCACATTGCAAGTTGTGTGAAGTCAATCTTTGTGGCTTAGGGTAATTAAGCAAACCACAGTTTTTGAGCTGGGTTATTGTCTCTATTTACTCTGAGCTTGTATCTTGGATCTTCCAAAGCAGATAATGTAGCCGCTGCATATTTGTGATAGATGTGCCTTATATATCTTGCTAACCTTTAAGAATTATATCAGTGTAAGGTTGGCTTCTCGGCCAAGAAACAGCAATGAGCACCACGCCGTAGAATGGGACATGACTGGATAGGGTAATCTTTAACTTTTTAAGGTTGGTTAGGTTGGTTTTTCTAATTATTGTGCAGTTTCTTATTTCTTTTATGCATTGAACCACCTCAAGAAAGTTCTCTTACCTGGAAAGTCAGAAAATAAGGATTTCACACATACTTTTTGTTTCTTTAACTATTCAATACATTATGCCAGTTAGAAGCTTGGAGAAGACTGAATGGCATTGAGTGAGCTTAGCTGCATGGAATCTGCATCTGTTTAGTTAAGGTCGTTGGTGATTCTCTTTTTTTCCTTTGGTATATCTGAGAATTCTCATGCGCAGACTTGTGTGGTGCCACTATTGGTATGAACAAAGATGGTCACTTTGTGTGAACAAAGTGACCATCAGAAATTCTGGCCTCACAAGAAAGTTGGAGCTACTTTTTTCTTCATCCCATTTATTCTGCTGGCATGGACTATTTATATGACCTAGAGAGCAGACAGAAATTCTCCATTCTCAGGTGGATGAACAGGTGAATTCATGCTGCAGCTCAAATATTGTCGGCGGTAATCAATGTATTGGTGAAGTGTATCTGGTCTCCTGATGATACCGCTGGAAGCACAATGTAGCTCAAATATTGAAATGAGTTTCAGAAATAGAAACTATGTGTACTTCAAATCAAACCAGGACATTTGTCAATCACAAATTTTGATTACATTCATTACCATACATTTCATTTGACATCGTGGCGCTTTCAGGTTCAGTCATGAAACTAAGCAGAGGGGGAACTTTAGAGGGTGGCCGCTGAAGTTTGTGGAGAGGGATGACAATGTATGGGAGGACAGAGAGGTACCTATGTAAGGATGACAGCACCAACCTATGCAATCTATTCAACAATCGGAGAGATGGAAGGAGACTTTTAGGCATTGAGTTCAATCTCTTTTTTTGTGCAGGTATCCACATTATTGCATCCCACGCAATTAACTAAACTCTGTTTGAATATACCCATGGCACACAATCTCTGATTGCAATTGGTTCCACCATTGTGCTGTTCTTACCGTTTAGTTTGCTAACTTTCAGTCAGACTTGTCTTCCTGTAATCTAAATCCATTATTGTATGTCGTGTGTTTTATGATGATAGAAAACAGGTCTTAATTCTCTTCTCTGTGACATCCTTTCAGAAAGCTCTTGTATTTAATTCAGAGTTCTTTTCTGCGATTCTAAACCCATTTTGCTAATATATATATCAAGATTATTTCTGTTTTCTGGGACAGTGACCGTCTCACCCAATTTTGGGCTATCAATATAAACATTTCCTCCATTTCCTCATCTACTTATTATTAACAAGTTTTTGAAAAACAGCAAGCCTGCAATTGAACTTTGATACATCCCTCTCAGCATTTCACTCCATTCTGGGGAGGAGCCACCATGAGCATGATTTTGAGGCAACTGCTGTCATGTAATTGTCATGTAGCCCACTTTTAGCCCAGAATCTGAATGTCATGAATGAGTTTGCCAAATGATACGTTGACCGTGGGATGCTCCTTTTACTTGCTGAGGGACAATCCAGGGTAACATAGCAATTATTGCTTTCATTGCTGTTCATTGCCACCATCTCCACCCTGCCCTGTCAGCTGACCTATAGAACCAAGACAAAAGGAAAGAAAATGCCTTCCTTTTTTTGATCGATTGAAAAACACAAGGACAGTTTAAATCCATCATATTGGTCATCAACCTGAAAGATCTAAGCCTCCTGAGTCACATTCCCAGAACACAATCTCCCCAAGGCACAAACCAGCACTAAAACGTCTGTTTAATAAACCCAGGTGCTCCTCACTGGTTAAAACGGAGCCAAATGAGGGGAACTTACAATGGGTCATGGCCATCACAGCATTCCGGTGGCCACACATTCACAATTTGTGAATTTGCAAAGCAAGAGAGCCTAGCTCGGTGCCCATTTTCACAGTTCTGGGAAACCGTGTGTGTGTGCATGCCAAGCCAGAGCCCTGTCAAAACTTATTCCAGCTTTGCTTGGGCAAGTCGATGGCAGACTTGTCCAGGCAAAGCTGGCAGCAATATCCCAGCTAATTGTGAGGGGTGGCTAAAACCCATCTCTGAGCCATTGGCCAACTAAAAGCAGTGAGATGAAATAATATCTCAATTAGCTTTCCAAGGCATTAACATGCCCTACCAGAGTATCTGAAATAAGGTGTTAACAGGCCATTTCATCTGGGGCATCTTATCTTTGAGATTCCTTCTGTACTTTGAGGTGTCTTGAATAATTTTTGATTCTTGAAATATGGGAGGACACTGTTTACCTCAAATTCATTAATCTTTGCAGCCGCTATAATCTCCTTGGGGGTGATATTGAATTGGACAGAGATATTTCACGTTATCTTCTGTTAACCCTTTTAACTGATAGGCCAAATCTAGGCTTGTCTCCCTACAGCTATTCTGCTATTGGGATACACAGTGATGGGATTCAGTTTTTTTTTACTACTGGTTCTGAGGGTGTGGCTTGGTGGGCGTGGTGTAACTTGGTGGGCGTGGCTTGGTATGGCAGGGGAAGGATACTGCAAAATCCCCATTCCCTCCACACCCCACTAACCTGCTTTCCAGCTCCGTTCTGTTCAGAGCAACAAAAGAAGACCCAGTCCATCAGCTGGGACTCGGGAGGCAGCGAATAGATGGGGGCATCAAAGGTGGCATCTGCTGGTTCTCCGAACTACTCAAAATTTCTGCTACCGGTTCTCCAGAACTGGTCAGAACTGATTGAATACCACCTCTGGCTATAATCCCTAATGAGGACTTATTTGCCTTTCTAAGACTGCAGTTCTAGTCATTGTAAAATTGGTTATTTAATGTGCTCTCTGGAATAACATCATTTGTTAAAAGCTGCACATTCAGAGAGTTTTTATGCTGAGAATCCACAAATGAACTCCCTAAATGAAAGGCAGTTTAACATTTTAATCTATATGCTGAGAGCAATGTTCATTTCAACTCAATTAGCTTTGTTGTAAAGAGTTAAGTACTTTTTTTTTTTTTTGCCAAGATCCCTAAATCATTGCTATGATTGCATTGGGAATACTGCCTCTTAAGACCACTTATAACAGAAGACAACAAAGAAAATGAGGTGGGATGGGGGGTTGCCTTCAGGAAGAAACATATCGTTCGCAATACATACCATTCCAGGGTCTGATTACTGACTTGAGGTCTGCTAAGACCAGATTTTTATCCTCTTAGGCCTGTCTCCATCAGCCAGTTCCTTTTACCGTTCTCTGCAAGAGATTACCCGTGTGCAAATGGCAACAGAGACCCAGCCATATAAATGCGGTTGTTTGAACAGAACACCAGACACTTGTTTCCTCTTCTTTCCTCTCCCTTTTGGTCTTTAACTTTCAAACTCCTTGATTTCCCTCCTGTCCAGCTGGTGTTTTAATGAGCAGGTTCTTTATGATTAGATTAGCCTGAAAATGCTAAACATCTGGAGTCCAGCATTACAAAGCCGCCTTTATGCTGCTGGTAAGTGATCTGCAATAAAACCAGCACTTGTTGCTGAGAGTTTCAAGCATTTTTTTAAAAAGTAGAAATAAAGAAGAGAGAGAGAGAGAGAGGGAGAGAATGAGAGAATGAGAACGAATGGGAGGAGAAACGTAACACCTCCACCACAGCAAATTTCAGACCTCTGAGAACTTTCATAAATATTTTCCATAGTTCAGTGGAGGATTTTGGGAAGCCATGTAAAAATATGCTGTCAAAGCTGCCTCCCCCCACCCCACCCCACCCTCCCCTTTCCCAAATAGTAAAAAGCCAAAGAAAAGAGCTGAGCTCAACAGCAGGTGCGGGGAGGGCCCTGCCAAACAATGCGGGTGGGGGAATAAACCCTTTGAAGTGAGGCCATCACCCTTTAACCATATAACAGAGGAAGGAGGACTTTGTTACAATAAGGAAGGGGTTTTATTTAAATATGTATTTACATATTTATAACATTACCTTTCTGGACCAGGTCTGCCCATGGTGGCAAGCAAAATACAGGGTAGGCTTCCCAAACCACATCAACTGTGTTTTACAATAAAGTGCCTCTTTAAAAGGCAGGAGGCCTAATAAAATCTGTCAATTCAATGACATTTTCAGCTGGAAATGTTCAGGGGTTGTTTTTTTAAATGGCAAATGAAGGTATGTGCTCTGGAAAGTAGTGCTACGCAAGACCAGTTACTGTTGAGAAGGCTCTCTGCCTTCTTTGGAGGAAGATTGTCCCACTAGTGATTTTTGTTGTTCCCTTAAGGCCACACATAAGTGGGTTGGGACAGGAATGTCCTTTTCTCTTTGTAATCTTTCTCTTTGATCGGCTTCACCCTAAATTAAACATGAGCTGGAATCAAAGCAAGAAGGTAGTGGCTTGTTGCTCAGCTGAAAAGCAAGCAGTTTGCATGTGGAAAGTGCTAAGTGTCTTGGAGACAGAGTTGGTACACAAGGCTAATGAGCTCATTATTTCCTACCAGTGCAAAATCTGTACAGGATCCCCCCCCCCCCCAACACTCAATCTCTTCCAATGATGCTCAAGCTGGAAGCTTTGGGCTCTGCCACTCTATACGGTCCATTCCTGCCTGCAACTCCAGCTTGAGCATCAACCCAGGACCATACGTGGTAGGCTGAGAGTATAACAACAAAGGAAAGATGGCAACTGTGATTACATATTCAAAGCTTTCTTTCCTTCCTTCCTTCCTTCCTTCCTTCCTTCCTTCCTTCCTTCCTTCCATCCATCCATCCATCCATTGGATACTTACTTATGTTTTGTTTTGTTGGTGCCTTTCAGTCAGTATTTGACTCCTGGCAACTACCTGAATTAGTCTCTGCATTTTTTTGGCAGAATTTTGGAACTGGATTGCCATTATCTCTTTCTAGGAGCAGTGAGAGAGTGGCTGGCCCAAGGTCACCAAGCTGGCTTTGTGCCTAAGGCTGGACTAGAACTGGCCATTTGCTGGTTTCTAGACTGGTGCCTTAATTACTACAACACTCTGTTCTCAGAAAACCGTTTGCCAAAGTTGGCTGAAAGTCATCAAGACACTAGTCAAAAATATCCAAAGGTTACCTGGTTGGAGAAAGCTTTTATATAGTATACATTAAAAAAAAGAAGATCTTCCCATCCACATTTATGAAATTTTGAGCAGAGCCACAGGACTTGAGCTCAGTGGTGCTTTAAATGAAAGTGTGCCTTCCACAGTGAAAGCTTTGGCTGTCTTTAGCAGGCACATTTCACAATGTCTTGCAGTCCCTTAAACAAATCTAGATCATATATGCTTTGTGTAGGCTGTAAATCTATCACGAGGACCCAGATTGTTGGGGGCAATAGGCTGACTCTGGCTTAGAGAGGGCTGTAAAAGCCCCATGAAGAGGTATATAAATCGAAGTGCTGTTGCTATTGCTAATCTGATCAAAACTGTCCCTGGAAACATGAGTGAAGATTTATACATTTGGTCTTTAAGATGCTGCAAGACGATATTCCTTTAACCAATATTTAAACTCTTAAACAATTGGAATGGAGTTGGAGGGAGAAAGGAAAGCAGAATCCTGTCAAATATCACCTCTCCCATCCTGTTCTAGGACAGAAGTTAACATTGGCAGCAAAACCAGCTCTAGAGTCTGATTTGCATCAGGACCAAACAGGTAGTCCTCAATTTAACAGCCATTCGTTTAGTGACCATTCAAGCTTTAAAAAGATGGCATTGGAAAAAGTGAGCCCTTTATCACCGTTCCTGTGGTCATGTGATCAAAATTCAGATGCTTGGCAAACTGGCATGTACTTATGACGGTTTCAGTGCTCCAGGGATGTTATGTGATCATGTTTTGCGACCTTCTGATAAGCAGAGTCAGTAGGGAAGCCAGATTCATTTAACAACCATGCTACTAACTTAACAACTGCAGTGATTCATTTAACAACTGTAGCAAGAAAGGTCACAAAATGGGACAAAACTCACTTCACTGTATTGCTTAGCAATGGAAATTTTGAGCTCAATTGTGGTCATAAGTCGAGGGCTACCTATGGCAAAACAAAATGAATAGTATTTTTATCCTTCCTAAAATTATCATTCAGTTTTGGACAGAACTGCCCATTACTGGGATTAATCATATATAGGTCTGTAAACATGAAAGAAACATTATAAAATGCGTCTTGATTCCCTCTTTTTGAATCTGAAAAGGCAACTCTGCCTTCCAAGGTATTTGCAGTAAACATGGAGAACTTAGGTTAGAAAAACACTTAGGCAAGAAAAATCAAAGGTATACATACAGACTGGGTGAATCCAGGCTTAATAGCAGTGACTGTGAGAAGGGATCTTGGAGTCTTAGTGGACAACCAGCTAAATATGAGCCAGCAGTGCTCAGTGGCAGCCAAAAAAGCCAATGCAATCCTGTTGATTTGATTTGATTTGATTATATTTATATGCTGCCCTTTTCCCCCAAAGGGGACTCAGGGCGGCTCATAATTCAAATCAGGAAAGGGGGTTACAGACAAAAAATAAAAGACGAAACATAACAATACATAATTTAAAAACACACAACAGTCATACCATTCGAGACGGGGGCAACAGCTCTTTAGCCCCAGACCTGTCGGAACAGCCAGGTTTTAACGGCTTTGCGGAAGGCCTGGAGGGTGGTGAGGGTTCGAATCTCCACAGGGAGTTTGTTCCAGAGGGTCGGAGCAGCCACAGAGAAGGCTCGCCTCTGGGTAGTCGCCAGTCGGCACTGGCCGGCGGATGGAATTCGGAGGAGGCCTAATCTGTGGGATCTAATCGGTCTAGTGGAGGTGATTGGCAGCAGGCGGTCTCTCAAGTACTTGCATTAACAGAGGGATACAATCAAGATAAGTGAGGTACTAATACCACTCTATAAAGACCTAGTAAAACCACACCTAGAGTACTGCATCCAGTTTTGGTCATCACACTATAAAGATATTGAGATTCTAGAAAAAGTGCAGAGGAGAGCAACCAGGATGATTAGGTGACTGAAGACTAAAACATATGAAGAACGGTTGCAGGAACTGGGCATGGCTAGTCTAGTGAAGAGAAGGACCAGGGGAGACATGATAACAGTGTTCCAATATTTGAGGGGCTGCCATAGAGAAGAGGGGGTCAAGCTATTTCTCCAAAGCACCTGAAGGCCAGACAGGAATAATGCATGGAAACTGATCAAGGAAAGATTCAACCTAGAAATAAGGAGGAACTTTCTAACAGTGAGAACAACCAACCAATGGAACAGAAGCTGCCCTTGAAAGCTGTGGGAGCTTCATCACTTGAGACTTTCAAGAAGAGACTGGATGGCCATTTGTCAGAAATGGTGTAGGGTCTCCTGCTTGAACGGGACTAGATGACCTATAAGGTCTCTTCCAAATCTGTTAATCTGCTAATGTGTGTTCTTTGCAAGAAAGTTCCTTGCAGGTTTGAGGATTTGCTTTCGTGGTCAGATCCTAGCCTAAAAAGTGCCTCCCGGCAGATGTGAGCTCTGTTTGATGCCAATGCCCGAGCTCTAAGCCCCTGAAATGGGAGGGGATTCCGGTACTGAGGGAGCAAAGCAAGAGGATACTCATCATTCACTTTCAGATCAAATTACAATCAGCTCCTGCTTAATAAGAACAATAAAAGGAAGAGACAGAAGCAGGTGAGGTGAAGTCTTGGCGGCGGGACGCCCTCCTCCCTAGTATGGCCGTACTATGATACACCTGTCTCTGTCTTTTAGGAAACAGGCAGAGGCTTGCCCTGCTGCACAATGACTCCTATTGTGCTGACAACATTCACAGTAGTTTCTATTGACTTCCCAATCCATCAGCATTTGTCAGACCCCATAATATACCCAAGCCCAGTTAATTCACCCAGACATCATGTGAACCAGGGGACCTCAGGGCCTTTCCGATCAGCACTCTTTGACACACTGAGTTGTCTATCGGAGTCACATAAAGAGCCACAAGAAATGACGGGGAGAGTTTATTGGCAAGCATAACGTCCCGTCCAGGGAAAGGAGGAATATTTGGAAAAGCTTTTAGAAGTCACGTTTTTTAAAAAAAGGGGGGGGGGGTGAAGCATCATCCGCCTTAAAACAAAAAGCACAAAACGCTTTAGTGGGTGTTTCTTGACAGGGCTCAGACCTCAGATTGAGGCAGGAAACAAAGTGCAAACAAATCAGAGACTGGCAGCAGAGTCTAAAGCAGGGGTGGCCAACCTTGACAAATGTAAGAGATGTAGACTTCAACTCCTAGAATTCCCCAGCCAGCATAGGGAATTCTGGGAGTTGAAGTCTACAAGTGTTAAAGGTGCCAAAATTGGACACCCTAATCTAAAGGCAAAGAACTGACCAAGCTTCAGCTTGTATTTATTCCATCTGTCCAGATAGAGATAGACTCCAATTACACTGTTCTCCGTCTCTGTCTCTCTCACACATACACACAGTCAGTGGATTTGAAGCATGAGCTGCCTGTCTGCAACCTCTGTTGCCTACTTTAAACTGGGGCATTGGTTCTTACCTGATACGCCCCTTCTCTGGGCAGGTGGAGACAGCGGTCATGCATGGGTTAACTCAGTCAGTAACCAATAGAACTGAGTCTACCAAAGTGATGTCATCGCCTCTGAGGAGCATGCTCTCACTTTTCTTGACGAAGGAGATAAATAGAGTGCTGTGCGGTGAACAATCGCTTTCCGTCCAGTGACTACACAACATGCTCCCAGATCACCCCCGGGAGGTAGGCCAGGATCCTAAGGGTGGGGATGACCGTTGTCTCCACCTGCCCAGAGAAGGGGCATATCAGGTAAGAACCAATGCCCCGTTCTCCAAAGTTGGTGGAGACAGCGGTCATGCATGGGACGTACCAAAGCTGGCGTGTCCCCGGGAGGGCATGAGGCTGGCCTAGGAGCTGGAAGAAGGGAGAACCTGTTGGAGGATTCGCTGTCTGAAAGCTGCATCTGCCGATGCATATCGATCCACCTTGTAATATCATATAAATGAATTAGGAGGAGACCAGGTCGCTGCCTTGCAGATCTCTTCCACCAAGGCCTGCCACGCTCACGCCGCTAACATAGCCATCTCTTTCCACCCTACCAACAAAGGACTGAAACCTTCTCCATCCATGATTGGACGATGGATCAGGTCTGCCATTACTCAAACTTACATCACGCATCATCTCACTCCTCCACCCAACATTATGGCTCATTCCACGTGCAGCGCGGCTACATCAGCGGCATGGGCGCGGCAGGCCTTCGTCAAGAAAAGTGGGAGCATGCTCCTCAGAGGTGATGACATCACTTTAGTAAACTCAGTTCTATTGGTTACTGATGAGTTAACTCATGCATGACCGCTGTCTCCACCAACTTTGAAGAATGATAGGACTTGCTTTTGGGTAGAGTAAGGCAGGCGTCTGAATGGCTGAATCTGTGCATCATGAAAGCCCAGCCCAGTCTTGGTTTATTTATAATGCCAAGAAAGCAAAGCACTTCTGGGTAAAACCTCCACACCTTGACAGCAGCTGGGAGAGAAGGAAGAGGGTGCTAACTGTGGTGATATGTCTTGGCAGCAAAATGTCTCAGGCCAGCTAGCATCTAACAAAGACATTAGACTTGGGCATTGGCTTGATATTGTGACTAGGAAAACATTAGTAAATGCTGAGAGGAGTCTTTTTGGGGGGGGGGGGTTGTCTTGGTCTCATTGTTAGCAGCTAGGATGGTGACTCAGTATCAGGCAGATGGCAATACCTCTAAGTGCAGCAGCTTTTCTTTCTCCTTTCAAAGGAGGCCAACCATTCCATCCAATAAATGCAAACCCAGCTATTTGACTCTACTGATGGCAGCCCATCCAGCGGATTGCCAGTTCTCCTATAAAGTTATGCCAAGTTGACATGCTGGGATACAAACTGTCAGCTGCCAATCATTTTTATTTCCAAGAATAACTGTGAGCCCACAGACTTGCTTTGAAAATAAAAAGAGTGGGTGGCTGTAGCTCAAAGCGAAGTCTGGAAATGGGCCTGTCTACCAAGGGGAAAAAACAAAAACAAAAGGAAGTTAGGAGTGGTAGACAGCATGGGGGGGTGGAATGGGGGGGTGGAGAACAGAGTAATTCCTGATCAGAACCGATGGTTGTGTTCCCACCTCACACTGAGATGCAGAATCCCATAGACCATCCTCAAGGAAACCCAGCACTTGGCAGGAAAAATAAACTACTTATTTTTATCATGGAACTGAAAGATCAGATCTCATAGAATAAAAAGTCAAAAGTCATAATATGATTTCTTTACTCTTGGCACAGGGATATATATGAACTAGGCCATTATGGTTTGTCCAATAAACTGGAGTTTAAAATCCCAGCTTAGTAGTGTGTCATTTCTGGACTCATGTCCACCTAGATTCAGAAGCACTTAAATGTGACAAAGTACTGAGATTAACCTTTGAAATTAACTTTATATAGGAAGAAAATGTTTTTTTTCTTTGAAAATGTAAGTGATAAAATGCAAAAGACTGAATAATTATTTTGTGCCCAAGTATCTGTAATGGCTGGTAAAAGGAACCTCTTAAATAATTTTGGTGCTGAATGGCTTAGATAAAACCATCAATTTTTGTTTTCACAACAATAAAACAATTCACAATTGAATCTTCATTCAAATCTGTCCTCCTTATGATCCTGATAACAATACAATACAATAGCAGAATTGGGACCTTGGAGGTCTTCTAGTCCAACCCCCTGCCTAGGCAGGAAACCCTATACCATTTCAGACAAATGGCTATCCAACATCTTCTTAAAGACTTCCAGTGTTGGGGCATTCACTTCACAATACACAATACCAGGGGGAGAGCAAAGAGTCTGAAGTCCTCTTCAGTGTTCCTTGGGACTATCTCCCAGCCACCCACACTAAACACCAACCTGAAGGGTTAGTTCCTTATTTAAATCTTAACCTACCTGTTTAACTTTGATAAAAGTTTAGAGGTGTAGAGGTTGCTGGTAGAAAGGGCAAAAGAAGTCCAAACCCATTGGAAGTTTCTGGAGACGCAATGGAATTTAAACAGAATTTTAAGCAGGCTCAGAAGATAGATGAACTCAAAAAAACTCTTGTGGTAATTTTCTCTTCAGTGTATATAATATAATATGGGAATATGAAAAAGCTATTGTATCTGGGAAGCATCTATTGTTTAGAAGTATTTCTGAAAGCCCTTCACTTATCCTGTTAAGTAGTTTAGAGGATACTCAGAGATGGCTCCCGGCCCACAAGCCAAAGTAACTCTTAATTCTTGAAAGCAACAAAGCTGTAGTTTCTGGTCAATGGCGTTCTCAAGAATTTCCAGTAGAATATAAATTGGGACTGAAAATATGAGAGGTTTTTTTTTTAAAAAAAATAGAGATGTTGACGCATGAACTCTTGGCAGTTCTGGTACAAAAGAGGCCAAACATTTTCATGGTGGTCTGGATTATATTTATAACGTATTTGGATGGGAAAAATCTAAAATTGTAAACCATGTAAGTTTCTCTCTGCTTGTTTATATTAACCGGATCATAATGCAGTTATTTGAATTTTGCAATTTCTCTCCCCCCACCTCTGTGCTTTTTACCAAGTCAGAATACTCCCCCTTAGCATAGTAGTAGAAAACTTTGTTAAATCAATCGATTGTTTGGGCCAATCTATACAACTCCTTTTCTATGGCCCTGTGACATCTGGCTCATTCATTAAGCACACGATTCACTCCCCAATCTGTCCTTCTGGTATTGTTTATTTCCATCATAATCTGTTTTCTGCACTTGCTTCAGCAGCTTCAATGATCATTTCTTGACTACGCAGCTTCCATAAAGGTTTATTTTCTCCTAGTTCTGAATGATTGATTTCAGTTCTTGGAAGGAGTTTGAGGCAGCTGTAATTCTTTGAGTGCTTGGAGGAACAGTATAGCGTTGAGAAGGGATGAAAATAAAAGACTCAAATACCTTCCTGTCTTCAGAGAAATCAGAGCCAGCAAAAGCATATTCAATGCCGCTAAGAAGTTAAGCATAATGCTTCTAGTCAGGGGAGGGGAGTACATGTGGGTGAGAAATGTATGATTTAAAAAAAAAACTTCTTCCGATATATGAATAATATGAATTATTTTTAAACTACATTTCAGAGCAGCTTAACTTAATGTGAACTTGAGGTGAAAGTACTTAAAATGATGTTATCATTAAAGCCAACAATTGGAATGCCATAGATCAAAAGTGTCAAACTTGATTTCATTGTTTGTTTGACCTTGGGGTGGGCATGGCCAGGGTGGGCGTGGCTAGCTTGATGTCACTCATATTGGGGCACCTGTTGTGGCCCGAGCACTCTGCCAGCGAAAATGGGCTCCCGAGCTCCGTTTTCACTGGCAGAGGCACTGCGGGCCGGTCCTTTGCTGTTTCCAGGGTGGCCCTACAGGCCAGATCTAAGCACCCCGTGGGCCGGATCCTGGGCCTTGAGTTTGACACCCCTGCCATAGATGGTAAACTTCATCTAATGTTTTCAACATGACATTTCTCCTAAGCTTACAATTGGAAAGATGTGGTTCATACCAATGCTTTAGCTAGAATCAATACAATACTGTAAGTATTATCAGCAGCCACCGAGCAGAAATAACTCTGGAATAAATACTGTAATAAAACATCAGATTATATAAAAAGTTATGCCTTGTACATTCACAAACCAGTGGTACTGATGAATGTAGTTCTAGGAGATTGGATACAGGACCTGCTTTGTATAAAGCAGGTGAAGTCAGGTAAGGCATACGACTGTCACATTCCAGTAAGCATCTACTTTAGATTTTATCTGCACAACAACTATTTGTCCATTTATGGACAAAATCTACAAAAATCAAGAAGCCTCAAGAGACAAGAGTGCTCTTGTGTGAATGTTTGAGGAAATATCTTACAAAATCATAGCTGGAAAACATCAAGATCTGTGTTTCTATGATCAAAATCCACACATGCAGTAATTTGGATAATGGCTTGGTAAAGTTGAGCAGTTGCAAAATGCAATGGTAAACCATTTCTAAACATCTTGCTAAGAAAACTGCAGGCACCTGTCCATGAGTCAAGACTGAGTTGAAGGCACCAAAAACAAAACAAAAAGGATTTGAACATAGCACAAGGAAAGATGGTAACGTGTGGTTTGGACACTGTGGTTGATCAGACAGTTTGAACTCCAAGGCTGAAGTGACCACTTCAGGCACCCTTGATTCTATTGTAATTGCTGAGTAATTAGAAATTTCTCTAAGATGCGATAGAGGAAGCTCACAGAATACAGACTTTTAGTATAGCCTTAGCCACCATTGAAAATGGCCACAAAAAGTAAGAAAGCACAAGCACCATGTGTCAGTGCTGACATGCATCCCAACAGCATGGGAATCCTCCACTCGGTCCTCCCCACCCTTCCCTTCACCTCCCTCTCCTTCTGAAAGATGCAAATTTCCTAGCCATATTGACTCAAAAATGATCCATGTGACAGGATGGGTGTAGTCTGAGTCCCTTGGATCCAACAGTGCCATCTGGTGGAAATATGGAGATGCACTTTCTCTGTTGCTAGTCTTGCCACTGCAATGCTAGTCTCCCATTCCCCATATCTGTTTGGCCCAAATCTTGATCTGGTTTAGAAAAAGCTTTGAAATTTAGCTTTTTAATATAAGGGTATTTTGTGATCCTCCTTGATGAAAGAGGAGTGGGTCAGAATTTTCTTGTTCACATGTTTCCCCAGTGTGTGGTGTTTCTTTACTTGACTGTGTCCAGTGCCTTGGGTGGTCTTGATTTAGTGGTCTTATCAGTTTTTTAGTGTAGTAGTAATTGTTCCACTGTTTCCCTCACATGCATTATCTTAGCAGAGCTTAGAACCATCTTTTCAAATAGATTCAGAGGAAACAGTTGCCTGAACTCACTCTGTCCTCATAGATGAGACAAGGTATTTTCCAATGTGGAGTTCCTACTTGCATCCAAACTGAACAAATGTTAACGGGCAAATACATTTAATACTGTATAGACATCAATGGAAAATTACTAGAAAGCATAACAGGGAACCACGGATGAACACCCAACCAAACTGCTTAAATGCTTGCTCTCATATAGGGTCTGTGATCTATGTGGCTTCTCTAATCCAAGGAAGTTTTCAAAGAGTGAAACTGTACCACAACATCTGAAGAAAGATGATTGTGGAAACAATTATTTCTTCAACAGGCAGAAAAGAGCAAATCAAGTGAGAAATCAAAGGACAGGCTGGAGCCATCCTTCTGGGCAAACCTAGGTGTTAGTGCAGTGTGTCAGGATTCCGACCAATGCCCTAATAAAATTTCCCAACCATGATATTTTCCAGATGTTGTACTTCAACTCCCAGAATTTCACAGCCAGCATGGCCATTGAGGAGAATTCTGGGAGGTGAATTGGCCAAGGTTGGGAAACACAGCTTTAGTGGAATGGAGTAAAGAAATTAATGGAAAGATCTCAAGGAGATAGATGAGAGATGGCTGTCACCACTTGTCAGGTACTGAGGATTTAATAGCTGCCAGCTGATATAAGATTGTAAGCTATAAACTGTAAGCTGGTGCAATGAGGATGATTCAGCAATATAGGTATAGCCAGTTTAAGACTCTGGTGGGGTCCTTTACAAGTCTTGTAACTGTTTTAAGAGGTGTCTATATATGTATGGCCATCAGAGGGCGTCTCTCTCTCTCTCCCTCCCTCCCTCCCTCTCTCTCTCTCTCTCTCTCCCTCCCTCCCTCCCTCCCTCCCTCCCTCCCTCCCTCCCTCCCTCTTATCTCCTTGTGTCCATAGCTGAGTGGTAAGGGATTTATCTACCATGTGTATGTCTGTATATATGTATATATAAACCACTATTAATTGTTTAAAGGGCTTTGTGTACTGTGTTTTACTCCTGGGTTTATCTCATAATAATAGTCACACTGCCAAAACTCTGACACCACTCATTAGTGTTTTTCTTCTTATAAATTCTTCTGCTTGCTTTCATACCCATTCACAAGATATCTCCCACATTTTCTAGCAATTTAATTTGCTTATTCAGGAGGAAGGGGATTCCCTATTACCTGAATAGGCATGTTTTGCAGAATTGCAACTTTGATCAGTATGATATGGAACAACAAAAGGTTTGGGAAGCTGTGAGAGTAAATTAATATGCAGCCACAAGTTTTCCATGTACAACTCATGTACCATGTATTTTATTGACACAAAAGAACTGCTGATGCTTCTTAGTACCTCAGCGTATAATGGAAGTTAATTTAAGGAATGCAATGTGCTCTCCTTCAAGAATAAAAAAATCAGGTAACATAAGAAGAGCTAAATCAAGTGTTCTTATATGTACTAAGGAGGTTGTTTTCAGAACATGAATGGGCTTTAAAAAGGGGTGGAAGGAAGAAAAGGGGATTACACTAGAAACATTACTAATTAAAATTACAATTAAAACTGCATTTATACCAATAAATGATTTAAAAACTATTTGTTTGAGTTGCTCATGTTAGACTATGGGTGGCTCACAGCGATAATAAAACTACAAATCTTAAAAAACATAAAAACCAAAATTAAAACCAAAATCTAAAAAAGAAAAACCCAATTCACCTGCATTTTAGATGTCTATTCTAAAGGCAGAAAGCAATGTGTTGAATAGCCCTTTATTTTAATTTTGCAATGCAGTTTCATCCTCCAAAAATGTACACAGAAACTTACTTATCTTAGGGAAAGTGAGCATAAAATTTAGGTGTGCATTCAGAGAAATGTTCTATACATATAAAACATATAATGCAGAAATGGAACATATTATAAAATAAGCACAACAATATGTGGCCTGGGAGTCCATTGTTTTTCATCCTTGGTGAGTTTAAGATATGTGGGCCTCAACATGCTGTCTGTCGAATTCTGGGAGTTGAAGTTCACATTTCTTAATGTATCCAAGTTTGAGAAACAGTGCTATAAAAAAACACCTTTAAACATAATACACACTAAGAAAAGTTCAGTCAATCCAAGTATGGAATGCCATTGCAGATCAATAAGAGTAGCTGGGGAAATGGGACCAGGAAAATAGAAATTATTTTATGAAACTCTATGTTTGCTTTTCTAGAGCACTCAAAAGATAAAGCTTGATGTCAATGCTGACTTTTTAAAAAATGTAAGCTTTACCTGTTCCCTTAGACTGAACTCTCAGACCTTAGTATCTTTTCCTTCTTCTTGGAAGTTTGTCTACAGAGAGAGAAAATGAGAATCCTAATATATATGAAACTAATTTGTTTTAGTACAGTTAATGTAGTTCTGTCCACAGATCCATTTTTTTCAGATATTCAACACTTCTTTAAGGACCTAGAATGTACTAGAAATATATAAATAAAAAAATTAAGAGCCTCAGAGAACTTGATACAATGCCATTACAAGTACCATTGTTGATGTTAGTTGGAAAGTCATGTCTGACCCATTGTGACCCCATGGACAACGTTCCTCCAGGTCTTCCTGTCCCCTACCATGCTCTACTGCTTCAGTGACTGCATCCAGCTACTTCATTCTCTGTCATCTCCTTCTTCTTTTACCCTCAATCTTTCCCAGCATTAGGCTCTTCTCCAGTGAGTCCTCCTTCTCATTAGGTGGCCAAAGTGTTTGAGTTTCATCTTCAGGATCTGGCCTTCTAAAGAGCAATCGGGGTTGATCTCCTCTAAGGACTGACCAGTTTGATCGCCTTGCAATCAAAGGGACTCGCAGGAGTTTTCTCCAGCACCATAGTTCAAAGGCCTCAATTCTTTGGTGCTCAGCCTTTCTTATGCTCCAACTTTCACAGCCATACATTGCAACTAGGAAAACCATAGCCTTGATTATACGCACTTTTGTTGGCACAGTGATGTTTCTTTTAGTATGCTATCTAGATTTGCCATAGCTTTTCTCCCCAGGAGCAAGTACCATTGGTAATATACAAATTACCCAACAATAAACAACTTAATGACCAAAGTGCCTCTTTAGATTCGTCATATAAGAAATCTATTGAATGAAAATCAACAAAACAATGGCAGCTCCTATTTAGCAGCTAACTAAGTGTACAGCTTGCTTGGTAGCTGTGGGTCATGCTAAAGTCCCTGGCTTCACAGCAGAGGGCATGAACTGTGCCAGGGGTTCAACCCTCTGACACTCTCCTTCTAGACAAGATCTAGCATGTCTCCAACTCCATAGTTTCCCTCTCTCATTTTGCTGACATTTATAATAGCTATGAGATTTCATTGGAGGGTTTTGAGTAGTGCCTGAAGAGTTATCTTTGACATCTGCTTTACTGAAAGAGTCAGCACTGGAGGGAAAACAAATGCCTTGGTGACCATATCTTAAAAGCAAATCAAAATTACGAGAAATATGGAGGAAAAGACAACTGTTTAAAATTGCCAGATGCAATGCAGATGGCAAACAACAAGAAAATAAAAAAATTAGAAAAGTGGAAAAGGTGCTATATCTGCTCTCTCATCCTGTCCTCAGACTCCTGGGTACCCAATTAAGTCTGTAGTCCACCAGAGATCGTCTCACGCACAACAGCTACAAGAGGTATTGCTAGGTTTCCCCCCCCCACCCCACAAAAAAGGGGTTTTGCATATCCATGACTCAAAGTTCTCCTTGGATATGATTACACTTGAGTAAGCTTCCTTATCAAATGGCATCTTGTGAGCCATATCAGTGTAAATAGAAAGTACAGGTCTTTGTGTCAGAAAAGGAGTTACAGTTCAGATCATATACAGGCATTTAGCCAGGGCCAATCCTCAACATAACTGAAGCAATTTTGATAAGAGATTCAGAGTCAGGCAAGCTTTTGATAGCCATATTTGGGGGCATTGCTAAATCAGGAGTATCTAAAAGATTGGGGGGGGGGAGGTTTAAAATGTCATGGTGACTACTCAAAATAAATACAACCCTTTGTTAATAATTTGGTTGTGCAGTTGTAGTCCCCTTCTTTCATCTTTACCCCACCTCTGCCTAACAAATGCAACTGATGGCAGCAAAAATTGTCCAGTATCACTGCCAACCCACTGAAAACAAACCATACACTGGGTCTTTCTGAAAGTATATACAAATGATAAAATCCTTCCATTCGTTTACAGGGGTGATTTGTGGCTCCAGGGCAAAAATGCAACCCAAATTCTGCTTTTGTGGCCAAGTTCCTTCTAATCATTATTACTTAAAAGTTCACAGTGCACAGTTTCTCATTATTTCAGGGTCAAGCCTTAAAGCTGGCACACTGCAATTGAACAAACAAAATCCCTCCCTACTTTTCCCCCAATTTGTCTTACTTGGTGACACTGAAGGGCCCCCTCCCATTTCAAGTATTGGCCACCAAGAGTTTGCACCTCTACGCTAAATGGACCGCTGTCCTTTTCCTGTTAAGCTTGACGCCACTTTTAAGTTTGCATTGGATAGACTTCAATATTGCCTGGGCAAAATCCGCTATTATTAATTATAATCACATAAAGGAGACAGTCCTAAGAATACTGCAATCAAGAGAACCTTTGCCCTTGACTTGGGAGACAGACGCCTCTGCGTGTCTCACTTTTAATTGCTACTCTGGTGCCAAGCGCCTAACAAAGAGCAACTTAAAACCCCCAACAACTATGAACAGAAAGCATTTTGTCTCTGGGTTCCACCCCCAGGAAGAGCTTGGGTTAGCAGGTGAAATCAGCCTCCCTTTACGAGCAGTGACTCAGGTACAGCCATCTCCTCCAGCTTCAGCATGAAGAGCGCCCTTGTCAATTTTGTGCTGTTCTACGGCATCAGTTATAATAAGAAGATTATTGTTTAGTTGCGTGCAAAGCTCTCCTTGGCTATTCTTGTTCCTGCCTCCTCCCTAAAAACCACAACCACACTGAGCTGCACCTTTCCTCCACCAACACCTTCCCCCCCCCCCGCCTTATGAGTAAACATCAAGTAGCCGCATGAGGTCCCTTGAGGAAGAAGTTCCACCTCAGCCCAGGGAGAGCCATGCAGGTAAAAGCAGACAGAGTTTGCTGGCCCTGACAGGCTTCCTCACTGACTCAGCAGCAACAAGAGAGCAAAGAGGGCAGGAAACAGTGCGGAAAAGCACTTCAACAGGCTGGCTGCAACCCTCTTCTTTGTTCATTCCTGGCCAGGTGTTGTTTAACCAAGAAGCAGGATGGAATGTCAGTCTATGGATGCAGGGCTACAAGCCATTCCCTATGTTGCTTCTAGAGCAAATCTCATTCTTTTCATCTCTGTGAAATCCTAGCTGATTCCTCAGGCACATCCAGACCTTCTAGTAGTAAAGTACAAGGTTACAAGCAAGCAACCTCAGGGATTTCTCCTGGTTTTAAGGGCTGGGGTTCCGAGAACATGTCACCCCATTCAAACACATTATTAACTGAGATCAAACAGAAGTCAATGAAACATTTCATTCATTATTACTCTGTAACACAGCCAGGCAATTAGTACCTGCAGATCATAACCTCAAAATTCCACAGCAAAATGGTCAGATTTTAATGTTGTGAATAGAAGCACAGTGGTTCCCTCAAACTTCCTTTCTCACTTCTACCTTTAATTCCTGCAAACTCCCAAGAGCTCTTCCACCATCTTCCAGATATCACTGCATCACTCAATGAACTCCAGCCCTCCAGGAGTTGCTTTATTTAGAAACCTCTAAGCATTTCTCTATAATTTATCAACAGAAATCAAAACACACCGGTGGTGGGATTCAAATAATTTAACAACCGGTTCTCTGCCCTAATGATTTCTTCCAACAACCAGTTTCCAAACTGCTCAGAAAGTTGACAACCAGTTCTCCCCAAGTGGTGCGAACTGGCTGAATCCCACCACTGAAACACACGGTCCCAGAAAGCCTTCTGTATTAATGAAGTTCTGCAAAACAACCACGGCAGGACAAATAGCTCAGATTTCTATATCCCTAGAGCAGTGGTTCCCAAACTTGGCAACTTTAAGACTTGTGGACTTCAACTCCCAGAATTCTCAGTGGGAACCATTGCCTAAGACTAACACTTCTGATGGTAAATTGCTTTTAACTTGTTATGAAAGAACAAATTGAGAACACCAGATGTCACAGACAGGAGAGGCATTTCAAAGGGTGCAACTGATATAATTTTTTCCCACTGGCTTTTAGTTTGCACTTGAGGTAGAACAAGGACTATAGTAACATCTGTCATGGGTCTGTAAGGGAACGAAGGGCCAGATGTTTTCTAGTGCCAGAAATGCAGACTTTCTAATAAGAATGGCTCGTTCTTCAATGTATCCTTTATAGATTGGAAGGCAGACTGGGTGATATTTCAAACAGCTATATTACACATGCCAGTAAACAATAAGAATGGGTAGAATCAGCTTGACTAAGATGATTAAATGGACACTGGCTTATATTTTTATAATAAAAATATCATCTACCAAATGCAGCACATGCAGAGACACCAAAGGTCTGATAAACTTGAATTCGTTTGAGTCTGAATAGTAGTATATACTAAAAGTCAGGAAACAAAGGAAGTGGGATGGAAATAGAAGAATAAAGAATTGGCCCATTACACA
The DNA here is from genome assembly GCF_009769535.1 of Thamnophis elegans. NCBI lineage: Eukaryota > Metazoa > Chordata > Lepidosauria > Squamata > Natricidae > Thamnophis > Thamnophis elegans. The sequence continues at coordinate 42,422,887 of NC_045542.1, forward strand.
TTATTGATCCCTTTTTATTCAGATTTTTTTTTAAAAAAATCAATTGCAAACATCATTCTGTATTGGTCTTTGTGCGCAGTAACAAACCCCCTCCTGAAAATGAAGAAACAATTCTATATAATTTAATTTCGTTCATGAATCCTTGCTAGTTAAGGGAAGTTGCATGGCTCTTAGAAAGCTTTACTCTAGAGAATTCACTTAGGTCTGGACGCGATCATCTTATAATCCAACCAATTTTGTTGTATTTAAGTACAATGACAATAAAGTTTATACATCTCTCCCGGAAAACTAAGAATTATCAGAAAAGCCTAACTAATTACCACTACAGTACAGGCTAGGAATGGGGCTACTATTGGCAGTATTTATCCATTTGCAAGAACCCCATTATAACATTTGGGAAGAGAGATTTCAAGCACAATCCTCAAAGTTTCATTTGGAAGAATAAATACTGGAGATGTAAAGCAAACAGTCCTGAATCAAAAGTACATTCCATACATATACTAAGTTCTCTTGCTGGATCTGTAAAATTGTTTAGTCCTTCAGATGTATTCTGACTGTATGGCCGAATGGATATTATTTTCTTACACAGGAAAAATGATTTTGTTTATATTAACCTTTGTTGAGTCATATCATCTTTATATCCATCAGAAATTCCTCAGTATGTTTTTTTTTAAACACGAGACCATTTCGCATTTATACCTAAAGGTGGAAAAATGTTTAGAACAGATCTATTATTATTATTATTGGTTTAAACAATGAAACAAAACACTTATTGCCTTTTGTTACGTGCAATGACAATGCAGAACAACTATACATTGTCAACTATTCATTGATCCACCTGCAGAGATTTACTGCTGAGGACTGTTTAGTACAGGATATGTAAAGAGGACATAAGCAATTCAGCCTTGCTGTCCAAATAAATCTCCTAAAATCCTATCTATGCTCTTGATTGTTTAAAAAAAGGATACTATTTATTTCAGCAACTTATAAAAGTAAATATTTCCAAATCCCTGAAAAAAAAAACTCAACACACCTTTGTTGTTGAACACTGTATTTCAATAGAAGACTATAAGCCTTCAAGGTCTCTGAGGCTGCCCCACTCTGTTCCCTAACACACATACATACAGCAAAGGCCATCAATTATAGACCACACTGGACAGTTACATTTATAGAGACCTGCCTCAACAATTAGAAGAATTTAAAGAAAAAAAAAACCTCTTGAAAACTCATGATTACGCTTTATAATCAACAGCCTTGAAGAAACAGAACTAATTAGGGGCAAAAGGACAAATGCACAAAAAAACCTGCTTCCCAAGATCAAGTTTCAAAAATCAATATAATTAAATCAATACTAGCTTAGTTCCGCACAATAATATAAAACACTAGTCCAGTTGCAATTTCTACTGTGCAATATTCCCTGTTTTGATGCATTTTGAAGGTCAGTTTGAGAAAAGGCATTAGTTCTTATTATCCAAGTCCTACATCCAGGGACATCATAACCACAAATCCTAAGATGGCTGTCCAGGAAGCCAGCTTTCCATTGCCACTAAAAAGAAAAAGAAAAGGCAATAATGTTTTTGTTTGTTTGTTTGTTTGGTAAGAATGACAGTTTTAGAATTTAAAAGACTTTTTAAAAAATCCCCCTCTTGAAAACGAAAGATTTCTAAAAGTGCTCAATTTACTTCTAAAAGCTTCTCTACCTTTCCTTCTGTGCAAGCTGTTCATATTGCAAGGAGTAAATTGATTCTTAAATATTTAGCTCTCAAAGTTTTCAGGACACCTGTACCTTTCATATGTTTCACCCCAGTATATCTACCATACAGACTTATATTAATTTTGGGGCTCGGATGGAGTAACAAATTACTGTTTCCTGCTTGGATACTTCATTCTATCTTGATTCAAGCACACACACATTTTCCTTGCTTCCATGAAGTGATTCTGGAATACAGTATTTGTTGATATTGGACTACTGATACCATAATACCCAGTATTAATGTGTGTTACTATTTGGCCATTATACCAGAATAAATACAAAACTGAACATGCATATTACTACCTATGAAATTATTACAAAATTAAAATATTGGGTTCCACACTTGCACAGTCTACTGTTCATATAGGTAGTACTCTAAAGCCTATAATTTTCTAGCAGGAGCTTTACCTGACATGTAGCATTCACGTCTAAACTGTCAGTTCATAAAATTATCAGATATCCTCAGACCTCAATGTGGAGGTTAGGTGGACTTTTTTGAAGTCAAGACGGCCATTTAGAGAGCTACAGTTATACATAAGCAACTTCTCTTTATTGGGTAAGATCAAGCAAGAACTGAACACAGAACAATCCTTTTAAACATGGAAGGACCAGAAGTGGGTTCCTACCAGTTCGTACCGGTTCAGGCGAACCGGTATTGGAAATTGGGCCTGGGACACCAAACCAGTAGGGAGGGCAGGCTGGCCATGCCCCAAAACTGGCTCGGATGCTCGCCCTGCCTCGCTTTCACCATGTGCATCCGCAGAACTGCCTCTTCCTGCCTACACACAGGTAAGCATTCGTGCTAGCCTACCCCACTCCCTACTGGCCAGCATCTTCCGAAGCTGCTGCAGCCACGGTGGGGACAGGAGCAGCCTGGCAATCTTCGCAGCCATGTGACTACGAAGCTTGCCAGGCCGGGTAGCCCCCTCCCCGTCGGGACGAAGCTGCTGCCGTTGCAGCTTCTGGAGAGCCACGCTCATGTTGGCAATCCAGGGGACAGGGGGAACCAGCCGCTGCCTCCTAGCTCGTGAGCCAGCCGGCGGTGAACTGGGCAGGGGCGATGGTAATGACTGAGTTGGGCACTCGGGGAGGGCAAGGTTAGCATGCTCCCAGCCACACTCTGTGATGCTTCCATTCGCCAGCTCAGGGCAGTGGGATCAGCTGCAGCCTGGACGAGCCAAGGAACTGCGGGGAGCCTCCTGCATGTTGCACCCCCCTCCCGGTCTTCGCCTGCAACTCCATGCCATTTTCGGGTGCCTAGCTTGCCAGGCTGCCCCTGTCCAATCCCCACCATGGCTGCAACGGCAGTAGCTTTGGAAGACACTAGCCCAGCGGGGAGGGGGCTGCCCAGCTTGGCAAGCTTTGTAGCCACATGGCTGCAAAGCTTGCTGGGCTGCCCCCACTCCCTGCCTGGCTAGCGTCTCCCAAAGCAGTCGGTGTTGCAGCCGTGGCAGGAATGGAGGCAGAAAAAGAAAAACTTCTCACGAATGTGAGGCAATTAACAACTTCTTGCACTGACGAGAAGTTTATCTTTACAGTGCAAGGGCCGGGAATTGCTCCAATGCTGCAGGCTCTGAAGCTCTGAAGGGGGGAATGCTGCTTGACTGCCCCCTCCTGAAGCAACCTTGAAAGTTTTCAAGCTCATCGGGAGAGGCCATTTTTTTTAAAGAAAACCCCGAAAAAGCTTCAAGATCCAGAGCTTCCAGTCTCTGGTAAGATGTGCATCTCATGGCCCGGCCCGGTCCATATCCTGCCCCACTAGCCACCCCCAAATTGCGCCCTACTGCAAGCCTTTGTGTGCAGGGAAAAACCTTGCACAGTAAAGGAAAACTTCAAAATTTTTGCTACCTTTTCCTGTGGGCATGGCTTGGTGGGGGAGTCATGTGACTGAGTGGGCATGGGCGTGACTGACATCAAGTTCGCCATACCCACTCAGTCACATGTCCCCACTTAGCCACGCACACCAAACCAGTAGTGAAAATGTTTTAAAACCCACCACTGGGAAGGACCCTACAATGTTGGAGAGATTTGGAAGTTGCTGTACTGTAGATGTTACATAAACGTTCTACTTTGAGAGCTGGTAATGAGATTGCTACTCAGAGTGATCTGTGCTCAGTGAGAAAACTGAAGACAAATCATAAGAAAGCCATTTGGTCCATTTGTGACCCATCTGGTTGTGATACACAAAGGCTCTGGTTGTTTCCCTTCACCACTGCAGAAAACAAACAGTTGTGTGTCCTTCCAAAGTAAAGTAGTTTACTGAAGACAGAATGCAATTTCTGATTTATTTTTTTTTAGTTGGCTCCAATCAAGTGCTGATGAAATTGATCCTCAAACTAATGGAAGTTGTGATTTTTCAGTTAATTGCTGCTCCTAGCTCCTTCAATAACGTATTCTGGATATAAGTGTAGAGGGTCAACAATACAGGGTCAACAAAGAGGTAATTATTACTAAGTAGATTATTACTAATTATTGTTTAGTACGACTGTCACTAATTATTAAGTAGATTATTACTAAGTAGATAATTATAAATTACTAATTAGTAATACCAACTATTACTAATTATTAAGTTGATTACTACTAATTACTGATTATTACTACTTACTGAATACTAATTACTAATGATTATTTACTAATCTAAGAAAAAAATCATTCAGTTAAGTGGATTAGATTGCATTGTACCTCTAGGATTTTAAAGTTGATCAGATGCAAATAAACCAGGTCCTCACCTGATCTGTGCTTCTGGGATGATGTCATCCATCACTACATACACCATTGCTCCAGCAGCAAAAGCCAAAGCATATGGGAGGAGAGGCTCTGCTAGCACTATGGCAAAAGCACCAAAGATGCCAGCTAGGGGCTCCACCATGCCACTTAACTGCCCATACCTGTAAAGCAAGTGGAGCAAAATGTCACTCAAGAGACAAAGGATCTCTTTCCTTCTACATGCAGTGGATTGTTTTCCCCCTCAACTGCCACCCTTTGGAGGACTCAGAGTCAATATAGGATCAGCTCTTTCCCTCCTCTCTGCCAAGTTCTTCCCTGGGGTCAGGGATGTTTATCAGCCTTTGAAAAACAAACAGAAGCTTCTCCAAGTCTTTCTTGAGCAAACATCTAGGAGATCATCCCTCCTTTAGACTGAGAAGTGACCAAAAGTTCTGGAGGAAAGATGAGAACATCAGGCAGCCCCTCTCTGTTCCCCCACTCTCTCTCCTGCCTCAGCATGTAATATTCCTAATTTACCTGGTCCACTTTGTTTCTCTATGAAACTTTCAGGTTAAAGACTTCACGTCACTTAAGAGATCTAAAAATCCCAATGAGGACCCTCATCTTCTCTGCATATTCTTATGCAATTGGCCTAACACAGTGATGGCTAACCTTTTTGGCACAGAGTACTGAAACTGGACCGTGCACATGTGCACCGGAGCACTGGAACCCAGAAGAGAGCAGCTGACTGGTGTGCATGCACGTGGAGGCCAGCTGCTCTTCTGGGTTCTGTCACGCGCATGCACGTCGGACAGCTGGTCCATCATGCATGCACACCAGCCAGGTCTCTTCCCGGTTCCGGAACATGCATGCATACCAGCCAGCTGGTCTTTGTGTGAAGACCAGCTGGCCAGTGTGCATGCACATGCCAGAACCCAGAAGAGCAGCTGGCGATGGCATGCCCTCCCACTCTGGATGCCACCTCTGGAACGCGTGCCATAGGTTCGCCATCGTAGGCCTAATACATCTAGAGGGCATTCAATTGGTGACATTGAGTCTCTTCTTTTCACCAGAAGGTTTCTGACTAGTATAGCATGCAGATGTGTTAGCAGGTATATGGGAGAGCAATTTGAGGGCTTTGGAGAATGTGTGGTTAAGTTTATTTATGATTTTTAAAAAAATCAAAATTTCAAATCCATGCTGTTAGATAAAACTGGAAGGGGGCAAAAATTAGGAAATTAATATGACAGACCAAACCGGGAGAAATAAAGCCTTATTACAGGATGTGTATAAAGTGTACAGAGGCATCGAGGGGTCCTCACATGAGCCCTCAGGTGTAGATTCATCAAAGCATTAGAATGTGGGCATTAGGATCAGTGTTGAAAACTGAGTATATTTTGAACTATAACTCCAACAATTAATTGGTACCAGCCATGCTGATTGGTGCTATTAGATGAAATCCAAAACATTTGGAGGGTGCCCAATTTTCTGACTTTATAACAAACATTTCTTGAGTTGATCAGGTCTGGATCAGTTGACAGTAAAAAAATAAAGCCCAGTGTGACCCAGCAGTTTATTTCATTTGTAGGCGGCAAAGACCATGAAAAAATTGGCAAATTCTCCCTCAATTGTACTGTTTACCCAGTTCAGACAATGATGAGACAGACTTGAAAAATTATTCCTTTTGCATGGAACATCATAAAAACAAGAAGATTGTACTGCTATTGGTGCGTTGTTGTTTTTGTTTTTTTTGTAAGTTCAGATCACCACCTACAGCTGCCCTTTATCCTTCATTTGGGTAAAAAGCTAAGATCAATGCCTTCAATGAAATCGTAAAATATTTGGCAGAAAACTCCATTTGCACAAGAGGCTCTTCAGAGACCATAAAATTGTCTCACTGAATAAAAAGTTTGAGAACTAACAACAGAAATAGCAGCATTTTCCTTGCATTAGTGGGATAGTATGACTCAAAGCCATTTTTATGCATTTTAGTTCTACCATTAAGGCAGATAACAGTGAAGAAAACACAAAGAAACATCGGAGTAACAATTTGACTTGCTTACCAGAAGGCTCTCCATGTTGAAAATCCAGCCCCATGCAAGGGAAGGCTGACAGCCAGCCCTTCTGGAAAATTCTGAATGCCAATCCCAATGGCTAAATTCCTATAGGAATAAAATGAAACAAATTTTATATAACATTGATGTTTGTATAAGCATGGGGGAAAGTTATGAGGATCGTCCTCTACTGGAAAAGAAATCTTTATGATTAAACACATCTCTTTAATGTCAATGTTTTTAGCCCTTGAGGCCTAATGTAATAACTAATGCTTGGCATCCAGCTCATGATTTTCATCTTCAAAGTGTTCCTCAACTTAACAATGCCTCTGGGAGGCAAATAGAGGTGGGTGGAGAGAAAACTTGTCAAAAAGAAGCAAGCTTAAAATAGCTAACTCCAGTTGAATTCCAAAGAGCTGAAGCACACACCGAAAACACCTCCACAAAGGTACATTGTAAAATGGTAAGAAAGATGCTGAGGCTAATGTTGCTTAATGTACACTATATATATATATATATATATATATATATATATATATATATATGTATGTATGTATGTATGTATGTATGTATGTATGTATGTATGTATGTATGTATATATATATATATATATATATATATATATATATGTGTGTGTGTGTGTGTGTGTGTGTGTGTGTGTGTGTGTATATATGTGTGTGTGTGTGTGTGTGTGTGTACACACACATACATATACATACATATACATAAATAAAGTGTGCATTAAGCAACATATAAACATAGACAACAACATGTCCCATTCTGAAAACTTTCAAGAGATTCCTCATAAGATTCACTCAGAGGTGGAGAATCACAAAATTATATAGAGTAGGCAAGAATTTTCAGTAGGAATCTGGATTGCCTTACATTCTTAAAAAGTATATCACACTCATGAGTGCCCACATATGAATTATAAACTCTTTCCAAACACCACCACAGAACAGAAGAATTTTCTGTGATCAAGCAAGCCACATCAATCATTCCCAAAGCTACAACAGGTCCAGATATCAAATATCTACCTCTCTTGAGATATAGTTGAACTCTACTTTTTTCTTCAAAGAGGAAACAGTAGACGCAGCTCAGATAGTTTGATTGACTACTTGTGATCAAAACGAGGGGGGGACTTTTAAGGGGAGTGGGGTGGAATTCAGCTTGAAGGTTTTCCATTCCTGCCCTAGAACACAGCTTTACATATCACTTTATTTAAACAAAAATAGAATAAAAGCTGTTTTGACTACAATTGCCCCTTCCGCATGACTTTCTTTATGCAACCTTCTGTAATATGGTTTTTGGCATATATTTTGTCTAGATAATTGCTGGTTTGTGAGAGTTTCTTTTGTTTTGTTTTTTTGTTAAGACAGAATTTAGTGGACTGTATGTCAGTCTGCAATTTCTAAAATCTGATGTCTTTGACATTCTAGGTTGAACATCCCTTTTCATTCAATACAAATTTGCATTATTAGACTGGAAGAAAGTGTGCATAACTTTCATCATTCTAACAGAGTACAGCATTTGTATTCTTAAAAGGCAGAAGGTAATATGGGTACACTCAGAAAGTAAGAAAAGTATTGGTGATACTGCTTAACAGACAAAGGCTAGGATATCTGACAACAGAATGTACATATATGCCTTTGTCAAAAGGAAATAAATCATCCACTTTATGCCGTATATCTTCTAATTTTGCTGTTGAATATTCAGGCTTAATAAAATAAGGGCAAATGTATTGCCTGGGTTTGAAACTTTCTAATAATAGAAAGTAGAAATAATAGAAATAACTTTCTAAACAATATGAATGGCTAAAATGTACAACAAGCTTCTTAAAGTTGTTAATGTACTGTTAAACACTGAGTAACTGATTACAACTGATAACACTTTTTTAAAAAGACAGTTGACCAATGTAAGGATCGAACAGTCCGTCTATTCAGTGCTTAACTGCCAATGAGTAGAAACATTATTTTTCTAGGAATGTCAAACCACCAAGATTTAATTATCCTTAAAGTAGACATGTAGCTTTGAATTTGAGTAGGTTTCATCTGAAGAGGTAAAAAGAGAGCAATGTGGTTATGTAGACACAATATTGAATTTTAATGTGAGAAATCTAGATTGTAATCTCTTTCCAACCACAAAGCTCACTGGGTGGGCTTGGGCAAGTCACAATCTCTGCAGAATCTATGTTAGTGGCTTACTGAAAGGATAAATGAACAAAGAATTTCAAAGTGCTTTATGCACATAAAATGTACCTGCCCTTTCCTTTCCATCACCAGTAGTGCCTTGTACCCTTTTCACTGCCTCTATTCTTCAGAGGAGCTCAGTTTTGGCAGCCGAATTTCCATTGAAAGATCCTGCTTGCGTCTAAACATGTTGTGTTAAAAAAAAAAGGAAGCCAAGAATGGGCTACCAATAATCACTAGGAGTAGTAGGTGAATAGATGGATCACTCAGAGAGGGAGAGCAGAAGAGGGAAAATAAGAATAGATTGCTCAGTCATATCTCCACAAATATGAATATGCAATCTGGAGACAAGTATTTCCTTCTAACAACAATCCTGCAAAATAATGCTATCATGCTATTTATGATTTAACTATGATTATGTCCCCATACCCCTCACAATCAATTTTTATCACATTTTTTAGCTTCTAAAGCTGTAACAAGATACATTTTAAAAACCAACTCTTGGAAAGAAAATGATTGTACTTAGAATAAAAAAATGTTACTTCCCTATAGGTACTTTCCAAGAAAGAGCCAGGGGATTAAAAGTAACTAAATTCTAAAAGGTTACAGACAAAATGTTGAGTGAATCAGCCTGATTGTTCTCATACAACAGAAGGGTGTATTAATAAGAAGTGAGCTTTACCAGCAAATGTTTGAGTTTCATTCCATTCCAGCATCGGTGGTATAGGAGAAAAAGAGCGCCTGTTACATTACGTGCTTGGCATGGATGCTGCTGAATGAATGGCTTATGAAACTGGGGCCACTTGCTTTACGGTGGGATGCCTGCCTGCGAAATTTTCCTAAAATGAAATTTTGAAGGAAACTTAAGCTCCTCTCCTTGAGTTTCCCTGTTTGATGGTAGAATTTGCTGCTCTCAAGCATGAAGGATTAACAACGCCAGAGGGCAGGTTCTGGATGAGAGTGGCACAAACCTTTCTCTCCAAGGCTCTACCTACAAGGCTCAGTCATGTCCTATAGTAACCCCTCTTATGCCACACACACCTACAGTATCATTTCAGTCCAAGTAACTGAAGCCAAGCGCCATTCAAAACCCAACCAGGTTACATCTACGACAATGCTGAAAGGTTAGCAAATTTCCCTTTCTAAAGGTATCCTCTGTGCAGTATACATCTACAACTACTGCCTGTATAGACTTGCCCCATTCTCCAGACTGGTGACCAGTTCTGTGCAGTATGTATATTATTTGGGATATGGCAGAGCAGGGGTGAAATACAGCAGGGTCTGGAGAACCGGTAACAGAAATTTTGAGTAGTTTGGAGAACCGGCAAATGTCACCTCTGGCTGGCCCCAGAGTGGGGAGGGAATGGGGATTTTTCAGTATCCTTCCCCTGGAGTGGGGAGGGAATGGAGATTTTACAGTATCCTTCCCTGCCACGCCCACCAAGCCACGCCCACAGAACTGGTAGTAAAAAAATAATAATTTCACCACTGTGGCAGAGCTATTCTGAAATTAAAAGAGCAGGCCAGTAAGATTTTTCAATCTCACTTAGCAGCATCTACAGCACAGAAAGGAAACGTTAGCCGATTTTACTGAGCTCATGTGTGCAGACAGCTGTGTTATATAAAGGACATGCTTTTTCCTGTTCTTCAGGGAAATGTGAATGGGAAAACTGATTGAACACTTGAGCTCTGGGGCAATCCCTGACACATCAACGGAGCTCGGTAGTGGACAAAAGGCTAATTGCTTTGTGTGATGTGCTGATTGAAAAGAAATGCCACCTAGGAGAACAGAATACATTCACTTATATATCTTTGGGGTTGTGCAGTAGCTCGATTCATCACTAGGCAGCCTCCAGCAAGCACCAGGAGCAATTATCTCCATCTTTGGTGGCTTTAGAGATCTACCCTGGGGGAAGATTTCCCCTCTGAAATATGGAGTTGAAAAACAGCAGGGCTTCCTTCGGTGCCTTCTGTTCTTTCCCTTAACCGAGAGCCTCCCATCTCTTCACAAAGAGGGGCTCCATTCTTCAGACAGAGAAAATGCAACAGCTGCAAGAGAAAGATCCTGTTTGACAGATTAAAACTCTTGCTTCCTATTAGCAAAATAAGACTTGGGATGGAAGTGTGGGGGGGGAATCACTCTCAGTTGCTTAACTTTTTAACAGCTGACAGAAAGGAGGAGGACGGGACAAACTGATGAGAATCAAGGGAAAGAGGGAGAGTGGGGAAAAAAATCATCTTTTCAAAAAAACAGGGGAGCTGCTGTCTCCATGCTCCCCTCCTCTTCTGCCTCTCCTTAGTACAAAACAGCTATTACTAGCTCCAACCACAACAAACTAATGAGTGGGAGAGAGAAAAATGTGAATGGAAGAGGCTGTGCTAAAACAAACCACAGACCGTCACTTTTCCCTACCAGAAGGCAAAGCCTGCCTTGACCTTGCTCTAGTTATTGCCTTCAAAAGAAAAAAAGAAAAAGAAAGAGCAATTAGGTGAATCCTTGTTTTGGTTTGTCCTGAGTAGAGAAAAGGATGGGTTAGTTAGGTGATGATGACTGAACGGGAAAACAAAAGGAACTAGGCAAAAGCTGAGCTAATTACATGCATTAAACATCTTGATGAAACGAGGATCAAACAATGCCTATCCTCCTTGGTCTTACTTTTGAACAGAAAATACAATTGTGCAGGGCAATGTTTCTTTTCTTGACTTTCAGGGAGTGTCTGATAATGCAAACGATGGCATGTTCACATGGAATTTACAAACACTTTTGAAATATGGAATTGCCAACATTTAAAGTCCCATTTGCTGCCAGTATTCTGGATGATTGGAAAGAATTTCTCTGTGGCTGTTGGTCCAAAATATCATCAGGCTCTATGTCTCTTTTCCATGCTAACTAACCACACCCAAATTATGAAAACTACCAAGAAGCCAAATCTGTTGTGAAAACAGAATATATTTAATTGTAAAAAGAATAAAGAGCCAGATGCTGAAACTAGATGAAGGACATTTCCTTAGGTTCAACAGCACAAGATGAAGCAGAACTGATGAAAATACAAGAATAAAAATATGAGGATGGGAGTAGTAAAAGCAGGTCTCTGGACTCTTTTTTTAGTGATTCAGGACCCAGGTAGGGCCTTTCCTCCAACAGAGTATCTGAAGAAGGTGAGACATTCCTTGGCAAAGGTTAACAAGGCCATACAGTTGCTTCAATGAACTCTTTGTAAACATATTTTCCTTATGGCTACTCAATTCACAACATTAGCTAGGATCTTCAACCTGTTCTTTAAAATATTTCTTGGGAAATCATAATTGGGAGAAAGTTCTTAGAAATGAATAATATTAGAGAGTCCATCTTTTGGAACCCACTTTTTAGAAACAGGGTTCTAGCAAATGTAGACATTAAAGGTAAAGGTTCCCTTCGCACATGCTAGTCGTTCCCGACTCTAGGGGGTGGTGCTCATCTCCGTTACAAAGCTGAAGAGCCAGCACTGTCTGAAGATGACTCCGTGGTCATGTGGCTGGAATGACTAAATGACGAAGGTGCACGGAACGCTGTTACCTTCCCACCAATGGTGGTCCCTATTTTTCTACTTGAATTTTTACATGCTTTCGAACTGCTAGGTTGGCAGAAGCTGGGACAAGAAACGGGCATTCACTCCGTTACATGGTGCTAGGGTTTCAAAACGCCAAACTGCCGACCTTTCTGATCGACAAGCTCAGTGTATTAGCCACTGAACCACCGTGTCCCCTTTAATTTAGACATTAGTCTACAGTTAATTTTTTAGATCTTCTAGTAATGTAGATTCATCCTTTTCATGAAGCTCCTTAGGTCTCAACTCTCTGGATAGCAACATGGGGGGGGAGGCAGGGTGAGCTGAAATCTGAAATAGTCAAGAGGGGGGGCTACGACAATAATTAAAGGAGAAGCCACTGCACTGCTAGAGACTGCTCTGCCCCCATGATAGTAACTAATTACAATCACTGTAACTCTAATACAGTGGTTCCCAATCTTTTTTTGGCCATGCCCCACCTAATTATCTCTAAAATCCTGATGCCACCTGCCTGTGACATATAATACTTTGCTCAAAAAGTGAATATTCACAAGGAGGAAGCCTAAAAGGCCATTTAAAAAGGTTCAAATTGCCCCCATTAAAAATCAAATTGCCCCCATGTAGGCCATGGGCCCCATGTTGGGAACCATTGCTCTAATAGCTCTTGAAATTGAATTAAGGTTGAATAAAACCTATCTATTAATTTGGAAGATAGGTTTATGGAATTAGTATTCATGCATTTTTAAATCACACTGAAAAGTGCAATCATCAGTTTCCTCAGAGAATGTGTGACTGGAAAATTCAATCTTGGTTTCCTTATTGTTTTAATAGTAGGGGGAAAAATCCTACTGTGAAAAGTCTCTTGACTCTTAAAAGGTCACAGAACATTTTATCAAAGGGTAAAAAGAGTTTCCTTAAGCCTAGAAACCAATATCGTACTACCAAAACATTTGGAATCAAAAATTACTTTGTTCTTGTAAATTTATTCTCTCATGTAGGGGATGATTTATTTATTTACTGTATTTTTCTGACTATAAGATGAACCGGAGTATAAGACGCACCAAGATTTTGAAGTGGTAAATTAAAAAAAAAGTTTGTGCACTCTGCAGGCCTCCCAAACCCTCCGCACGCACCGTTTTTTTGCAAAAAAAAAAACAGGGTGTGCATAGGCTTTGGGAGGCTTGTAGAGTGCTTCTGGGGATTGGGGGGGGGGACGACAAAAACAAGCAAAAAACAGTCTGTTTTTTGCTCGTATTTGCCCTCCACAGACCCCAGGAGCACTTGCAGGCCTCCAAAACCCTTAACATGTCCATTTTTTAGAAAAATGGGATGCGCGGGAACGGGGTTTCAGGAAGCCAAAAATGCTGTATTCAGTGTATAAGATGCACTCAGATTTTCACCCTCTTTTTTGGGAAGAAAAGGTGCATTTTATACTCCAAAAAGTATGGTAAATACTTTGAACCTGTGCTGTAACATAAATTTCAGATTGAGAGTACCATTAAAAAAAAAATCAATACCAGCCCCTATATTTTTAAAAGGCTAACCTTGTACTTATCAGTAAGATTTCCTAGGAATTAATCTGGGCATGAAATGATATTACTGCCAATTGCATGCCTACCCATAACTGGATTTGTAATGCTAAAAAGGTGCTCCCCTGGTCCTTTGCTTAACATAAACCTTCCAATGATGGGAAAGAGAAAGGAGTTCTGTTTGCAGATGTGCACAAAAACAGGTCAACCTTGGGAAAGAAGTTCTTATGATGGTATGCTTAATGCAGTGAAGAAGGTTTCCCTCTAAAACGCCTGAACAAGAACTTTTTTGTGATTGGTGCTATGTAAATACCATCTGTTCATTTTATGATTGCTTCTTAACTCTGCACAAGGGAAGATCACAACTCCACCAAAGTTTTATGGAAAACAAAAGATCCATTATGAAGAACTAGGAAGAAACTCTTTGAAGGCTCCCTCACATGGCAGAGGAAGGAAATGGACATTATTTTTTAAAAATGTATCAACACACACACCGCCGCCCTCATGCACACTGCACATACCAAAAGCCCAGCTTTGTAATATAATGCAGATTGTGTTTTACTTCTGAATACTCCCATTCCCTCTTATTCAACATCCAATTAGACACGAGATGGGAAAAGTCAGATTTCACAGTATTTGACATCTGACCTGCAAAGGTATTTATTAACTGATTATGATGGAGAATTTCAAATGTTGCACATGCCAGGAAAATTGCATTCAACACTGCAGTCTGCTCAGGACAATGTTGATTCATAACACGCTCCCAACATTTTCTTACGACTATAACAGAGGGAGAGGAGGAGTAGCAAGCAAAAAGCAAGAGGCCTTTCAGCAATCCTGCTACTGAGGCAGGTGAACTTTTGAAGAATTGAACATTCTTTACAAAAAGGCATAACATATCTGACTCTATTAGGTGGCTGGCGTGCAAGAGTGAAGAAGCAGGTGGGATGTCATCTCCATTTGCTGCTTCTTTTACCATCTAAATCACGAAAGCCCAGGCCTGGTGCCCCTGTAAAATAATGGAGGAAGGGAGGAAAAAATGTCAGGCAGCTTCTGTTACCAAATGAGCTGTCCTTCTCCCAAGAGGCCAGCAGATCACCTGTCTTCTGAGGAAGACCAATAGGGCCATACATCACAGCTCATTATTTTAACCTCCATAAGACGTTAAGAACTGATGACCACAGCATCAGCAGCAGCACCTCCTCCTCCTCCTCCTCCTCCTCCTCCTCTTCTTCTTCCTCCTCCTCCTCCTCCCTTCTTCTAAAAAGAGGGGCCGAGCTCCATTTTGCTTCTCCCCAACATCTGAAAACCAGGTAAGAAAAAGCACCAACCCATGAATGCTGAGCTGGAAGCAAGCTAAGGACCGTTAATTCAATTTATTTTACAGATAATATATTATTTCATTTGATTTGCATACTGCCCAACTCTCAAGAAGTCAAGAAAACATAAAACAAGAGAAACAATACAACAACAACAAAAGCAGCAAAGATGGCACAACAATCACAAAAAAGCTGCTTCAAAGAGGCAATATCCTCCTAGCAAAAGCCAGGTCTTCATTGCTCTCTGAAACTTCAGTAGGATGGAAATCTCCAAAATTGTGGAGGGACTGCATTCTAGAAGGCAAACAATGCATAGATAAGGTGCACTTCTGGGCATTTAACAGATCCATCCCTTCTGGATCAAATTATCGGGGCGGAAAAAAGAAAAGATAGGAAGAGCATTGCTACTTCTTTCTGAGTAGAGGGCAGGGAAGTAAAGGGGCTGGTGGCAACATTTGTGAACAGGCTTTTCTCAAGAGTTGGATGAGGATGATGTATGGTTTACATGGAAGGTGTAGTTTAGAAGGCCCATCCTATACATCCCATATATTGATATAGGTAGTCCCCAACTCGCAACCTAATTGAGCCTAAAATTATAATCGTAAACCGTGCAGGTCATTAAGTGAGTCACCATGTGACTGTGCTCAATTTTACCACCTTTTTTATGGTGGTGATTGTTAAGTGAAAGTGGCAGTTGTTAAGGAATCCATTGTCCGCAATGGCCGTTTTTGGCCAGAAACTGGAAGTAAATGCTTATTTCCGGCAAAAAAGTGCCATAAATCATTGGGATGCTTTGGGATGCTGCAAATGGCTGTAAATATGATCACATGACTGGGAGGGGGAGGGAAGCTGTAGGAACTTTGAATCCTGGTCTTAAGTAGCCCTGGGGAATCGTAACAGTTGCTAAGTGATCTGTCATAAGTTGAGGACTAACTGTAGGCGGCTTATTCTGCACCCTTTAAATAGCAATACATTTTAATATTTGATCACATTTAATAACTAGCAAGTCATTTTAAAAATGCTGCAACAGATCTATAACCTGCAATACTACATTGGCTAAACTATTTTAAATGTGAAACCTGCCAAAATCAAAACTATCAGCGGTATTCAAGTTTCCTGCTTTCAAAATGTTCAAATTAAATAAGCAAGGTCAATGCAAATATGAAGTGGTATTTTTTTAGTCACTCCCACCCTAGACAGTTCAGGAATGAACTACTGTAAAATGCTCTACATGCTGTGGTACGTCCATGTGATGTCACTGCTCCCGGAGCTGCAATGGCTACCAGTTGCATTCCAGGTGAAATTCCAGGTGCTAGTTCATCTCAATGCAATAGGGCCTGGCTATTTGAGGGACTGCCTCTCTCCAATTGCTTTTCTTGCCCAGTGAATCAGAATTGCACCTGGAATGCAATACCTTCAACTGGTATTGCATTCCAGATGCAATTAAATTCAAAATCTCTACTTAAGCCATTGGAGACTTTCTCCCAGCGTCCACCTTCTGGAATAACATCCCCCACATATTTAGACTTACTTAGTTATGACACTGATGACATTTGGGGTAGTAACGGTTCCCCATCCTGAAGACATTCAGAAAGTCATCAAAATGTTTGGCTAGTCTCCCAGGCTCTCAAGCAGCACAGTGGTTGAACCCTGGTATGATGTTTTACTGCTAGCTTCTCTTGTAGATTCTGTGTTCCATTTCCTTTTTTAAAATGTTCTTTTTTAGAAGATTAGCTGCCCAGAGTCATTTGGATATGGGAAGTCTTTAAATTGTAACTAACCCCGCCCCAATACAACCCCGGCCCTAATAAGTTTAGTTTTGAAATTCTCATGTAAGAATCTAAATATGAACCATAGAAATTAATTATAGAGGTGGCCTATGCTGCAGCAATGGGATATCATTACATGGTTTAAAATAAATTGTCAATCTGAACCACTTTAATTTCAGTAAGACTGGCAAGATTCCCATTTAATGGGTCATTTTGAGCATATGGGTACAACGTTAATACCTGCCACTTAAAAAAAAAAAAGTAACAACATTTCTTCAGACCACAATTGATTTAGAAATTTAATCACCAACAGTCCTGATTTTATGGTTACAGCCTGTAGGGTAGTTATTAAGTAAGTGCATTTTTAAAGAAGCAAGCTTGGTTCCTGGGGACTTCAAGGTCACCTCCAAGAGGCGCTTTTTGTTTCTTGTTGGGTACCACATAGAAATGGTTTGTCCTTGGAAGTCCATAAAGTGTCTTCAATTGTCCAGGCTCCTGAATTGTTCCCACCCTAATTCTATTATTCAGGTATCAGCCGGTCCAATCATATATAGATGCAGAGCCCATACAAGGCCGAGCAGGAAATCTAAACCCTTGCTCTAAAGAGCTTATTTTTTGCAGACAAGGCATAAAGGTTTCATACATATTCTTAATCCAAAATATACTAATATTCTTATGGTAGTAAATATTATAATAAAAATAGTATATACCAGGGGTGGGTTTCAAAAATTGTTCGAACCTACTCTGTGGGCGTGGCCTCCTTTGTGGGAGTGGCTTGCTGCCCATGTGACCGGATGGGAGTGGCTTGCCACCCATGTGACCTGGTGGGAGTGGCCAAGACGATGTTACTAGATATTACTAATTACTAGATATTATTAATATTACTAGATCATTATTAATGCATAGATAACTGCGGGACATTACACACCCACCCACACCCACAAACTATGACAGTGCTAGGAAAACAACCAAAAAATAAAAATCCCCCCCCCCCCCCAAAAAAGACTGCCAATGAAACCAGTTTTTTTTTCCTAAGCCTAAGAACAGGGAAGATGGTTTTTATTCACTGGAATAAAAACCATCAAGGCAACGTGGAAAATTATAAAGGACAGGCACTCACAGAACCATCAACCACCTCAGAATTACCTAAACAAGGAGTGTCAGCCTCTGCTTCACTGTTGCTTCAGCTGCCATGAAACGGGGAGGGAGGGCATGGAAGAGTTCTGGAATTCAAGCTTCTGCAGAGGGGTTTTTAAAAAGAAAACAGTCTTTTTGGGAGGGGGAATGGGCTGTGCTCCTGGTTTTGGGAACCCCCCCCCCCCCACCAAAGACCAGTTGCAAATCTCTCCAAATCCTTTTCAGGATTTTCTTTTAAAAAAATGCCTCTCTGCAGACGATCTTGAAAACCCCCATCCCATCTCTGCTTGCCTATAGTCTTGGAAGCTTCCACTGAGAAGCTTCTGCAGAGGGGTTTTTAAAAAGAAAACAGTCTTTTTGGGAGGGGGAATGGGCTGTGCTCCTGGTTTTGGGAATTCCCCCTCCCCCCACCAAAGGCCAGTTGCAAATCTCTCCAAATCCTTTTCAGGATTTTCTTTTAAAAAAATGCCTCTCTGCAGACGATCTTGAAAACCCCCATCCCATCTCTGCTTGCCTATAGTCTTGGAAGCTTCCACTGAGAAGCTTCTGCAGAGGGGTTTTTAAAAAGAAAACAGTCTTTTTGGGAGGGGGAATGGGCTGTGCTCCTGGTTTTGGGAATTCCCCCCCCCCCACCAAAGACCAGTTGCAAATCTCTCCAAATCCTTTTCAGGATTTTCTTTTTAAAAAATGCCTCTCTGCAGACGATCTTGAAAACCCCCACCCCATCTCTGCTTGGAAGCTTCCGCAACTTCACAGTAAAAGCAAGTAAGAATTTCTCTCTCGCTCGTGAGATTTTCTTTACTGTGCAAAGGCTTGGTTTAAAACTGCAGGCTCCCGGGGAGGGGGGCAGGGGAAAATGCTGCCCATATGCCCCCTTCCAAAGCAACCTTGCAGGTTTTCAAGATCATCCGGAGAGGCATTTTTTAAAAAGAAAAACCCTGCAGGCACCCAGCGACAGGGGCTAGGAGCTAGGAACCCGGAAGTTAATTACTTCCGGGTTCACTGACGAACCGGATCGCAAGAACCGGTGCGAACCGGCAGGAACCCACCCCTGGTATATACTATTTTATATTATTTTTAGTATGTTTTAAATGTACTAGTAAAATATGCTAGTAATTTTATATAATCCTATACTGATATTATAGGGACGTGGTGGCTCAGTGGCTAAGACACTGAGTTTGGCAATCAGAAAGGTCGGCAGTTCAGCGGTTCAAATCCCTAACATCGCATAACAGAGTGAGCTCCCATTACTTGTCCCAGCTTCTGCCACCATAGCATGTAAAGCATGTAAAAATGCAAGTAGAAAAATAGGAACCACCTTTGGTGGGAAGGTAACAGCCTTCCGTGTGCCTTCAGTGTTTAGTCATGCCGGCCACATAACCACAGAGACGTCTTTGGACAGCGCTGGCTCTTTGACTTTGAAATAGAGATGAGCACCGCCCCCTAGAGTCAGGAACGACTAACACAAATGTGCGAGGGGAACCTTTATCTTAACCTTATACTAATATTGTCTCATCAGTGCTAAGAACAAGTATTTGCCTTAGGAAAAAGCAAGTACTACTGGGTATTCTCCAATAATCTCCAGTACTCAAAAAAGGAAAAAGAGCTGGTGATAGCTCCATATTCCTTATCTTTCGATTAGCCAGCTCTGTATCTGTGTAATTAGCTCGTGGATATTAAGCAGTTTCTTATTTTATAAGCATTAGCCTATCTTAAATGGGCACCTTTCTACTGGTTTCTCTAACCCTACGTAGCTATTTTGCCAGCCGGCATGGTCTCACCTTGAAGATCTCTACTTGTGCTTCTATAAAAAGTGGCAAAGAAAAGAATTTGGCATCCCCACATATTTGAAAGGTCAAGGCACAGAAAGCGTTCTGTAAGCCTAAACCCTTGTTTTGAAAAGCCTATTCTTTGGTCGGCTGATTATGAAAGTAGGCTACATATTCTTAACAAGCCCTTTTTCACTCTGGCTTCAACTCCCTACATGCATGTGTGTTCTTGTATGGCTGGGGCCTTAACATACTGTTTTGATTGTTATCGTATTGCCATGAAAGGGCCGATTGTTTGGGGTTTCTACAATTACGTCATGGCTTCCCACTCTAGTAACCTGTCAAGGTGTTTGATCAGGGCTGCAGATGGGAAGGGCTCCTCTGGTAAGCCTTAAGCACTTCCCCATACTTGCCTTACCTGCTGCCTTCACATGCAAAGTTCCCCTCCCCAGTCCCCGGTTTTTTATATAAAAAAAAATAAGTCTGCTCTCTTGCATAAGACAGGCACAGAGAAAGAACCTCAGAGAAATGATATCAAAGCTTCCCAATCTTTTGCAGTTGTGCCTCACAAGAGTCTGGAGTCTGGATTTCTATACTGAATTAAATCCATTATTAAAAAAAGAAAATTATCAAGAATAAAAACATTTTTGTCATAATAAATACATTGGTTTTTATAATAGAAGTATGAATGAAAATATCATATATTTTGCAATACAATTGAACTACAATTGAGTGACCCCATGGACAATGTTCCTCTAGGCCTTCCTGTCCTCTACCATCCCACAGAGTCCATTTAAGCTCACGCCAACTGCTTCAGTGACTCCATCCAGTCACCTCATTCTCTCTCGTCCCCTTCTTTTGTCCTCAATCGTTCCCAGCATTAGGTTCTTTTCCAATGAGTCCTTCCTTCTTATTAGGTGGCCAAAGTATTTGAGTTTCATTTAAACACAATTAAATACTCTTTACTGAAGAAGGAAAAGAACTACTGGAGAACAGTAGCCCCTGTTCCCAAGCCCTGCAGCTAGTCTAGAACAGGGGTGGGTTCCTGATGGCATTACTACCAGTTCCCTGTGTGTGCGCATTTTCACTTTAAAAGGTCTGCGCATGCGCACAACATTAGAAAAGGGTGAAAAATTACATTTTCCCAATGAAGATTGTTCTGCGCATGTGCAGAAGAGAAAATCAAGATGGCGGTGCCAAGCATAGAACCGGTTTGGATGGGTATCCAGCTGAGTTACTACCTACTCGGTTGAACTGGTGTGAACCAGTAGGAATCCACCTCTGGTCTAGAATGAAATCATGGTCAATAGTATGAAATGCTGCTGAGATCCGGGTGGTGGTGGTGGTGGGGAATCCTTCAACAACATTTGCCTATCCTAGATTCTAGGGAAGGAGTCAGTAGATGGGTAAAAATGCCAAATACAGGCAAAACATCTGGCTGTGTAACCAACGATAATAATAGTCATTATTATTTCAGTGTACATAATTACAGGCCTGTTTTCACACTGCCCAAATGCACAAGAAGAATGAGACAGAAGTGGTGATTCTTTTTAGCTTCAATAATTAAACCTCTTTTTTTTTTTTAGCAAATTTAGCAAAATGTGAGTCAGTGAATTCATTATCTCCAATACATTTATATATATCTAAAGCCTTTTACTCTCCCGGCTTTTAAACTTGCTTTAACCTGTTCTTATTAAACAATGTTGAATATAATTATGTTAGATGGTTTGATTGTGTTTAATCATTTTTTCATTTCTTTAAAGAGAAAAGCTGTATAAAACCAAATAGCTCAATAGCTAACTAACTGAATGTATGCATCCATTTTCACTGCATTTTCCTGCGAGGAACAACTTTGGCATCCTCCTCCATGCAGGAGATGCTTAGAAATAAGAGTATAGAGCTGCCAGCGCTGCAAGTACTTTCTGGTATCACTTGCCTGGGGCAGCCAATTCTCTTTGTCTAATGGTACAGCAGGCTCTTCTTCGACATAAAGGCTTCTTGAAAGGGAGAGGAAAACATCTGTGAAAAAGGTTAAGGGCTGGGTGGGCAACTCAGAAACCACCAGATGCTTAGACTTACACCTTTCATAAGTTAATGATGAGAAGCTATAGAGAAGTGATGGAGAATCTTTTTTGTCTTGGGTCCCCAAAGCACATGTGTGCACGCGCTATCACATGAGCTCGTGTGCCCACCACATAATTTGATGCTCCCCCACACCGTGCCCCTTGCGCATGTGCGCGTGATACCCCATCCACCCCACTTCCCCATGCATGGCTTTCTTGGAATCTGGGGAGGGCAAAAACCAGAGGCCGGAAACGACCTGTTTTCTGACTTCCGGTGGGGCCGGTAGGTCCGTTTCTCGCTCTCCCCACCTCCAGATGTTTTCTAGGAGCCTGGGGAGGGCGAAAAGTGGTCCAACACTCAAACTGGAAGTTTGGGAACAGACTTCTGGGTTCTGGGTTGCCAGAAGCTGTTGGGATGTTTTTCTCCCTCCAGAGGCTTCATGGAAGCCTCTGGAGGGCAAAAAATGGTCAAAAATCAAGCCCAAAAACCAGCTGGCCAGTGTGTGCACATGTGTGCTGGAGCTGACAGGGCAATGCCTCACATGCCCTCAGAAATGGCTCTGCGTGCCACCTGTGGCACGCATGCTATAGGTTCGCCATCACGGCTATAGAGATTAACAGTGCAAAGCATCTGGAAGATACCACTTTGGCCATTCTGCTTCAATGAGTTTTTCTTCTTCAGGTCTGGTGGGTACCCTAGTCAAGGATGGCCTAGTGTAAACATTGTTGCCTACTGTAATGGTATGTGAGAATAACTCCTGGAGACAAGTATAAGAGTCACAGGCTGTACAAGCAGCATGTAAAAGATGTCTCAGAATGGCTAAGATCGATGTTAGGCATTTGAGGTACTTCACCCAGGAAGCACATCAGTAAATACCAGCTCTATTTTTATTATATGTTTACATGAACCAATCTTGCAGCTATGAAAGCATTCCTCACTTCCTCCCTTTTACTCTCTGGAAAACTAGGACGGGTCCCTTCTGAAGTGCTTCCCATGTCCTCTTTCCTTCTGCAAACTGCAAATCAAGGGAAGAACCAACCTAGAACTAAGGAAAAATTTCCTGGCATAAACATTAATCAGTGGAATGGCTTGCCTTCCAAAGTTGTGAGTGCTCCATCACTGGAGTTTTTTAAGAAGAGACTGGACAATCATTTGTCCAGGATGATATAGGGTCTCCTGCTTGGGCTAGAAGACTTCCAAGGTCCCTTCAAAGTCTGTTATTCTGTTATTCTGAAATATCTTTAAATGCTGCTTGCCAGTCTGTTGCTCGCTCTGCTGTCTCCCAAAGCCATCCTCACACACCATTATAACTACTAACTAGTCCTCTCTTGCACTCAAGATAAAAAGCAGTGGTGATATTCAGACAGTTCGAACTGGTTCAGGCGAACCGGTAGTGGCAACCTATGGGTAGGCCAGGTCACCTGCCCTGGTGCTATGCCGTCCTATTTAGTCACGTTTTCTAAGCCGCACACATGCGTGCAAGCAAAGCGCATGCACACAAGTGCTCACAGTTCTGGTGCGCAGCGAACCGGTGGTAAAATTATGTGAAACCCATCTCTGGTAAAAAGACTTGTTAGGGGGTACAAAACAGACCTCTAGCATAAGTGGCCATCTATTCCAACCTTTCCACACCATTCCTGCCCCAACAGTAGCCATCTGAGGCTGTCTCCTTCTGTCTAATCAGATGCCAAGCCCAATTCAGCAATACCTTGTTTTTATACCTAGATTTGCTTCCTCGGGCCTCCAAATATTTCTACCATAATGTTTTCCATGGAAAGCTACTTCACAGCCAAATAGCTGCTTTCAGAAACTTGGATTAATATAAAAGCAACACACAGGAAGCCACAATTAGGAAAAGGCAAATTTACTGCTTCCATGTCTTTCATTAGGAAAAGCAGCACCATAAAATAGCATTGGTGCCATTTGTGATTAGGTGCGTTTATTTTGTCCTTGTGATTCTAGACCAGTAGTAAGCAAATCTCTGGCCACCATGGTTCAACCACAAATTTTTGTAAGGACACACACAGGATTCATCTTTGCATTTTGCATATTGAACCATTAGTCCACCTAGTTTAAAACTTTGCCATGGAGATTGACAGCCTTTAATCAGAAATTCTTTTCCACTCTTCCACACAGATGCTAAGAACTAAGCATTGGGGACATGCTGTCTGCAAATGTACCAGGGGCTCCAGTGAGTAGACCCAAAGATATACACCAAGCTCCTTTGCCTAGTCTTGTCTGTCAAACCAAAGGATGAACGGCATGTGTAAATCGTTGTCCCATTAGTAGAGCATTAGTCACTTGAGCTTCATAATGGCCCATTTACCCACCATCACATTACATTAAGCCACATGTTGGACATCCATGTATTGGACTTGAGTCCAAAAAGTAACATAGCAAGAGTAATCAAAATATTCCTAATTGATTGAGAACTAGAAAGCACAGTATCTGTCAGTTCTCTGCTGATCCCAATACAAATTATCTGGCTTTTGATTATTAGTCTCTCTATTCTTTGTGGCACTATTTTAAAAAAGAAATCTTTACTATAGCCAGGCCAGGCAGGCAAGCTGGAGGTCAAATATTAAGCTCATACTATTTTTGGAACTGCTTTAAAAAGAACCTTCCTCTGAAAGCCTGCTGCCTTTAGCTCCTTAGAAATGTCTTTTCCCCCTCAAAGTATAAATTGCATGTTAACATTGGCAAGGCCACACACAAAGTACAATTTAATGATGCAGCAGCATTGATCTCAAGAAGGTCTAGAGTTGGATAGAGCTTTAAAGCCTTGTAAAGGTTATTAAAATATTTTATTTCAATAGAAAAGAAAGCACATCTGTGAATTAAAACTGGGTGGTCTGAAGGCAGAATTCAATCTCTATCTAAAATATTTTCAATAGTACTTGTAAATTTATGTTTTGTCCTCTGTTATCTGAATCCCAATCACAAATGCATTCCTCAAACTCATTTTCAATACAACCTCTCCTTTGTTGGTATATTTATGTCATGTAGTGGGGACTTCATTCTCTGGGTAGGGATAGGCCAGCTTTTCAAAGAGTAGAGTATACTGAATGTGGATTTGAAAAGCATATTTGAGTTAGAAGACTCAACAGCTGAGTTAGCAGCACCTATTAACAGCCAGTTAGTGAACAGCCCTAGTTTTGTTAGACCAATCTTACAGCCATCTTTGGTAAGATGGGTAACCAAAGTTGATTTGTTAGACCAAAAAAAAAAAAGGTAAACCTTTAACAAACTGGAAAGAAACATGCCTAGATTTTTTTTTAAAAAAAACTTTCATTAAAAAAAAACCTTCTGTGGACTGGTAGAAAACAGATTATGAAAAGCAGGTGGCTGAGAAAGCAGGTTTGAGTGTTTTCATATGGCCAAGCGTCTTGCAAAAAAAAAAATCAAGATCAGGCTTCGATGCAGTTAAACCATTTTTTTACATTTAAAACCTATAACAACCAGAAAAATCGAATAGAAGGACAGCTACATACTACTCACAGGCATCCAAAGTGGGGCAAGCAATGCCACATGTGCTGTGACTTCATCATCATGGATTCTACTTAGATGCCTCTGAAGCTACAGTTAATCTACTGACCACACAGAATGCTAAGGCATGGATTGCCTGACCATGATTTACTAAATAAATTACTATGATTAGGTTCCCACAACCAACAATCCAAAACTTAAAATGCAAATGTGTTATCACTTACTGATTTGTGACTCCATGCAAAGTATATCTTAGCCCTCCTCAGCTTCCTATGCTGGAAGAGAGACAACCACAAGGTTTGCACCTTGAATCTGGACTCAGGTAACAGCCTAATAATGCAATTGTTAAAGAGAGCCAAAGTAGCAGATTATTTTAAAAAGTGGACTAGGACAGGGGAGAGTCAGATTCAAGTGCAACCTCAGTCAGAGTTGCCTTAACTTTAGTGGCAGATTCTTTAAAGCAGGAATCCCCAACCTTTGCAACTTTAAGACTTGTGGACTTCAACTCCCAGAGTTCCTCAGCCAGCTTTGCGTCCTTTTTAAGCCTTATGCAGAGAGGGGCAGTTACCTCATGAGGTTTGAAGTACTTCTTCAGAAACATTTTCAAAGCATCTACAGCCTATTTTGTCTAGCTACAAGAAGATATGATGGGAAAAAGATCCAGGGGAATGTTAACACCATTCTAGATTTAAACTGAGAAAAAGATCCATAAGTATTTAAAAGAGTCCATCCAGAATCATACATGCAAACAAATACTTCTGTTGCTTCTATTTTATTTATATTTATATTTATATTTATATTTATATTTATATTTATATTTATATTTATATTTATATTTATATTTATATTTATATTTATATTTATATTTTTATTTATATATTTATATATATTTTATTTTTATATATATATATATATATATATATATATATATATATATATATATATATATATATATATATATATATATATATATATATAGTTGTTCGGGTTTTCTCCCGCGTAGAATTGGAGATGTCTTGGCGACATTTCGACGAAGTCACATTCGTCATCTTCAGGCTGCTGCTGACTACTTCAGGTTTGGTGTTTCCAGGAGTAGTGTGGGATCTTGGCTGTTTTGTTCCTTATAACTGCTGGTAGGGGATTAATCCCCTACTGGCAGTTCAAATTTAATCCCCTACCAGCAGTTATAAGGAACAAAACAGCCAAGATCCCACACTACTCCTGGAAACACCAAACCTGAAGTAGTCAGCAGCAGCCTGAAGATGACGAATGTGACTTCGTCGAAACGTCGCCAAGACATCTCCAATTCTACGTGGGAGAAAACCCGAACAACTAGAGACCTACATATATATATATATATATATATATATATATATATATATATATATATATATATATATATATATATATATATATATATATATATATATATATATATATGCATACATACATACATACATACATACATACATACATACATATATATATATATATATATATATATATAAAGTCACAACCCCTGGTATGCCCAAATATGGGAGGAAGGTCACACTTCCACTCTCTGTCTTCAGCTCGTCACAAGAGACCATCCAGACAGAAACCCAATATTTTTTACTGTTGCCTTTTGTTACATTTGTATATTTATGCTGATAAATAAATAAAGGGAGACTAGTATAGATCTATTTCAAGCTATTTAGCTCTCATCAGCTAGCCAGGTTCGATTCCCAACAAGGGTGTGGCTAGCTGATGAGAGCTAAATAGCTTGAAATAGATCTATACTAGTCTCCCTTTATTTATTTATCAGCATAAATATAACATATATATATATATATATATATGTATGTATGTATGTATGTATGTATGTATGTATGTATGCATGTGTGTGTGTGTGTGTGTGTGTGTGTGTGTGTGTATATATATATATATATATATATATATATATATATATATATATATATATATATATATATAAGATTTTTACAACCCCTGGTAAGCCCCAATTATGGGAGGAAGCTAACTGCTTCCATCATCTATCAATCGGCTCGTCACAAGAGTCCATCATGACAGAAACCCAATATTTTTACTGTTGCCTTTGTTATATTTTTTTTGTGGTTTTTTATTATATATATATATATATATATATATATATATATATATATATATATATATATATATATATATATATATATATATATATATATATATATGTTTTCTGAGGTTTTCGCGGGTGTTAGTATGTAGGTCTCTAGTTGTTCGGGTTTTCTCCCGCGTAGAATTGGAGATGTCTTGGCGACGTTTCGACGAAGTCACATTCGTCATCTTCAGGCTGCTGCTGACTGCTGACTGCAAACCTGAAGTAGTCAGCAGCAGCCTGAAGATGACGAATGTGACTTCGTCGAAACGTCGCCAAGACATCTCCAATTCTACGCGGGAGAAAACCCGAACAACTAGAGACCTACATATATATATATATATATATATATATATATATATATATATATATATATATATATATATATATATATATATATATATATATATATATATATATATATATATATATATTCGCATGTAGGATATTCCTATGAGGCTGATGGCAGACGTCAATGATAATGGAAACCCTAAATAAAACTCTCTTTTAAAAAAGTGATAGAAGTGTTGTGTGTCTCTAAATGCAGGGGTCCCTACCACCACATACACACCAATTATACAAAAATATCCCAAATGAAATGAACTAGCATTTTGATTTTTGTCCAGCTGGATATATTTTTCACAAAAATACTCTGAAGGGTCTCTTTCCTATTGAGTCCATCAGCTGAACTAACAGAACCTGTTCAGCTTTTCTTTGTCCCTCCTGCACATTCCTTGTGGGTAATCTTGAGTGTCATTTCTCCAGTGTCTTTTATCAGGCGAATGTATGCTTTCTTGCCAACACTCAAGTATGTTTCTTAGCAGGTGATCTCTGTGTATGTACTACCAACTTTAATTCTCATTGTACTTGTAAGCCACTGCTCTTGAAAGCCACTGTGATCAGAGACAACCTATAATGAAAATAAGCTAGATTTAAATAAATAAAAACAAATGTGCTGCAGGGAAAAAAGTCAACCTCAGACAAATCTAGGGGCCTTCTCTGCAGACGTCGGTGTTCATGCGCTTCCTTGTAATTCATGAATCCGTTGAAAAGTAGGCTGCCATAATTTGTTGAGCCCTGAGAATCAATAATAAACTGCTTCCACAGTTTAGGGTGGCTCTTGTCCTTACAGCTTTATTATAGGACAACATATGGGCAGTGCTTTATGGATTTACCTAACTTCATTTCTCTTCCCATGCATTATCACTATCTTAATGAAAACAACAACATTATCATGCTCTTTAAGGGGAGGCAGGGATGCTGCGGGGACACTTGCAATTAGAAGGATGTGTTGTAAGTACCCCACGTTAACCGTAACCTTAAATGTGAATGGTCGCTGAATAGGTGGAGATTAACCAAGTACCACCTGTATTTGCAAATCCACAGAAAACTAAAAATCTTAATCCATCTATTTTTTTAAAAAAAATATTGTCAAATTATTGTACATGGACTAGCAAACCACGTTTCTTCCATTCTGAAAAAGAAAATCCAAATCTGCTAAGACAATATGAAGACACGCGTTAGCAAATAACAGAGAGAAGAAAAAGACAGTATAATTGAGTATATGTCAAATTTATACGATTAAGTAAAATTCTTTAGATCTCTTTGGAATAATGCCCAGTACAATTTGTTTCACACAGTCCCTCAAAGACTAGATTTTTACCATGAGCACAAAGAATACTACAATGGAATAATTTCTTCTTCTTCTTCTTGGTGCATTAAAGTGTCACTCGTGACTGGACCTGGTCTTGTGCTATGACAAAAAGTTATTTCTTTATAGAATGTAATAGTGCCAGCAGACTTGGAGGAGAGATGAGGGAGGGATGAACTCACATGGCATTTCAGTTTCTGCTAGATCCTTGGAAAGGACCCAGCTAAATTAGGATAAACACTTCATTTTGTTGTGTTAATTTAATACTAAAGTTTTAAAGTGGTTGTTGTTGTTGTTGTTGTTGTTATTATTATTATTATTATTATACAATTGTATCACAGCGGCCAGTTGTTTCGCCGGATTTGGCATTGGTTACTAGTCGGGCCCCACCCAGGGGCCTAGGACGTCGTAACGTATTTTCTTAATATGCGTGCAGATCCAAGCAGTGCGGCTTTTTGCATTTGACTGATGGTGATTTTGTCAATTTTTAACTGTTTTAAATGTAATTCCAGTGCTTTTGGAATAGCACCCAGTGTGCCAATTACCACTGGAATTACCACTGCTGGTTTGTGCCATAGTCGTTGAATTTCGATTTTTAAGTCCTGGTATCTTGCGATTTTTTCATGTTCCTTCTCGGCGACCCTGCTATCACCTGGTATTGCGATGTCTATGATTGTGACCTTATTTTTCTCAACCAGTGTGATGTCTGGTGTATTATGCGCCAGTATTTTGTCGGTTTGTATACGGAAATCCCACAAGATCTTGACCATCTGATTTTCGGTGACTTTTTCAGGCTGATGTTCCCACCAGTTTGTTGCTGTTTTAATATTATAATTTTTGCACAAATTCCAATGGATCATTTGTGCTACTGAATTGTGCCGCAATTTATAATCAGTCTGCGCGATTTTTTTACAGCAGCTGAGTATGTGATCAACAGTTTCATCAGCTTCTTTGCAAAGTCTGCATTTGGCATCATCAGAGGATTTTTCAATTTTGGCCTTAATGGCATTTGTGCGGATAGCTTGTTCTTGCGCAGCCAGGATTAGTGACTCTGTTTCTTTCTTTAATGTACCTGTTTTTAACCATAACCAAGTTTGTTCACTGTCCACTTTATCTTTTATTTTTTCCAGAAATTGACCATGCAGTGCTTTGTTCTGCCAACTCTCCATTCTTGATTTTATCACATCTTTTCTGTATTCTTGTTTTGTCTGTTGGGCCTTCAGTAGATTTTTGTTCTTTACTTCGATTAATAGATGTTCTTGACTTTCTTTTAAATAATCAGCCAGTGCATGTTTTTCTTCTTCAACTGTTTGCTTCACTTGTAATAATCCTCTGCCACCTGATTTTCGGGGCAGATATAGTCTATCAGTATCACCACGTGGATGTAAACTGTAGTGCATTGTCATTAGTTTCCTGGTTTTTCGGTCCAAAAGGTCCAAATCAGCTTGTGTCCAGTTAACTATGCCAGCTGTGTATCTTATAACTGGTATTGCCCAGGTATTTATGGCCTTGATTGTATTTCCACCATTCAATTTAGATTTCAAAATTTTCCTAACTCTGTTGGTGTACTCTCGCCTGACAATAGTTTTTACTTCTCCATGCTTGATGTTATCCAACTGCAGAATGCCTAAGTATTTGTAGGCTTCATTTTCTTTGCATTTAATTAGTTGGCCATTGGGCATTTCAATTCCCTCACATGCAGTGATTTTGCCCCTTTTTATGGATACAGTGGCGCATTTTTCCATGCCAAACTGCATTGAAATATCGGTGCTGAATACTCGGACTGTATTTGTCAATGATTGGATTTCTATTTCTGACTTTCCATAGAGTTTCAAATCATCCATATATAGTAAATGCGAAATTTTTTCAGCTTTTTGGCTGTTTGGTAGCCTAATTTCATTTTTTTAAGATTACTGATAGTGGGATCATTGCGATGATGAAGAGAAGAGGTGAAAGTGAATCACCCTGGAAAATTCCTCGCTTGATATTAACCATTCCGTAGCTCTCATTCCCTATTGCCAACTCAGTTCTCCATTGTTTCATTGCCTTTTCAGTAAAGGATGTAATATTTTTGCTAATGCCAGTTGTTTCTAAGCATTTTATGATCCAACTATGTGGCAGTGAGTCAAATGCCTTTTTGTAATCAATCCAGACCATATTCAAGTTCGTTTTTCTGTTCTTACAATTTTCTAATATCATTTTATCAATTAGAAGCTGATCTTTTGTGCCCCTGCTCCTTCTTTTGTTGCCTTTTTGCTCTACTGGCAAGATGTTGTTTGTTTCCAAATAATCCATCATGTTATCTGCAATAATGCCTGTGAGTAATTTGAAGGTTGTTGGTAAGCATGTTATTGGTCTATAGTTTTCAGGTGTTGTTCCTTTAGTTGGATCTTTCTGAATCAAGTATGTTTTTCCAGTTGTCAACCATTCATCAATTTGGCCCTTTTGTAAAATTTCATTCAGTTGCCTGGCCAATATTGCATGTAAACTGGTCAGATATTTGAGCCAGAAACCATGTAATTGGTCCTTTCCAGGTGATGTCCAATTCTTTACCTTTTTAACTCGATTTTTGATCATCTCAGTTGTTATTTCTAATACTTGCATTTGTTTGTTGCCAATGCTTTTCTCAAAGTCATGTATCCATTTTGCTTCCTTGTTGTAGTCCTTTGCATTTTCCCACAATTCTTTCCAGAATTCAACTGTGGCCTGCTTTTCTGGTTTTTCACTTTTGGTGTCACCATTCACATTAAGACTTTGATAAAAACGCCGTTGGTCTGATCGAAATTGCTGATTTTGTTTATATTGGATGATTCGTGCCTCATATCTTTCAATTTTTCTAGCTGTTGCTGTTATCTGCTGTTTTACAATCTCTACAGCTTCATTGATGTTTCTTGTATCCAATCTATATCTTCTGATTAGCCGATCTATGATTTTGTTGTTTTTAAGCCGTTGCTCATGCATGTTCTTTAAGTTACTAGCATCTGCCCTTAATTTTTTGATTTTTTGTTCTAGACGGATTTTCCACTTTGGCTTTGATGCTTTTTCTGTTGTGTGACTAGGTACTTTAATTTTAATGCCTAGTTCATTAGTGACTATTACAGCTGCGCTGTACATTAACTGGTTTGTTTCCAAGATGGATCCCGGTTCAATTGTTGAAAACACTGCATTAACCATTTTCATGATAGGGGCCAAAATTTTCTTAGGCACAGTTTTTAGTGATGGTAAACGTTGCCTTTCCTCATTAAGCAGAAAATGCTCCATGATCTTATCCTTCAATTCTTTTTGTTTTTGAGTTAGTTCATCAGTTGGTTCAGTGATAACTGGTTCTAGTGGTGGTGATGTTATTTCCTCCCTGAGAGCTTCTTCTGGGAGTTCTACTATAGTGTCTTTAGTTGTGTCTTGAATATCAGTTATTTCCGCTTGTGATATTGTTTTTTGGGTTTTGCAATTTGCCTGAATTTCCTCATGTTCAACTTTACTAAACACTTTATTCCGTATAATAAATCGCCTTTGATCTGCTAGTCGTTGTTCACTAACATTTGAATCTGGATATTGTTGTTTCCATAATTCATACATTCGCTTTAAATATCCTCTTTTTTCTGGCTCTGAGTTGTAGTAACAGGCCATTATGGCACGGTTTTCATCTGCACTATATTTTTGTCGTTTTGTTGGCTGGTCCACTTGTAGCCCACTTGTCGACGGATGTCCAGGGACCCCAACATCCGCCGCGGCCCTTGTTAACCCGCGCGACGACCGATGCAGTATGGAATTCTTATTCGTTTTTTTCACCATATTGTATGGGTTGGCGGGGGTTTTTTTTTTACGGGACCAGATGCCAACCTGATCCCAACCTTCCTCCTTTCTCATCCGGGCTTGGGACCGGCAACGGCGGAGTTGTTATTATTATTATTATTATTATTATTATTATTATTATTATTATTATTAAGTCAAAAGCTGAATATAAGAAAGAAGTAATTGAGAAGCGAGATGAAAATTGGAAAAAAAAAAGGCTATGCATAGCCAATACTTGAAAAGCATTGAAGGCAAAGCTGACCAAAAGCTAACTTGGAACTGGTTAAGATCAGGAGCACTGAAAAAAGAAACAGAAGGCTTTATTTTGGCAGCTCAAGAACAAGCCTTAGCCACAAACTGCATGAAGGCAAAAATTCAACATGTTACCACCAACAGCAAATGTTGCCTCTGTAATGAGAAAGATGAGACAGTCGACCACTTGATCAGTGAGTGCAGCAAAATTTTACAAACTGACTACCTACAACGCCATGACCGCATTGCTAAGATCATTCACTGCAAATTGTGCCAAAAGTTTGGATTTGAGTACAGCAAAAACCACTGGGAACATCAGGTTCAGAAGGTTTTAGAGAATGAGAAAGTCAAAATCTTGTGGGACTTCAGAATTCAGACTGACAGGCACTTGGCCCACAACATACCTGACATAACAATAGTTGAAAAGAAAAAAAGTATGGTTCATTGACATTGCAATACCTGGAGATGCACGAATTGAAGATAAACAGCAAGAAAAACTCACAAAGTACCAGGACTTGCAAATTGAAGTTGAGCAACTGTGGAAAAAGAAATAATGTGTTGTCTCGATTGTAATTGGAGCCCTTGGAGCAATAATTAAAGGGCTACCTCGCTATTTGGAAATTCTAAATTTACTGGACTTGAACATTATGATACTACAAAAGAAACCACCCTACTTGGAACAGCTTATATCCTCCCACGTTACCGTAACAGTTCCTAGGTCCTTGGTTAGGACTCGAGCTGTTGAGCTACCAACCAGTCCCAAAGGTTGTGAATCTCACCAAAGATTAACCACATAATAATAATAATATATTGAGTTGTAGTTCCACCTAAGGCATAAAAGCTGGCTAAGTGACTTTGGGCCAGTCATTCTCTCTCAGCCCAACTCACCTCACAGGGTAGTTGTTGTATTTGGATAACACCCCTAGAGAATACCATACCTGCTGTGTTACAGCTATCCAGGGTCACCATGTTTCCTGTCTCTTCTACTATTACCCAGCAAAATTTATCACCTTTAATTTCAGCCCAATGGTCCAAATGTAACTGATATCTGGTGATTTCTTTTTTTCAATTTGGGCAGTTTTATCTTCTCTGTCCAATCTCTGTTCCAATGGCTGTCCCCAGCGGTCAGGTAATTGCATTTTGGACCACTCAGCAACTGGCCTGTATTTACGGCTGTTTGCAATATCTTGTGGTGAAATGAATGCGATTTATAACATTTTTTGTCAGAAACAAGTATTTACAACTTGTTTATGGCAAAAAAAAAACATCCATTGTGGACAGTGGATTTACTTAACAACTGTAGTGTTTGCTTAACAATTACCACAAAAATGGCCATAAAATTGGGCATAATGATCCACTTAATGACCAACATGACTTATGACCATACTTCTGGGCTCAAGAATAAGATGAAGACTAACTCTATACACTGGTGCCAGTTTTCCCCATTGCTTCTACTGCAATTACTTTTAATTATCTACAGTTCAAGTTCTACTTAATCTTGTTTTGTCAACTTGACTGACACAAGGTTCCAGAAAGCTAATCCTTACTAGCACTTGACTCCCTAAACCTGACGATCAAGCTAGCCACAGTGGAAAGGAGAAGTTACCTCAGTGACTGATGGCGAATGCAAATTCATCCCACGTTTTTAGAGAGAGGAAAATCACGTTAACAGCATAGGAAAGGCAGAAAGCTCGAAATGGAACCCTACTTTGTAAACAATGAGAAGCAATGAAAAACACAGCATAAACAGCCCAAAGCAAGGAATCATCTTGTCTGATTCACAGGCCTCCTCAAAGTCAGGAAAATACTTGCTCAAGGAGGCTCCACACCTTTGCAGTTATGCTGGTATTTCTTACATGAAAGAAGCCTGGGGAAATAAAGAATATAATTGTGCCTTGTATTTCCATTTTGAGTAAGGCCTCTTTAAAAAAAAAAAATAATAAAAAAATAAAAAAATCTTTCTGTAGACTCAACCACAAAACTAGCTTCTGCACCTGCAATTTTCAACTCTGCGTTGTTTCTCAACATGTGCTCTTAGTACTTCTCAGGTTTTTACTGTCAATCTGCCAATATGTGTGTGTGTGTGTGTGTATGTGTGTGTGTGTGTCTGTGTGTGTTTGCTTTATGTATGGGGCTTCCTACCAAAAAACAGTCTCTCCACTTCCTCAGTGCGGGCAGCTTCACAATTCAGAAATTCAAGCTGAGGTTGAGGTAAAACATTCCACCATCATATGGTTCCTTTTAATCAGTCCCATGAGGCAGAGGCATTTTGAGAGGGGTAAATCAGCTCATTTACACACATGGATTGCCCTTCTTTTGACCTTCCTTTTTGGAAATCTTCCAGAGACCAACTCATACCTCTGCTCACATCTGGAGAGACCCTTGCCTGAATTCCACAGGTTGCTATGCTCAACAGGAACCTTTGGGGCACTCACTTTGGGAATGCACTTTATTTTTTTTCCTCTTTTCTGAATTGCACGCACCAGTTTTGCAGGATGGCATAACACTTCGGTACCAACTGAGTAAGCAACAAGGGCTAGATATTTTGATTAATTAATGACTACACAAGGCTCAGAGGTGCAGCCAGTGGGGAAGGAGGGGGGAGAAGCAGCAGTGACTGGCTCAGCTGCTTATCTGCCATGCTAATTTGCCCTGCTCTGGTTTCCCAATGACATTGTTCTGTTTGTCAAGGTTTATCATTGGCACAGCTAATTAAATATTAATTAAATTTTCCCTTGTAAATTGATGACTCAGATCAACAGGATAGAGAAGATAAAACTGGCCAAGCTGAAAGAAATAAACAAACCAGGTATCAGTTACATTTGGTCCATTAGGCTGAGAGATGAGAGGTCATGAATCTTGTAGGGTAATGGTAGAGGAGAGAGGGAATATGGTGATTCTGGATAGCCACAACACAGCAGGTAGGGTATTCTCCAGGGATATTATCTAAATTAGACAACAATAGTCAATTCCAGCAAAAATGGGTCATGGCAGCCTTTCAAAATGAGAAATATCAAAGTAGTGGATAATAGACTTTTCTTTCCAGTCCTCGACCTACGACCACAATAGTCCAAACTTTCTGTTGCCAAGCGAGACATTTGTCAAGTGAATTTTGGCCCATTTTACAACCTTTTCTTGCCACAATTGTTAAGTGAATCACTGCGGTTGTTAAGTCAGTAACACGGTTATTAAGTGAATCTGGTTTCTCCATTAACTTTGCTTGTCAAAAGGTCACAAAAAGTGATTGCCTGACCTTGGGACACTGCAACTATCATAAGTATGAACAGGTTGCCTAGCAGCTGAATTTTGATCTCATGACCAAGATCTCACTTCAAAGGTGTAAGTGTGAAAACAGTCATAAGTTCCTTTTTTTCAGTGCTGCTGTAACTTTGAACGGTCATTAAATATAACTGTTATAAGTCAAGGACTAACTGTACAGGTTTGGGAATCTGCTCTCAATAGTCAATTTAACTAAACTGAATCCCAGGAAATGCAATGGGTTGAGAACATAAGACTGATAGAAAAAGTATTGCTTATTAAAAAAAATCCCTTTGATTGGATAGCACTTCTTGATAACAAATAGTTAGAAAATTCAATCCTAACTTTTTCATTCTTCTTTTTAATATTGCTAACAGAGTGGCCAGTTAAAGAAGAGTCAGTTGCAATCCCAAACTCACTGGACACACTTCACTTTAGAACTAAGCTGTTTTCCTACAGTTTTGTGCCCAGACTCCTAGTGAACTAGAGAAGAACATGCGTATCTCAGCATTCAGGAAGGAATTTTAACCCATAGAGCACAATCAGGCACATCAAGGGCTGTTTAAAAAGAATCCGTAAGTTAATGTTGGTGCTTAGATTTCAGAATTTTCAATGCAACTAAGATTGAGACTCACATGTTTCCTTGCACTGCCCAGATAAACTGGTTGCCCAGAGCACAATCTGTCAGGTTAGAGGATTTTTCTTGTGCAGGCAAGCATGATTATGTGTGAGATGCACTCTGGATTTTTCTTCTTATCTAGGATTAGATAAGGAGGAAAAAAGTGAGGTTTTATTTTAGGTACAAGAGGCTTTCATGAACCAGACAGAGGCAGCTAGTAACCAGCTCTGGTAATAGCATCTCTACTCTACTGCAGCATTCTGGAGGGCACCCAAAGTCACGACTGTCAAGCATAGAACTGGGGAGAAAGAATTAGAAATGATAAAGAAGTTCTACACAAATGAGGGAAAGGTTAAAGATCGCACAGGTTTCTCATCACTTTTCACTGCAAGTTTCTAATATTTGTTGAATTCATGAAGTTCAAAGGAAGATCAAAAAGTCAGCTGGGAGCCAAACAGTTGTACATCTATTTTCAAACAAATCTGTTCCTTTGATACACTAGTCTAGTGAAGAGAAGGACCAGGGGAGACATGATAGCAGTGTTCCAATATTTGAGGAGCTGCCACAGAGAGGAAGGGGTCAAGCTATTTTCCAATGCACCTGAAGGCCAGACAAGGAATAATGGATGGAAACTGACCAAGGAGAGATTCAACCTGGAAATAAGGAGAAATTTTCTGACAGTGAGAACAATCAACCAATGGAACAGAAGTTGCCTTTGGAAGTTGTGGGAGCTTCATCACTTGAGACTTTCAAGAAGAGATTGGATTGCCATTTGTCAGAAATGGTGTAGGATCTCCTGCTCGAGCAGAGGGGTTGGACTAGATGACCGATAAGGTCCCTTCCAACTCTATTAATCTGAATCTTTCCAAAGTGATTCTTTTGATATTTCTAAAACATTATTCCTTATAGATTAATTCTTTGAGTGGTATAAATATATTTACCCAGGAGCAAATTATTGGAAAAGTAACAGCCTAGCAAATATTCTAGTAAAATGTATTCTTGTAGCTTCTCCAAACCTGTGATTTCAAGACTTTGAGTATTTTCACCGTGAGCCCAAATTATCTCATATAATTGCAAACACTGCACATGTTTCTTGATCCATCAAAATAAAAATACTGGTAGTTTACAATCTTTTGATTCTGTATAGAAAAGCAGAGTGACTTTATAGTCTTATGCATTCAGTTTCTAACTGATCTGCTTCTTACACAATTCTATTTATTCTTTTATTGAATAGATAATTGTGATATTTATTCACAATTAAATCTGCAAAGGATTCCAGCGTTAACTGCATGGACATAGTACTAAATATGCCTTTAGTTTATATTTAGCAAATGTGAGACTTTAGGAGGATGAGATAAAATTTATAGTCTGGAATAAAGCAATCTAATAATGGTGTCCCTTAAGTATCAATTCAGAAGTGTTTCACAAGAAAAGATTTGCACTCTTCTGCACATAATATAATTCCCTATGCTACTAGGCTCGAAATTCTCGATTTGGATAACTTAAATCTGTGTCGCTTGTGGTCAGGCCTAGATATTGCATACAAAATTATACATAGTAATGCTTTACTTGTAAATGACTTTTTGTGTTTTAACCGCAATAATACACACACAGACAACTGCTTTAAACCCAATGTAAATCGTTCTAAACTTGACTGTAAAAAATATGATTTCTGTAATAGAGTTGTCAAAGTCTGGAATGCCCTACCTGATTCAGTTGTCTCAGCTACAAATTTTCAGTTTCAGTCACAAATTGACTTCCGTGGACCTTACTTCATACTTAAGTGGTCTGTAGAGGGGGTGTGCATAAGTGCACTAATGTGCCTATCGTCCCTATCATTGTATTTTTTTTCTTTTACACTTGTTCTCATTTTTGTTTGACTAATTCTAATAAATAAATAAATAAATAAAATAAGTACCGTATTTATTGGCGTATAACACGCAGTTTTAAAACTAAAATTGCAAGCTTAAACCCTGCCTGCGTGTTATACGCCGATACTGCGTGACGCCGGGTCCCAAACTGCCTGCTCCAGCTGATTCACCGGCGCCCATGAAAGGAAGTTTTCTTCCCTACTGAAACAGAAGCCGCAGCAGGAGAGCGAGGCTGCTGCCGGCCGTTTCACCTTGCGCAGCGAATTTGACTGGGTCCCGGGGCTTCTGCCGGGCGGCAGAAGCCCGGGAAGGCGAAAGCCTCGCTCTCCATGGATACTTTGACCTTCCCACAGTTGCTTTTCTGAGCAACTGGGAGACAGAAGGGACGCAATCTCCTTTCATTCTCCCTCTGCCTTAGTCACTCGTTCGGGCAGCAGAGAACGAAAGAAAATTGCATAGCCAAGGACAAAGGAGCCTGCAGCCTCCTTCATTCAAATGTTCAGGCAGCGGGGATGGGGGGGGGGGGCTTTCTCGCATGCCTTCTTTCTCTGAAGCGCTGCAAACCTTGGGATTGTGTAGCAGCCAAAGATCGCCTGGTTAAAAAGGAGGAAGAGGAGGCTCCACTAGTCCGGAGCCCATCCGCGGTGGCAGGGATCCCCCACACACATACACACACACACAAGGAGGGAGGAGAGACAGAGAGAGAGACAGACACACACAGAGAATGACAAGAGAGACAGAGAGAGGGAGGGGGGGAGATAGAGGTAAAGAGCCACACAGAGAGTGAGAGACAAACAGATACAGGGAGAGGGAGGGGGAGAGGGAGGGAGTGTTTATGCACAGAAGGAAGATTTAAAACTTCGGAGTGAATCCGGGAAGAGGGAAGAGATGGAGGACTGACTTTTCACTCCGATTTCTGAGCCCCCAGCTGTTAGTGACGGAGAAGGACGAAGGAAGAGATTGCATTTTTGTTAGGCTGAAAGAGCTGTGGCGTTTTAAAGAAGTCTCGTTCTTTTTATTTAAGCACGAAAGGAAAAATCTCCAAAAAGCCCGGGGCTTGCAAAGCATCACGGTCTCAGAGAATGCAAATGAAGGTGCTTATCTCCCTGCCCGGCTCGGAGTCATGCTGAGTCCTATTCAGAGGGCGGAGGGACGCTGTGCTTTTTTTTTTTGTTTGTTTATGTTCTCACAACCATGCAAAGGTGGGTTTTGTGCTACAAGGATCTTTCTTTCTTTCTTTCCCTGTCTGCGGTTCCTTGCAGTTGCTTCGGTTTAAAGCACCGTTTCTCATTCCTTGCAAAACTGGGGCAGGACTGCCTCTCCTTGCAGCAGGCTCGGTTGCAAAATGTTTCCCTGATTTGGTTTATAAGTTCGCAGCAAGGCAATCCAACAAATAGGAAAGTTTTAATAAGATTTTCTGACTTTATTTGGTCTCTGCTGCCACCCCCAACCCCAACCCCTCCCAAGGAGAGAGTGGGAAGGAGAGGAAGGAAGGAGGGAGGGGGAAGGAAAAGAAGGGAGGGGGGAGAAGATGGAAGGAGAAAAGATGGAAAGAAGGAGGAAGATGGAAGAAGAAAGGAAGAAAAAGAAGAAGGGAGGGAGAAAAGAGGGAAGGAAGTGGGAAGAAAGGGGAAGAGAGGGAAAGAGCAGAAAGACGAGGAGGATGAAGTTGATAGGCAAGAGGAAGGAGGAAGGAAGGAAGAAAGAAAAAGGGAGGGAGAGAGGAAAGAAGAAAAGATGGAACTAGAAAGGAAAGAAGGGAGGGAGGAAAGAGGAAGACAGGGAAAGAGCAGAAAGACAAAGGTGAAGGTAGATAGGCAGAAGGAAGGAAGAAATAGGAAGGAGGGAAGGTGAAAGGATGGAAGGAGGAAGGAACAGAAGCGAAGAGGAAGAGAGAAATGGAAAGAGCAGAAAGACAGAAAAGATAGATAGGTAAAAGAAAGGAAGTTGAAAGAATGGAAGGAGGAAGGAAGAGAAAAGGAGGAAGGGAGTGAGTGAGGAAAGAAGAGAGGATGGAAGGAGAAAGGAAGGAAGAGAAGAAAGTTTGCCTTTTAAGAGGAGTTAATGTTATAATTCATGTTCTAATGTTATAAATTTTAATCCAACATTAAGTTCCGAGCTTCCAAGTCATTTATTTTTAATGAAAAAAATTTTTACTCAAATTTTTGTGTTAAAATGGGGGGTGCGTGTTATACGCCGGTGCGTGTTATACGCCGATAAATACGGTAAGTCCATCATGTTTTTTTCTAGTTATACTTCATACAATACAATTGTCATATGTACTGCAGGGATATCTGTGAGCAAATGGCAGTTTTGGAAGTGGAAACTTGAGGTGGAAAACGATGGAAGGAAGAGAGGAAGGAAAAGGAGAAATGAAGAAGGTAGTACAAAAGAAGCTGTCACTTCTATAACAAAGAAGTGGTATCATATTGGTATCCGCAGGCGATGTAGTAGTTTTCCAGGAGTTCCATAAATGCTGCTGAATTTTAAACCATCAAAAAAGGTTTTTTTTTCATTCCTGAATGTGAGCTACCTGGATAACTGCCACACTTGCAGGAGATGAAGGATGAGGTAGATGCCAGCACTTAGTTTGTCAGACAATGAACTCTTCAAATATGGATTATCTCATTG
Source organism: Thamnophis elegans (assembly GCF_009769535.1). NCBI lineage: Eukaryota > Metazoa > Chordata > Lepidosauria > Squamata > Natricidae > Thamnophis > Thamnophis elegans. The sequence continues at coordinate 42,464,415 of NC_045542.1, forward strand.
CTAGGCAGTAGCCCAGAGGCTTCCAACCATTTCCTGATATATAGAAGAAAATGCTGATGTAGGAAATGCTATCTATATTGCAAATATGAACTAGAAAAATATATAACATTGCATTCATAATAGACAGATCTAAATAAAGAATTTTAATTAAATGGCAATACATCATGTTGACTATGGTGCTGGATAAACAATATAATGTATGAACAGCGTCAATATTGGAGCTGGTGCAGTAAAAGCACAGAAGCACTTGGGGGCAGCAAAGAATCACAAAAGCATCATAGTACTCTTCAAAATTCAATAGAAGAGAAAATGTCCACAAAAACTCTTTATATTAGGAAAAACAGCTTTTAAAATTCACATTAGCCGGGGGGAGGGGGGGGGAACTTGTCAGAAATCATTCATTTTTAGCTAGAAACAGGGCTACCGAAGCTGGGATATTAAAATCCAGACAAGTGCTGGACTGCAGCAGAAATATGCAAACAAATTACTGTATATTTTTGCGGGCATGATTGGTAGCACATTTCCTTCAGCTTTCTACCAACAATTGCTTTTGAATATGCTGGTGTAGACCTCTCATCAATTTTTCAGGAACAAGGATTTGTTTTGAAAATGTACGAGCCAACTGGGGTTTTTATTTTGGTTCCTTCTTTTATCAGCCCAAAGGTCCCATACATTCAATTTTACATAACAAAAAAAATTAAAAGTCACAAATTCAATATTTTACTAGTGATGATTGTCTGATGAACTGGAATTTAGGGGGCCACAGCATAATATAAAATATTTTCCTCTGCAATTTTTGGCTTATATTGTACCTCCTCAAATTAAAACAACAAACAACAAACTTTGTGTGCCCGCGCAGATTTTTAATTGGTATGTTGAGTGTATGGGACTGCATGTGATAGTGTGAATGACCCACTTTTATTATTATTATTGTTGTATTTTTTTGTGTTTTAATTAGAACGTGGGGATTGTTTGTGTGAGTGCCTGAGTATGTTTGATTCGGAGGACCTGCCGGGGAATGCGGGAGTCATCGGGGTGGTTGGGGGAACTACGGCTACGGGAGAGGGTCGGAGCATTGCGGTCATAACAGGGAGGGGCAGATACGGTGGGGGCTTTAGGGCTGGCCATTACCGGGGAAGGAGGGCTCGCTACATCACAGAGATCCCTCCTTCCGGCCCTATGAGTCCCACTCCGAGGTCAGATGGTGCGAGGAATCAGGACCCTGGTCTCAGGCTGGTGTCGCTAAATGCCAGGTCTGTTGTTCACAAGGCTCCCCTCGTCCGGGACTTAATTTTAGACGAGAGGGCAGACCTGGCATGTATTACTGAGACATGGCTGGGCACGGAGGGAGGAGTCCCCCTTGTTGAGATGTGCCCAGACGGGTTTCAGGTGCTGCATCAGCCGAGAGCCCAGGGAAGGGGTGGCGGTGTGGCTATTGTTATCCGGGAGTCTTTAGCACCTCGTAGGATCCCTGCTCCGGAGCTTGTCGGGTGTGAGTCCCTGATGGTGAAGCTGGACCTCAAGGGTCAAGTGGGTCTGCTGCTAATGTACCTGCCTCCCAACAGCGTTGCAGCAGCCCTCCCCTCGCTCCTTGAGTCAGTAGCCGAGCTGGCAATTGAGTTCCCCAGGCTTATGGTTCTGGGGGACTTCAATTTGCCATCGCTCGGGGAACACTCTGATGGAGCGCAGGAGTTCATGGCTTCCATGACAGCCATGGGCTTGACCCAGGTAATTCGGGGCCCAACCCACTCAGCGGGTGATTTGTGATCTTGGTCTGAGGGGTAGTGAGATCATACCCCTGTCGTGGTCAGACCACTGCCTACTGAGGCTAGACTTCCGGAGGCCAAACCCCCACTGTAGGGAGGAGGAACCGACCAGGTGGTTCCGCCCCAGGCGTCTCATGGACCCCTTAAGGTTCCAGACAGAGCTTGGGGTTATTCCTGATACTCTCACCCACAGTTCGGCGGAGACTCTGGTTGCTGCCTGGCACTCGACGGCATCGGAGTCCCTTGACCGAATTGCGCCACTATGGCCCCTCCGGGTCAGCGGATCCCGGAGACCTCCTTGGTTCACCGAGAAGCTCCGGGAGAAGAAGCGCCGGAGGAGACGCCTAGAGCACCTATGGAGGTCCGATAAGTCCGATTCGAACCGAGCACTCCTGACAACATGCACCAAGGAATATATCAGGGCATTAAGGACAGCTAAAAGATCACATATTGCCACCTTGGTTGCGTCCGCCGAGTCACACCCAGCCGCCCTGTTTAGGATAACCCGCTCCCTCCTAAATAGGAGGGACGCGGGCGAACCCCTGCAGGGTAAGGCTGAGGAATATGTCCAATTCTTGGCGGACAAAATTGCTCGGTTTCGGTCGGACTTGGACTCCATCTCTGCAGATCCAGCCGAGACACAGGGGGAGAGCTTGGCAGACCATCTCTGGGTTGAGTTTCAGGACGTTGCCTCTGGGGATGTGGACAAGGCCATACGAGCTGTGAGTGTCTCCACCTGTATACTGGACCCGTGTCCCTCCTGGCTGGTTGCCAACATCAGTGAGGTGACACGAGGCTGGATCCAGGCGGTTGTAACCGCCTCCCTTCGGGAGGGGCACTTCCCCGCCGCACTTAAAGCGGCGGTGGTGAGACCCCTCCTGAAGAAACCATCTTTGGATCCAGCCGTTCTTAACAACTACCATCCAGTCTCCAACCTCCCCTTTCTTGGGAAGGTTGTTGAGAAGGTGGTGGCCTTCCAGCTCCAACGGACCTTGGAGGAAGCAAGTTATCTTGACCCCTTCCAGTCCGGCTTCAGACCTGGTTACAGCACAGAAACCGCTTTGGTCGCATTGACCGATGATCTCTGGAGAGCCAGGGATGGAGGCCATGCGTCCATCCTGGCTCTCCTTGACCTCTCGGCGGCTTTCGATACCATCGACCATGGTATCCTTCTGCGACGACTGCGGGAGGTGGGAGTGGGAGGCACTGTTCTGCGGTGGTTCTCCTCCTACCTCTGGATAGATATGGACGCAGTCGGTGTTGGTTGGGGGGCAGAGATCGTCCCTGAGGCCCCTAACTTGTGGGGTGCCACAGGGTTCGGTCTTATCCCCCCTACTATTCAACATATACATGAAACCGCTGGGTGAGATCATTCGGAGGCACGGGGTAAAATACCATCAATACGCGGACGATACGCAGCTGTATCTGTCCGCCCCGTGCCAACTCAATGAAGCGGTGGACGTGATGAACCAGGGTCTTGAGGCCATTAAGGACTGGATGAGAGCTAACAAACTGGTACTCAACCCAGACAAGACCGAATGGCTGTTGTGTTTCCCTCCCAATAATTTGGCCAGTGTTCCATCGCTCAGGCTGGGGGGTCAAATTCTACACCCCTCAGATAGGGTTCGCAACTTGGGAGTCCTCCTGGACCCACAGCTGACTTTTGACCACCATCTGTCGGCTGTGACCAGGAGGGCATTTGCCCAGGTTCGCCTGGTACGCCAGTTGCGACCCTACCTGAACCGGGAGGCTCTCACAACAGTCACTCGAGCCCTTGTGATCTCCAGGCTGGAATACTGCAATGTGCTCTACATGGGGCTGCCCTTGAAGAGCATCCAGCGACTTCAGCTAGTCCAGAATGCGGCCGCGCGAGTGATAGTGGGCGCACCGCGGTACGCCCACATAACACCCATCCTCCGCGAGCTGCGCTGGCTACCTGTTGATCTCCGGGTGCGCTTCAAGGTGCTACTTACCACCTATAAAGCCCTTCATGGTAGTGGATCTGAGTACTTGAGAGACCGCCTTCTGCCGATTACCTCCCTTCGTCCCATCAGATCGCACAGAGTGGGCCTCCTCCGAGTTCCATCCGCCAGTCAGTGCCGACTGGCGACTACGCGGAAGAGAGCCTTCTCAGTAGCAGCTCCGACCCTTTGGAACGATCTCCCCGTAGAGATTCGCACCCTCACCACAGTCCAGAGCTTCCGCACAGCCCTTAAGATCTGGCTATCCTGTCAGGCCTGGGGATAAGATCTTCATACACCCCACCCGAATGTTGAATGAATGTTGTGTTTTATTGCTATTATTATTTGTACTCACATATTATTTTACGTTTTGTCTTGCACTCCCTTCCCATGAGTTGTAAGCCGCCCTGAGTCCCCTCAGGGAAAAGGGCGGCCTATAAGTGACAATAAAATACTAAAAAAAATACTAAATACTAAACAAAATATGTTCTAAATCTTTAATTTTCCATATCCTGTCCTCATTTCAGTTTTGTTCACTTTCAAAAACACTGCCTTGACATTTCCAAATCTGGATTCCCCCATGTTAATTTAGAACGATCATAAGGACCTCTGTAGTCGCTAAGATAGAAATATGACACATTTTATACTTAACCAAGTATTTGGACTTACACCTGATATTTTATGAAGGGTCTCTAATGACAATTTCAAAATAGCCTGTGAGGCTAAGTTTCCAACTAATGAACTTGTCATGCCTTAACTGGAGATAGGAGACATGACTTATGGCATACATATAAATCTTCAAAATTAAATCCCCTTTGATAGTCCAAGTTTTCTAAGTGAAAAGTGAGAAGAATTTGTCAACAATATCATCAAACCAGTGTATTAAATTCTAAACATATGTTTCAAAAATGTAGAGAATAATATCATGTGGGATATTAAAATGTGGAAAAGAAAATTTTGTATGTTTTAATTAATTTGGACAACAATTCTAGCTTCAGATTTGCATTTTCTTCTCTATTTTCTTTCTTAAATCATTTGCTTCAAAAGTCTCTAAAATGTAACATTGACTATGTAAAAAGATTCACAAGAGATATTTATTTATTCATTTATCAAATTGATATAACTGCTCATTTCATGAAACAGTGACTCTGGGCGGTGTACAAGACTGGTATTGGATGTGTTATATATTACATTGGATATACTCTATTATAATATTCAGTTTCTTGCATTTAAAATAATATACTCTTAAGTAGAGTAAATATACTCTGAAATGGTTTGGATATGCAATCTGTTGTGGCCTTAAAAAGATCTCAGAGCTCTTGAAGTGGGGCTTGACGTCACTACGACACGACATGCAATCTTGGGGCTCCAGAATTGCTGTCGATATCTCTGTTGCTGGACAATCCTTTTTGGATCTAAACTATTCTGAAGGAACGGTGATTGAGAAGGGTACGTCCTGCTGATCTCATGGGCATTGCAAAGCCTCTGATTGATCCAGGGAAAGCTCTTTTTGCTGGCTACAAGAGAAGCAGCCAAAATGGCTGCAGAAGGTTGGGACAAGCCCCTGAAACGGAAGCAGAATAAGAGAGACAGTGTGTCGAAATGGTGAGAAAAATTTTTATTATTAGAGAAGAGAAAACCCAAAAGACTTAGAATTAAAATAAAATTAAAGACAGAAGGAAGCAAGCGTCGAATTAACCCTGGTTTAAAACTATCATGTTATCTTTACCACTTTAATTTTGTTTGTTTTCTATGGATGGCCTTTTTACAAACGCCATTTACTTTTAAACTGGACTGGTCTTTTCCCCCCCTTCTTCCTCTATACATTTCCCATTTTTTGTATTCATGGATTAAAAACCTCTTTCCTTGCAAGGATCGTAATCTTTAAACATTTTTTTTCTCTTCCAGAGTTCAGAGCTTAGAAAAGAGGAGCAAAAAAAGAGGGAAAAGATAACACTGCCATCTAGAGGCTTGGCAACATCTGACATTACAAAGTAGCAGTGTTTATAACTTGGAAAAATGGCACAATATGAAGAAAAAAAGGAACTAACATTGCAAAACATTATGTTAGAAATTCGAAAAGCCTTAATAATCACAGATAGAATTGAAGAGACTTGAAATAATAGATCAAAATACAGAAAGCACGAAGGGAAGAGTTGAGAATAGTTATAAAACAACGAAGAAATTTGAGGACAGAGTTCAAAAAATTAGAGACATATGAAAGTGATAAGAAAATTGTTGACACTGACAGCAAATCGAGTGCGGAGGGAAATGATAAGTGAAAAATATGGAGAGGAAAGATCGATGAACTGGAACTCTATCTCAGATGTCAAAATATAGATGAAGAAAGGGGAGAAAATTTGGCAGAAACAATGAGAGTAATTCCAGCAAAAGCATCAGTGATAACAAAAGTCAAGCTGATGAAAGGAACAGATGGTGGATTTTGAATCCTTATAAGATATGCAGTGAACAACAAGTTGTCAAGAGAAGTCCACATAAGACTTATCAAGAAAACACTTAGAATACAGATTCTACAAATGGCAAGAGATATTGGACTGCACTATTTCTGGAAGGATACAGGATGATGAACTGAAATGTCACAATAAAATTTAGTTAAATGTAGTTAAATTTTGAGTACTATGTATAAGACAAAGTAATAGCAGGTATAGTCAAATAAATGATCAATAATGATAATAAAGCATTTATATATACTAGATCAGTGGTTCTCAACCTGTGGGTTGGGATCCCTTTGGGGGTTGAATGACCCTTTCACGGGGTCACCTAAGACCATAGGAAAACACATATTTTCGATGGTCTTAGGAACCGAGACACCAATTTTATGGTTGGGGGTCACCACAACATGTGGGACTGTATTAAAGGATCGCGGCATTGGGAAGGTTGAGAACCACCGTACTAGATTGATAATACGAAATTTTATACAAACTGTAAGTGAGGATGATGGAGATGATGTTGAAATGCCTTTTTATAAAAGATAAATAATTCTATATAGAATAGAATATAAAGATGTAATATCATTGGATGATTTCAAGATGATGTAATGAAATGCCATAATATAAATTTACTTCAAATTTAATATGCCTCATATAAAAAGGATGTAATAATAGCTATGTTTAATGGATGTTTAACAATTATAACAATTTGTATATTAGATTGATGATAATAATGGTAAAAACATGGAATTGAAAATTATTAGAGAATGTTATCAATGCTAAAATAATAGAATGATTTAGAATAGTATATTAAAAAATTCTTTATTATTGGATATATTGAAGATGATATAATGAATCATAATATAAATGGATACATATTTAGAATACCTTGTTTAAAATGGAGAAACAATAGTGATAATCAAATGAAGTATAATAATAATGTATACAAAAATATTTGATTGACAATATGTGATTTTTGATAAAGCTTAAGTGATGACTATGGAAAGGTTGCAGAAAGATCTTGTAACCAATCGACACACTGTATGCAGTTCAAGAGGTTTTTATGTTATATGTTTTGTGTGTTTGTGTTTGTTTGAAAATAAAAAAAATATTTTAAAAAAGATCTCAGAGCTCTTCTTTATATCAGAAAATTTGCATATTTGTTGATGACAAATATTCTAATACTATGCTTACCTTTTGACTTCAACAAGAACCCAATCAACCAAAAAGGAATCTTTATGTGCATGCAACAAGCCTGACCCTTGATTGTGTAAGGCTTCTAGTTTTGGAACATTTTCCTTATAGAAGAGGGCTCCCCAATATAGGCAACTGTGCTCTACTGGTTTTTTTTTCAGTTTTATATGCAACATGTACATTAGTGCATGTTTCATTAGTGGTACCATCTTCAACACCAGGCAGCAATAGATAGTTATTCAAAAATATTTTTTAGACAGGTTAAATTGTGCACATTTAACTTAAAATGCAAAAGCAAACTCAGAAAGAATATTTGCTTAATATTTCTGAGCAATGGGAAAAGTAACTGGACATATTTAGTCATTTGATCCTCTGCAGCCATCCATGGGATGAGGGCGGGGAGTATCTTCCAAATATACAAGACTCCAACATCCAGAATTTCCAACAAAAATAGCCAATGCTATAAATTTTAGTCATTTAGTCATTTATTAAGATTTATAGGCCGCCCTTTTCCCTGAGGGGACTCAGGGCGGCTTACAATCACGGGGAAGGGGGTGCAATATCAAAAAACAAACAAAATGTGAACAAAAGAAAAATAATAAAACACAACTTTCATTCAACAGTCAACACTCGGGCGGGTAAATTGGGAACCTATCCCCAGGCCTGATGGGAGAGCCAGGTCTTGAGGGCTGCGCGAAAGGTCTGGATGGTGGTGAGGGTGCGGATCTCGACGGGGAGATCGTTCCACAGGGTCGGAGCTGCAACAGAAAAGGCTCTCCTCCGTGTAGTCGCCAGTCGACATTGACTGGCAGATGGGATTCGGAGGAGGCCCAGTCTGTGCGATCTAATCGGTCGGAGGGAGGTAATCGGCAGAAGGCGGTCTCTCAAGTACCCAGATCCACTACCATGGAGTGCTTTAAAGGTGGTCATCAGTACCCTGAAGCGCACCCGGAGACCGACAGGTAGCCAGTGCAGCTCGCGGAGGATAGGTGTAACGTGGGCAAACCGCGGTGCGCCCACTATCTCTCGCGCGACTGCATTCTGGACTAACTGCAGTTGCCGGATGCACTTCAAGGGCAACCCCATGTAGAGCCCATTGCAGTATTCCAGCCTAGAGATCACAAGGGCTCGAGTGACTGTTGCGAGAGCCTCCCGCTTTAGGTAGGGCCGCAACTGGCGGACCAGGCGAACCTGGGCAAATGCCCCCCTGGTCACAGCTGACAACTGGTGGTCAAAAGTCAGCTGTGGATCCAGGAGGACTCCTAAGTTGCGGACCCTATCTGAGGGGTATAAAATTTGACCCCCCAGCCTAAGTGTTGGAACATTAGCCAAATTGTTGGGAGGGAAACACAACAGCCACTCGGTCTTGTCCGGGTTGAGTACCAGTTTGTTAGCGCTCATCCAGTTCTTAACGGCCTCAAGACCCCGGTTCATCACGTCCACCGCTTCATTGAGTTGGCACGGGGCGGACAGATACAGTTGCGTATCGTCCGCATATTGGTGGTATTTTATCCCGTGCCTCCGAATGATCTCGCCCAGCGGTTTCATGTATATGTTAAATAGTAGGGGGGATAAGACCGAACCCTGCGGCACCCCACATGTTAGGGGCCTCAGGGACGATCTCTGCCCCCCGACCAACACCGACTGCGACCTGTCCGAGAGGTAGGAGGAGAACCACTGCAAAACAGTGCCTCCCACCCCCACCTCCCGCAGTCGTCGCAGAAGGATACCATGGTCGATGGTATCGAAAGCCGCTGAGAGGTCAAGGAGAACCAGGATGGACGCATAGCCTCCATCTCTGGCCCTCCAGAGATCATCGGTCAATGCGACCAAAGCGGCTTCTGTGCTGTAACCAGGTCTGAAGCCGGACTGGAAGGGGTCAAGATAACTAGCTTCCTCCAAGGCCCGTTGAAGCTGGAAGGCCACCACCTTCTCCACAACCTTCCCAATAAAGGGGAGGTTGGAGACAGGACGAAAGTTGTTTAAAATGGCTGGATCCAAGGATGGTTTCTTCAGGAGGGGTCTCACCACCGCCGTTTTGAGTACGGCGGGGAAGTGCCCCTCCCGAAGGGAGGCGGTCACGACCGCCTGGATCCAGCCATGTGTCACCTCCCTGCTGTTGGCAACCAGCCAGGAGGGACACGGGTCCAGAATGCAGGTGGAGGCACTTACAGCTCGAATGGCCTTGTCCACATCCCCAGAGGCAACATCCTGGAACTCAACCCAGAGATGATTTGCCAAGTAATCCTGATGTGTCTCGGCTGGATCTACTGCGGTGGAGTCCAAGTCCGACCGGAACCGAGCTACTTTGTCCGCCAAGAACTGAGCATAGTCCTCAGCCCTACCCTGCAAGGGGTCTCCCGCATCCCTCCTATTAAGGAGGGAGCGGGTTATCCTAAACAGGGCGGCTGGGCGTGACTCGGCGGACGCTACCAAGGCGGAGATGTGTGATCTTTTGGCAGCTCTTAATGCCCGATCGTAGTCCTTGGTGCAGGTAGTCAGAAGTGCTCGGTTCGCCTCGGACTTATCGGACCTCCACAGGTGCTCTAGGCATCTCCTCCGGCGTTTCTTCTCCCGGAGCTCCTCGGTGAACCAAGGAGGTCTCCGGGATCCACTGACCCGGAGGGGCCGTAGTGGCGCAATCCGATCAAGAGACTCCGACGCCGCCGAATGCCAGGCGGCAACCAGAGTCTCCGCCGAACTGTGGGCGAGAGTATCAGGAATAACCCCAAGCTCCGTCTGGAACCTCAACGGGTCCATAAGTCGCCTGGGGCGGAACCACCTGGTCGGTTCCTCCTCCCTACGGTGGGGGTTTGGCCTCCGGAAGTCAAGCCTCAGTAGGCAGTGGTCTGACCACGACAGGGGTATGATCTCATTACACCTCAGACCAAGATCACACATCCACTGCTCCGAGAGGAATACGAGGTCGAGCATGTGACCCGCTGCATGGGTTGGGCCCCGAATTACCTGGGTCAAGCCCATGGCTGTCATGGAAGCCATGAACTCCTGCGCCCCATCAGAGCGTTCACCGAGCGATGGCAAATTAAAGTCCCCCAGAACTATAAGCCTGGGGAACTCAACTGCCAGCTCGGCTACTGACTCGAGGAGCGAGGGGAGGGATGCTGCAACGCAGTTGGGAGGCAGGTACGTTAGCAGCAAACCCACTTGACCCTTGAGGTCCAACTTTATCAGCAGGGACTCACACCCGACAAGCTCCGGAGCAGGGACCCTACGAGGTAACAGAGACTCCCGGATAACAATAGCCACACCGCCACCCCTTCCCTGGGCTCTCGGCTGATGAAGCACCTGAAATCCCTCTGGGCACATCTCTACAAGGGGGACTCCTCCTTCTGTGCCCAGCCAGGTTTCAGTAATACATGCCAGGTCTGCCCTCTCATCAACAATTAAGTCCCGGACGAGAGGAGCTTTGTGTACAACAGACCTGGCATTTAGCGACAACAGCCTGAGACCAGGGTCCTGACTACTTGCGCCATCTGGTCTTGGAGTGGGGCTCATAGGGCCGGAAGGAGGGATCTCTGTGATGTAGCGAACCCTCCTTCCCCGGTAATGGCTAGCCCTAAAGTCCCCGCCATGTCTGCCCCTCCCTGTAATGACCGTAATGCTCCGACCCACTCCCGTAGCAGTAGTCCCCCCGACCACCCCACTGACCCCCGCCTTCCCCAGCAGGCCCTCCGAGTCAAACATTCTCATTTATCCACCCTAGCAATTCCCACGTAATATTTAAAAACATATAAAAATACAATAGTAACAAATAATAAAAGTGGGCCATTCATTCAATTCCAGCCAACTCCCATACACTCATCATACTGTTTTAAAATTGCGCAATTATAATGTATAGTAATGTGGAAAGGGTGGAGGGAGCGGTGATCCGCTCCTCTCCCTTCTTATGTCCTGGGAAGACGTCCTTGGCCACCAAGTCAAAAGTGCGTGATATATAAGGTGGCCGTATACAAGCAGGATTAGATATAAAGATCCAAAATTCATGGGCGGCAACCATGCAGTCTTACCCTGCCAATGAAGGTTAGCGGGCTGTATATTTAAAAGTCTCTTTCCTGAAGATGGATAAGGGCCCCAATGTAGGGGGCCAAAGTTCGAGGCTGACTTGTGCCACTCTAGCAGATGGAGGGGGAAGTACTGATGTTTTCGGGGCTCAGTCCTCGCCACTGCAGCCGCCATCCTCTATTGCTCCCACGCCAGCTCAGCCACAATCCTACTCCTCCTAATGGTTAAGCAAGGCCCAGGAGCAAAATCCGGAGGAGGCTGCAATGACGCAGGGTCCAGTTCAAGGATCGTCCTCTTCCCTGCCCGAGTAAGCACACCAGTCAGCCTAGGACGGCCAGATCTTTTCTAGGGGCCGCAGGAGCAGGCAGCAGATAGTAGGTAGTGGGATAGGTAACAGATAGTGAGGTGAGCAAAGGTAGATCCGAGGGGGGGGGGCGTCTGGGGCGGCAGCGAACACAACCATTCAGTCCGTCGCTCCGCAGTCTCAATGCAGCCTCCGACAACCCCTTTCTTTAAGATGAAAAATTAAGTTGAAAATTAACCCCTCTAAGCTCACTAGTCACCAGGGCTCACAGTCACAGTCACTCAGCTCCAGCAAGTTCGAACAGGCTGGCCAGGGAAGAAACATCCGAGGTGTAAATGCTGTGAATCAGCTGTTTGGCGCCGCCATCTTTCCCTCCACGCTTTCCTTCTAGTTCCAGCAGCTGCCGTTCCGCTGTTCAGGGGACAACTGGTAGGACCAGGGGCCAGCAGATAAATGGCCAGGGGGCTCACCAGGCAGCACCAGGAGCTCCCAGGGATCCAAAGGTGGTAAGGGGAGATGCCGAACGTCCGTGCACCGCCGTCGCCGCGCGCCGCCGTCGCCGCCGTCCCCACGCAGCTGGGCGATCCGGGCTGCTGCTGTGAGGGAACGCTAAGCCTCCGGGTTTCTTCAGGTCCTTTGGGTTCCGCAGGTCTTAGGCTCTCCCAGGGACTCTTTCCAAAAATTTTGCGGTTCGTTTGGAAGGCTTCCCGGTGCTTTTTTCGCCAAGTTTGCACGGAGCGAAAAAGCCCGGTCGCCATTCCAAACCCGCACATGCGCAAAAACCGTACCTACCTATAAAACTACCTAGAAGGCATTAATGAACTTCTGTCTGCTTTATTTATCCTGTTAAAACCACTGACACATTTTAATAAGCAAGCACAGAATCTATCACCTGAGTAGGAGAAATCTGACTCTATCTACAGGTAGTCCTCACTTAGTCATAGTAATTGGGACCTGGAACTCCATTTCTAAGCAACATGGTTGTAAAGCATGATGTCACATTGCCATGCAAACTTACAACAGCAGTTACAGCAGTCCCAGTAGCCACTGTTAGGCAAATCCTATGCAGTTGCCACATCCAACAGTCACATAAGTGCCATTAGTGAACTCCCCATTGACTTTGCTTGTCAAAAGTTGGCAGAGAAGGTTGCGAATGGTGGTCATGTGACTTAGGGATGCTGTCACCATTATAATTGCGACCATCATAATTGCAAATGCCCAACTTGGAATCTTGTGATGGTGGACGATGCAATGGCTGCAACTATGAAGACCAGTCATACGTTTCTTTTACTCAATGACATTATAACTTTAAATGGTAGTTGAATGAGTGGTCAATAAACAAGAATTATTTGTATTGAGGTTATATACTGTACCAATCTATAATATGCAACCTCTCCTCTGAATAACTGGATAAACCAAAGGTACAATAGAACCTTGGAGAATGAATGAATTCTGCGAGAAAACTAAAGCAAGTTCCTATGAAAAGAGAGTTTTGAGTAAATAACTGAGGAAGTCTGCAGTCTTTATGGGCCAGTGGTAGGTTCCTACTGGTTTGAACTAGTTCAGCCGAACCGGTAGTGGTTTGGCGGCCTGAGTCACTGCAACCAGCAGTAACTCAGGCCTGCCACGACCCTGAACTAGTTCTCTGGGTGGTGCCATAAGCACCACCATCTTGTTTTTTTCTTCTGCACATGCGCAGAACAATTTTTATTGTACCGCACATGCATATGCAGTGTGCCCATGAGTGACTACCAGAACCCACCCCAGGGTGGGTTATATACTGAACATGGTGAATGGTGAATGTGGATATATATATTCTGAATCCTGACCTTGGTACAGACCTGAGAGTTCAAAGGCAAACACTCAGCTCATACCCATGCCCACTCTTTCCTTCAATCATGAACCTCAATTCCATATCTATGTATGCATGTGTGTGTGTGTGTGTTTTGTGTGTGTATTTATATGTATATGTGTAACCATGAATGGACAAAGGGTGGAAATACTGAAATTAAACTAAATAGGACAAGAGTACAAAGCTTGCTCTATGAAATATGTACTTTTCTCCTGACATCAGGAATAGGTCTTATTATTATTATTAAGTCAAGAAACAATGTCTACTATAACTTACTGATTTCCATTTCTTATTGTCATGCAACTGATGAGCAAAAGTAGTCAGAGAGGCAAGGAGATAGCAGAAACCTGAGGTCTGATAAAGGAATGAAAGTTGGTTACAACAATACAACAATGATACCCCCAAGAAATGAACCGTGGTTAGTATTTGGGGAAGGGTCAATAGCTAATGGATGTAATGAGAATGAAGGAATGGCATCACCAAAGGGACTACGGAAAGGTTTTCAGCTCACTGCTTCATTAGGGGAACTGAACTTCGTTAAAGACATGAAACCTATCCAGGTTATCTTGTTTCCTGATGAAAATCTAACAAATATTATATCGCATTTGGTTTGTGGATTACTGCACAATGTCAGTGGCACAAGGGTTCAGAGTTACATTCTCCGGTCTAAATAAATATTAAGTTACAAATCAAGGAAGTAATCCAATCTTAGTAGTCTGGGTATGATTTATTTAAAAAGTTTTATTTCACTCTGAGAAATCTGTGCTTGAAGCCCAAAATCTCCTTGTCTCATAACTATTATGTTAAATTTCCTAGTAACGAATTGGAAAGTAACCAAGAATTGATAAAAGAAAATTCCGATAAGCATTGAGCCATGAAGTTATGAAGTTTATCCTTCTCACAACTTTGAGGTAATTCTGTATGGTATTATTCCCAAGAGATTATTTTTTTCTAATTCTCAAATCAAAGCACTATATGCATCATAAAGGTTGCTCTTTTACAAAATGTTTCCAGAAGGATGACTCTAAGCAGTATTAAAGTTCAGATCAGGTTTCCAGAGCATTTATTTATTAATGACACTCTCTTTAACCTATTTTGCTCAGGGCAGAATTCTTGTCTTCCATGTATCTCAGCTCATTTCAGAATCAATGAATGCTTAATTAAGATGAAGTATTGCCCTGTCTCCTGCTCCTCCTATAAAAGAATTAAATTTGTTTTAAAAAAAGAATAATCTCCTCTAACATTTGAATCCAGATGCAGTTCTGAAAGAATAGATGTGCCGACTGCTATTAATTAAGAACTACAATTCCTATAGAGATTATACGGTAACTTTTCTGTACAGCTGCCATCATTTGGGCTACCTGTCAGCCAAGAATTATTGGTCTATAAAATCATTATAAAATTACAGATTTCACATAAAAGCTCTGCTCACATAATCTTATACTCAGTTTGAAAGCTGTTTTCTCCCCAACCTGTTTACACCAAGTTTTACATATATCTCTGAAGTTTAAGATAGTGCTTTATACATCCCTGGATTTCAGAAATAGAATTGATAATTCAATTCTATGCAATTCAAAAGATAATAGGATGGCAGATGTCAAAATACTAAAGAAATCTTGTGAATATACACACACATGGAAAGGTAAAATGATTAGGACATTTGGCAAAAGCTTTTTATTTGCCCTTGAGAATTAACTCACTATCTTCCAAAGAAATTAGCATTATCAGAAATGTATAAGGAACTTAAGCTGATATTTGACAAAGATCTCCTTAAAAAAAAAGTAGGGCTCAGTGGCTAAGATACTGAGCTTGTTGATCAGAAAGTTTGGTAGTTCCGTGGTTCAAATCCCTAGTGCCGCATAATGGAGTGAGCTCCCATTACTTCTGCCAACCTAGCAGTTCGAAACCATGTAAAAATGCAAGTAGAAAAATAGGGTGGGAAGGTAACAGCGTTCCATGCTCCTTCAGCATTTAATCATGCCGACCACATGACCACAGAGACGTCTTTGGGCAGTGCTGGCTCTTTGGCTTTGAAACAGAAATGAGCACCGCCCCCTAGATTCGGGAATGACTAACACATATATGCGAGGGGAACGGTGTGTGGTGTGTGTGTGTTTGAAACATTCCTTTTACACAGAAAGCTCATAGACTCTCTCCCTGTAAATAAGGCGCCTCTCTCCTTGATTCAGGTTCTACATTACTTCTGTCCTGGGCAACAATTAAAAGGGAAGATGCTATTGTCCCTTACTTGCTGGAGTGATTGATACAAGATCAACTACCATCTCTAAGCAGAATTAAACTTGAGAGAGAAAACAACACAATAGGTTACTCCATGTAATCAGAAAGGGAGTCAGATTTCCAAAGTCAAACATGCTCAGAAAACAGCTAAGGTTCAGAGTCTGAAGGATTGAGCAAGAGTTTGATGTCCACAGAACATGGCACATCTTCCTATTGTTCTGAGCACTAACTAAGAAATATATCTTTTTGTCTTCACCTTTTCTCTGCAAATTGCTGTTTTTTCTATATTTTGCTCATATTCATAAAAGAAACCAAATATTTGGGCTGTCCTGAATAATAACCAAAATCACGTTCAAGACAACAGTGCTGTTTTATTCATTTTTTTCCTAATCAACCTCAATCCAGACCTCATGACACTGTATGGTAAGTACAGTTGAGCATCAGCCAAAGGGTTGATTCTTGCTGGTTGCATAAAACAGCCACTGGGGATAAAATGAATAGTTTACTTCTTTTGAAGCACTTACTCTGAACAATGGTCATGTTTAGGAGACTAAGGATGGGGGTTACATTTTCTTTTCTGTCACCAAATTAAATTAACCAAGATTCAAATGTAATTTTAATCAATCGTTGCAGTTTTTTTGATAGCTACTCTTCATTACCTATCTTCACTGCAGCTTCAATTCAATATTTTATTTCAAAGGCCGTTGACCTACAGGACCATGTGAAAGAAACCAAACCATCCTTTGGTTTCTTAATTTTAAGTACAATCCCAGTGTGATTTAATTATCCTTGATCTCGCTGGCAGCTGCAAGAACAAATTTGGCACAACACTGGAAGAACTTTGCCAATATATCAGATAGAAACTGATGAATATGCCATCAATGGCAAAATTGACAGTATATATCCAAAACAGAGATCTAACCAAAGTTAAGGAAGAATGACTCTGGTATAAATTACACAGCAGGGCAAAGGTAGACATCTGGACTATGTCTTTTAGGAAGAAAGTTATGAGACCAATCAAAATAATACATTAATGGGTTTATTTATTTATATCACATTTTGATACTCCCCATCTCATTATCTGAATCACTCTGGGCAGATATTTAAATAAATACTAGTAATACAACTTGCTAGTAAAAATACAAACATGTAGGCTGTGATGAGCAGTTGGAGAAATAAGCAGAAGGAAAGGAAGTATGCTTGATCTTTTGAGAGAAATTAAAAAAACAGTGCTGCTGTTGGTAGCTAGGGGATTGTTTGATATTATCAATAGAAGCTTGGTAAAAAGTTACATCAACCATCTCAATTCTGCACATTGGAAACATTATAATCTAATACTTCGATAGAGAGAATCAGGTATGTGACTCACAAATCTACAACACAAACTCCTGCTGACTCTGCGGAGGATTGGGAGGGGAAAACCATCTGTTCCAAAGGTTTTTGATAATTTTTTGATCTAAGCTGCTCAAAGGGTTTTATGAAAGGAGTAAGCCTCAGATGTAGCCATCAAACAAATATAGGGTAGTAAGTAGGAGGTGAGGAAGGGAAAACCAAAGTCCTGGCTTGTTGAAAGCCCCAATTATTTTCCCCTCCTTTCTCACTGTATGGTGCCTTTTCTGAACTAAGGAAAAATTTGCAAAGTGTTCTATGCCAGGATCAAAAGACTTGATGGAGAAGGAAGACAGATGAAAGTATCAGAAAGAAAAGTCCTCACAAATTTAAATACATATATTTTGTAGTTAACAATCCCTCCCCATTAATAATATATCTATCACATTGCCATTGGGAGAGTGGTCATACCTGTTGATTCAAAACCACATAAATCCTCTTCATCATAATGTATAATGATTTAACACTCTATCATGGAAATTATCAAGTGCTTTAGTAACAAAATAAAAAGAAGAAACAACAAACTTCTCAAGCCTGGAACAGTTCTAGAGCAACTGCATTTCTTCCTATAATGAAACTGGGGTACACTAATTATATTTGTTTTTGACAACATTCAAGGATGGCAAACTCTTCCATGCTTGAATGTCTCCCATAATTACAACTCATGATGTGTGCCAAGGGTGCTATAGTGCCATTCAGTACCCTTTGGAGCTCTTCATGTTCTATAATTTCCATGCTACAATAACTCACAGGAGAATTTTAAAGGAAAAAGACAGTTAGCTTTGCATGGCCTACTGATTATTTTATTGTCTTTTCTTGAGATCCTACTACAGCACCAAATGCCACAACTCCATATCATGCTTATTTTCTATTAATAATAAAATATATTTAAAAGCATTGGCTTAAAGCAGGCCACTGATGAATTGTACATCAGTCTAAACACACACACACACACACACACACACACACACACACACACACACACACACACACGAAGCAGTTCACCATTAGGTTCATATGAAATCTCTCACTCAGTTCAGAAAGATCGGAAAAAGCTTACTGAAGACAATAACCTTCACTTTTCCAAGAGTCAAGGTGGCGCAGTGGTTAAATGCAGCACTACAGGCTACTGCTAGATCAGCAGTTCAGCGGTTCAAATCTCACCGGCTCAGGGTTGACTCAGCCTTCCATCCTTCCGAGGTGGGTAAAATGAGGACCCGGATTGCTGGGGGCAATATGCTGACTCTCTGTAAACCACTTAGAGAGGGCTGAAAGCCCTATGAAGCGGTATATAAGTCTACTGCTATTGCTGCTATTGCTACTTTTCAAACCAAGGGTGGTTGCCAAGGAGTTCTAAACTTCGGGTGTATCCATTAAGAAAACACACACAAATGTCTATGCTTAGCATTCTGAAATGCTAAGACACTTAAAGCTCAAAACTGTTGCGTATAAACCATTTTGAGTTTGAAACAGATTGTTCTGCCCTCATCTGTTATCTCAATCAACCTGAATGACTCCTCATCTTGAAATTATCCAGTTTTGTCCATGCTTGAAATGAGGTAATTTGAATTCTAGTTTCAATTACTATTGTAGGTCAGGACTACCTGTATCTACTGAGTCACCCCATGATGACCATAGCATGGAAGATAGCAATTTTCAATATAGGAGATTTATTTATTAATTCATTGATTCATTCAATTTCTGTAAATGCCCATCTGAATCCAAGTTTGGACAGTGAACAACAGTACAAAAAATTAAAAGCATAAAAACAATTGCAAATAATACATATAGGAAACCAAGAATTATCATAAAAATTAACAGTGCACCCAGGTAATGAGGTCCCATACATTTTCAGAGGGCGGGGCCAGCCAGGGGTGGGATTTGGAAGTTCTCCAAACTGGCTATAACATTAACTACCAGTTCTCCTGAACCTGGGCGAACCCATAGCAGCCCACCACTGGATATAATGTTATAGAAATGAAGATGCTGGTCTTATCAATTGCAGTGGAGTAAATAAAGGCAGGGAAGTGAAAGTGTAGTTTTGATAATTACGAATGACAGGGCTAAGATGCATGTCATGAAATATGAAGGGGGGGTCATTCTAGCTGGTTGTATGAAAGTAGGAACCTGTAGGTTGGTAAAAGTTGCATGTTATACTCCAGTCAACAGTGTTAATCAGAGGTCAGATTTGGAAAAACTAGTGCAGCATTCTAAAAGAATGTGATCCCAGGAGAGAAAATAGTCTAAGTGGTATGAATGGACAGAGGGAACAAGAAGAATATAGAAAAAGTAACTGAGTCATTCATAAACCCAAGAAAGAATTAGATGGTGATTGATGAATATTTTATTCAAAAAAGGCCTATTTCAAACACATAGTTTAAACATAAGTCCATTCATATACACCCAGGGAAAAGCAATTAATATAAATCAAGAAGCATGACTATTTTGATTGTTTATGACAAAAAACCTGAGGGAATTGATAAAAGGTACAGAAATAATTAAAGGATCTAAATGTGTGACAGGGCAATCTTTATTAGTGTCAAAAGTGAATCTTCTGAAAAGAATGAACAGGGAGAACAACAAACGAAGAATTGGAGAGAAAGTAGATGAAACAGGAGAAGAAAGTATGAGTCCTATACACTAAGGACCACCTGCTCCAGACCAAAGCTACTTGTCCTTCTTTATCTAGTTATACTACTTGTTCTCATTCCTCCCCCCAATCATCAGTAAACTAAAGTGGTGGGACCAGAAAAAAAGATGCCTTTTCTGTTGCCATCCTCCAGTCTTGCGGATAGTCAGTCCACTGAGGTAAGATTGGCCTTTCCTTGTTACCTGTAGGAGGAATTTAAAACAATTCTCTTGTCAGGCCTTTTAGCCTACTGGAGATTGTTGCTATTTTAATTTACTGTCCAGGTTTATTGCTTTTGTTCTTTTACTGCAGTTGTATATTTTATACTCTTTTTCTTTTTATTTATTGTTAGAGGGGGTGGCATAGAAATAGCATTAAACTATTAGAAGACAGATTATTCATTCAACAGAACGACTGCAAAATGGATGAAATGAAAAAGGATGTGGAAGTTGCTCAGAGCAAATTGGAAAGAGTTATGTTACAAAAGTGTTTGACATTACACTAATGAGAAGTATGAAAAAAATGTTCAGTGGAATGATGAAATGAAAGAGGTTGTAATTAAGGGGGAAAGTACATACAAGAAAATAAGTGCCCCCCCCCCAAATGAGTATGAAACACACCGTATTATACAATGGTATTATATTTTGCTGCTTGTTATTTTGTCTAGATGAAGGAATAGGAATGGATCTTGCTGAGAAACTATGAGACTTTTAGAACCAGAAGATCATGACCCAAGCTTTAGATAGAGTAGTTAAAATTAATGTGGATTTCAAAAATATCTGTGAGCCTTTGGCGATTTGGACTTTTTTCCTGACAACTCAATTTGGAGCCATTGGATCAGCTGCCTACAATAGGTTCCCTTTTTCAAGAACTATTGCACTTTGTCGTCTTCTTGCAGGGATGGGCATTCCCTCGACATTCACAAATGTATTCTTGTGTGAAATGGTCAGATGCTGCACAATCTGACACAATCTGCACAATGTGCCCCAGTGCTAATGTAGTTAGTTTTTAGTGGAGTTTTGCTAACTCGATTATGGAGTTTTGCTAGATCAGTTATGGAGGTCTTGTTTGTCACCATTCATGCCTTAAACACTTCCAGGTTGGAATATTATAATGAGCTCTACATGGTACTGTATCTTGAAAAAACCGCCAAAACTGCAATTGCTCCAGAATCACTGAAGCTGATAGTTATGGATGCAGTATGGGACATACATGTAGCACTCTAATTTATGAGCTGTATATGGCTCCTAGTAAGCTTCTGGTGTAATTCAAGATTCAGATTTTCAAACTGTAAGTGAGGATTATGGAGATGATGTTGAAAAGCCTTTTTATAAAAGATAAACAATTCTATATAGAATAAATTAGAAAGATTTAATTTCATTGGATGATTTCAGGATAATGTAATGAAATGTTATACTATAAATTTACTTCAATTTTAATATGCCTTATGTTGAAAGGATGTAATAATAGCTGGGCTTAATGGATGCTTAATAAGTATAACAATTTGTATACATGTATATTAGATTGATGATACTAATAATGGGGAAAAAACATGGAATTGGAAACTATTAGAGAATGTTATCAATGCTAAAATGATTGAATGACTTAGAATAGGAGGAAGCATAAAAACAATGTATACAAAGATATCTTGATTGTCAATATGTGAATTTTGATAAAATTCAAGTGAGGACCACGGAAAGGACACAGAAAGACTTTGTAACCAAACAACACACTGTGTGTAATTGAGGAGGCTTTTAAGTTATATGTGTTGTGTGTTTGTATTTCTCTGAAAATAAAATTTTTATTAAAAAAAAGATTCTGAAGCTGAGACTAGGAGAACTGGGGAGCTAGATTCTAGAACACTAGAAAATGATTTAAAAAGAAAGAAAATCAAATATGCAAGGAAAAAGCTAAAATAATGATACTGTTCTTTGGCCATTTCAGATATTCCTTTCCCCCTATTTTATTGCAAGCAGAAAAATCAGAAATAAAGATTATGTGCACTTATGTATTTCCCTGGGGAGGATAAAATAAGAGGATGATCAAAAAGGGTCAGAATGCTGCAGATATTTGGAAACTGGAAAACCGATGGGAGTGAAGGGCAGATGTTTACTATATGTGTAAAACAGCAGATCAAAGCTACACTTGGGAATGTATGCATATGTTAAAGAATTTACTATTCTGATACAGAATTATCAACCATGGAAATAAGCAACTACAGCTAATGAAATCCCACCAGTGTATAAATTAAAATCACACCAATTACCTTGCAGTTTCAAAAGTTGCAGAAGGCGACTTCCCAACAGCACCAAATCCAACACCAACAGCCAAACCCTCTGAAACAGAGCAAGAAAGTCGTGGTTACTAATCCTGCAATTTGCTTGGCAGACAGATTGTTCTCTTCAAATATTTGGTTTATATAAAACTTGCAGAATAGCAACAGTTCTTACCTGATGTAAAAATCTATAATTCCCCACTAATCTGGAAATTATAAGTTTTCTGATATCTACAAGACACATTACTAGTTAAGATAGAAATGATTCAAAACAAAGACCAATAATGGCATTAATTATGTCTTCCAAAGAAGCCATTGTTATGCCCCCTTTAGGAGCATAAAACTCATATACATTTGATTGTTCTGCTCTATAATTTTAAGTCTAAAATTTTATACAAGGGCACAACATTATATGCTGTAATTACTATTGTAGGTCAGCACCACAATTTGGGCCCGGTATCACAACATAAACTATTATTAATCTTAAGGATCATGCTGATTTCACCAAACAACAAATCAAATACAGGATGACTCCTTATATGGAACCAACCTGTTTTAAAAGTTGGGAACCGATATTCAAAGCATCACAGTAATTGAACAATGATAATATAGCATGGACACAGATGGAGAAGAATATATGGAAGATGAAAACTACTCATCAGCATTCTAACTACTGCAAGACTCCACATGTAGGTAAAAGAGCAGATGGGATACTTGTTTCAGAAGAAACATGACACAAATTATATTGATGTAAAGTGTTGTGCTTTTTATCCAGATGGAACTAAAACATAATATGGTATTCACCTTGTCAAAGGGCAATTTCTACCTGTCATCTTTCAAGATTAACCACTTGTTCGTATCTCCTACAGAACTGCATTCCTGAAGCACATCAACCAACGCCTTTCTAGATGCAAGGAGGTGAAACTGAAAAATATTAAATAGGGTCAATTGAAAACTAGTAGTGAAGAAAGCTGTTCTTTAAAAAAGGGGCTGCTGATGGTGTGAGTATGTCTAGGTGACATAAGAATGGAGAAGTATAATCAGCAATTCAGACCAAAAGCTTCAGGGGTTTTGAGCCAAAGACAAAGATTAGTCTTGTTTTTTTCAACTGTTTGTTCTGCAGAGTCCTTTGAAAATGTTGATTGGCTACTAGGGCCAGAAAAAGGAAGAGCCAGAAAGCAGCACTATCCTCAAGGGGGCTGAGACAAGGAGAAGAAGGTGAAAAGAGATGCCTGTATTCACTCAGAGCATTGGTGTATCACATTGCCGTCACATGACATTTCCCCCCTTCTCAGAGCTGGGCTGGGTGTGGCCTGTGTGTGATGTATCCGGCTCACGGGTCGCCAGTTATACACCCCTGGCCCAGGGAAAAGTCCCACCACATGAGTCTTTGAAGAGTGAAGCAGGCGAAGAAGCAGGAATGACAACGCATCCACAAAAGAGCAACCAATATTCAAATATGAGAGACAAGCTCTGTACCATACTTGAATCAAAAAGCTGGAAGAAGCTGAACAACTAACTCTGGGAAAGAAGGAGGAAATAAAAAGTCAAAATAATAAAAGTTTAAGAACTAAGTTGTAAAGCAATAAAAGAGATAAGAAAGTGTTAGCAGAGGGGAGAGTGAGAACAAGAGGACTAAAGAACTTACGATTTGGATGAAAAAAAAGCTGCTGCTAAGTAAAGAAAAGGCTTCAAAGTTCAAACCAAAATCTAACTAAAGAGGAATTTAGAATAAGACAGAAGAAACAGCTAACATAAATATAAACATTAAAAGTGACACTAATCACTGGCTATAATAAACCAACACCCTATTTGTCATACAATTGTAAAAGAATACACCTTTCATAATAAAATCCTGATACCTGCCTCACTGCCTTTATAATCCTTTATAAAAAAAATTATCCCATGATATAATTATACTACCATCCCTGATCGCCGGCCATTATATCTGGGATTGATAAGAATCCCATAATAACTTTACACAACATTCCAATGTAAAGCTAACTTGTCTATTGCACAGATCTGCAGGACTAAATAGCCCAATAAAACTGTATTTAAGATGGCTGTTCCACATCTGGAATGTCAAAGAGAAAAACAAATCCCACATAGGAAAATATAAACAAAATTTATTTTGGGGAAAAAGCAGATCAACCTTTCCTGAAATAACTTTTGTCTGTAAAACCACTTTTGCTTTGTCAGCTTCGCTGATGTGAAAATTAGAATTCTTAGGACATGTTAACTCACAGGAGATGAAATTTGTTGTGAGCCAGATTTTACATTTTTTAAAAGTTATTATAGTAAAGAACTCAGCATGTTCTATTAAGACACCCTTCTGCCAGGTGTATTTTCAACTCTGCAGGGGATAAATCAGAACTGCTTTAATTACAATTGCATTATCTGTTAATAGGGAGAGAAAAGAAAGCATTTAGCCTTCAAACAGGTGCAGGAAATCAGACAATGTTTTGTGCTCACCAGAGATGAGTTTTGAAGTAATTCCTGCATAATTGGCTCGTTCTCCTTAACTCAATTATGGAGGCTTCTATTTTTCCCCCTTAGTTATATTCCCTCTTTCTCAATACTGAATGTTCATTGGAATAATTCTTACCTGTATAGAAAACATCAAGGTATTTTTTAAAATAACATGTTGACAGATTCTACTTACTGAGGAAAATAGGTGGGTGTATAATGTGCTAGTACACCAGATGGTTGAAAAAGAGGGAAAAAAGAGCATTGGAAGAATATTTGAAGGACAGCGAAGTAATACAATAATACAATAGCAGAGTTGGAAGGGACCTTGGAGGTCTTCTAGTCCAACCCCCTACATAGGCAGGAAACCCTATACTGTTTCAGACAAATGGCTATCCAGCATCTTCTTGAAGACTTCCAGTGTTGGGGCATTCACACTTCTGGAGGCAAGCTGTTCCACTTATCAATTGTTCTAATTGTCAGGAAATTAGAACTCCTCAGTTCTAAGTTGCTTCTCTCCTTGATTAGTTTCCACCCATTGCTTCTTGTTCTACCCTCAGATTCATTGGAAAATAGTTTGACTCCCTCTTCTTTGTGGCAACCCCTGAGATATAAGAACACTGCTATCATGTCTCTTCTAGTCCTTATTTCTATTAAACTAGACAAACCCGGTTCCTGCAACCGTTCTTCATATGTTTTAGTCTCCAGTCACCTAATCATCTTTATTGCTCTTCTCTGCACTCTTTCTAGAGTCTCCACATCTTTTCTACATCGTGGTGACCAAAACTGAATGCAGTATTCCAAGTGTGGCCTTACCAAGGCATTATAAAGTGGTATTAAGCCTTCACGTGATCTTGATTCTATTCCTCTGTTTATGCAGCCTAGAGCTGCGTTGGCTTTTTTGGCAGCTGCTGCACACTGCTGGCTCATATTTAAATGGTTGTCCACTAGGACTCCAATATCCTCTCACAGTTACTACTATTGAGCAAGGTACCACCTATACTGTACCTGTGCATTTCATTTTTCTTGCCTAAATGTAGAACCTCACTCTTTTCACCATTAAATTTCATTTTATTAGATAGTGCCCAATGTTCAAGTTTGTCAAGATCCTTCTGTATCTTAAGCCTATCTTCTGGAGTGTTGGCTATTCCTGCCAGCTTGGTGTCATCTGCAAATTTGATGAGTTCCCCATTTATTCCCTCATCCAAATCATCGATGAAGATGTTGAAGAATACTGGGTCTAAAACAGAGCCTTAGGGTACTCCACTGCATTCTTCCTTCCATGTAGATGCAGTTTCCATTGAGGATTACATATTGAGTGCAGTTGGTCAGCCAGTTATGAATCCATCTGGTGGTGATGCTGTCCAACCCACATTCTTCTACTTTATCTAGTAGTAGGTTATAGTCTACCTTATCAAATGCCTTACTGAAGTCCAAGTAAACTATATCGATGGCATTCCTCTGATCCACTAATTTTGTCACTTTGTCAAAGAATGCAATAAGATTAGTCTGGCATGATCTGTTTTTGACAAACTCATGTTGGCTTTTGGCTATTACTTTGTCTGCTTCCAGGTAATTCGTTACTTGATTATCTTTTCCAGAAACTTTCCTGGTATTGAGGTCAGGCTGATAGGTCTATAGTTTCCTGGATCTATTTTTTCCCTTTTTTGAAGATGGGAACCATATCAGCTCTTTTCCAGTCCTCTGGCAGTTCCCCGGTGCTCCAGGATCTCTGAAAGATATAGTTCAGTGGTTCTGAGATCTCGTCTGCCAGTTCCTTCAGAACCATGGGGTGTAATCCATCCGGTCCTGGTGATCTGAACTCGTCTAGGGTAGACAGGTGCTCACTTACCATTTTCTTCCCTATTTCAACTTGTGTTTCTAATCTGATTTTTGTGGTGCTGTTTTTGATAGGTTGGACTGTTTTATCCCTTTGTGTAAAGAAAGATGCAAAAAAATGAGTTAAATAGTTCTGCTTTCTCCCTGTTGCTTGACACCTTCTTGTCCTTTTCTCCCAGCAATGGACCAATTGTTTCCTTAACTTTTTTAAGTAGATGCATTGGAACTGGTATGTCTTGAAGCATTACTGAGAGATGAAATTGGCTTTCAAGAAAGACCAAATGAAAAAGAGAAAAGAGATATGGCAAGTCAGTATGTAACAGAAATAGCAGGCAAACTAGATAACAGAACTGGCAATGGCTAAAAGCAGAAAAGTTTAAGAAAGAGACAGAGGGGTCAATTCTGGCTGCATAAGACCAAACCTTAAGAACAAATTCATACTAAGTCAAAATTGCGAAGACATACAGCAAATGCCGCCTCTGCAAAGAAGCTGAAGAAACACTGGATTATCTAACTGCTGTAAGAAGATCATATAGACCAGGTGTCAACTTGCCAAACATTCCTGACCTGCTCCTATGGACAGGGGGATGAGGAATCAAGCCTTGCAGCTACATCGAGGAACTTACATTTCAGTCAAAACAAAGCACATTCCAGCTGGCAACATCAAGGTCATGTCCAGGGTGACCACAGTGGCTAGAGGGAGTGATTTCTACAACCTGCGAAATTGCTTCATTGGGGAATGTGACTGATGACACACTTTGGGGGAAGGGGAAACAGGATCAGAACCAAGGTGTGTGAATTAAGTGAGCTCAGAGTTGGCTTCATTTGGTTCATGCCGACATGAAGCTCCTAATAAATAACTAGATTTCTTTTGAAGCTTGGCTTGAGGCTCATGATTTAATTAGGGCATCAGTCAGAACCTTGACACCAGGGGTGTCACACTCAATTTCATTTAGGGCCGCATCAAGGTTGTGTTTGACCTTGGGAGGCTGGGGTGGGCTTAGCCGAGGTGGCGCAGTGGTTAGGGTGCAGTATTGCCACGTCAGCTGACTGTTATCTGCAGTCAGCGGTTCTAATCTCACCGGCTCAAGGTTGACTCAGCCTTCCATCCTTCCGAGGTGGGTGAAATGAGGACCCGGATTGTTGTTGGGGGCGATATGCTGACTCTGTAAACCGCTTAGAGAGGGCTGAAAGCCCTATGAAGCGGTATATAAGTCTAACTGCTATTGCTATTGCTATTAGCCAGCTCAACATCACTTTATTGGGGACACCTGTGGTGGGCCAAGCACTTGGCCAGCGAATACAGGCTCCCGACCTCTATTTTCGGCTGCAACAGCCTCCTGCAACCCTCTGCCAGTGAAAACAGAGCTCAGGAGGGTGGAAGTTGGCTCTCCAAGCTGTTTTCACTGGGAGAGGCACTGCGGGCCGGTCCTTCACTGTTTTGAGGACAGCCCCACCGGCCAAATCTAAGCACCCCGTGGGCCAGATCCAGACCCTGGGCCTTGAGTTTGACACCCCTGATATAGACTCACTACATGCAATAGCACAACACAATAGCAATAATAGTGCACTAGAATATTTGAAAGAAATACCATTTCCCTGCAAGCAAAAACTAGTAGGACAACAAAACAGGCAAATAATAGAAAATGAAGAGGCTGAAGTGTTCTTGGACTTTAGAATTCAAAAAAAAAAAACACCTGCCACATTACGCATCAAACTTAATAATTGTCAATAAGAAAGACAAAGAAGTTTGAACTGCAGATGTGGCAGTACCTGGAGACAGAAGAAGAAAAGAGAAAGAATGAGAGAAAATCACAAAATATACTTCTGGAAAAAGAAGTAGAACAACTTATACAACATATATTTTTTATCATTTATTCAAGTTCTAAATTTTTGGAGGGAGGGGGAAAGAAAAGGAAGAAAAATTAACTATAGACAAAAAGGACAAAAATTATAGTACAGTTTACAATCACTTGGTGAGTTTTTTCATTTGCATACAATGAGACAGTTGAGCAATAACAGTTGTATAAATGCTTGTCTTGACTTTTAGATTCCAAAGTAAGTAAAGCACTCAATGAATAACAAGGCAGGAGGTTAGAAACAAGATAAAGTTTCAAGATAAAGATTCAGGAACAACAAAACAAAAGAAGAGAAAACTGATGAGATCTTGGGTAGAGTGGAATAAATATTTGAAAAGAATTCAAAATGTCTGGGTATTTTTCCATATCTGCCCAAAAGAAATGTCATCATAGGCCAGGATTGGCAAGTGAGATAATTATTGCTATTTGAGATTGATATTTGAAAACCTGTTCTGTGTGAATGGTGCCATGGCTAATAAGATAAATGTTGTTGTTTTTTTTGCTGGATTTCTATTACAAAACCAAATCAACTGGAAATACTGATAATTTCTACAAATGTTTGCAGTGCTTCAACATTCTTAGCCAAACTTCAATGAACTGGTAGTCCTTGTTTTATAACCATTCATTTAGTGACCATTCAAAGTAACAACAGCACTGAAAAAAGTGACTTGTGACCAGCCCTCACATTTACAACCGTCACAGCACCCCCAAGGGTCACTTCATAAAAATTTAGTCACTTGGGTAATCAGCATGTATTTACAATAGTTGCAACATCCCAGGGTCATGTGATCACCATTTGCAACCTTCCCAGCTGACCTCTGCCAAGCAAAGTCAACGGAGAAAGCAGGACTTGCTTAATAACTGTATGAGTCACTTAACAATTGCAGTGATTCGCTTAACAACCATGGCAAGAAAGGTCATAAAATCAAGTGCCACTCAGTTAACAACTGTCTTGCCTAGTAAGGAATATTCTGGTCTGAATTGTGATAGTAAGATATTTGTACTGCAAGGAAGTAACATTGGTCTCTTAGGTCTAGATCAGTAGTTCCCAACATGGGGCCCACTGGTTTTTAATGGTGGCAATTTGAACCTTGTTTAAACCAAGTTATTGGCCTTTTAGGCTTCTTCTGTGTGAGTAGAGTTCACTTTTTGAGTAAAGAAAGAATTATATGTTGGGAGTGGGGCCTTCAGGATTTTGGAGATGCTTAGGTGGGGCATGCCCCCCCCAAAAGATGGGAACCACTGGTCTAGATGGAAAACCTGTGGCTTTCCATATGTCACTGCATTATCATTATCAATACACTCAAAAAACAAAGGTCTGAAAAAATTGCATACTTCTATCTGCCTTTTGCTAATGATAAACATGTTATGTACTGCACAAGATAGTCTTATATTCAGTGTGAGAAAGAAAAGACCTTAGATGCATAATTACTGCATATATGCAGTTAGCATTTCTCCAGGCAGGAGATACATTCTGTGCCATTAGCCAGAGAAGCTGTGTCCTTTAAAGAACAAAATATCAGCAAACTACATCAGAAAAAAGATGCTTCAGTTGCCCAAATACTGGTAAGAACAAAGGAAGACAGTCTAAAAGCCATGGAAAAACCAAGCCAATTATCTGCTGGGAATTCCCAGGAGGAAACCTAGCAAGTAAAATACAAACTGTAGCTACCCACACAATATAAGTAGGAGAAAACTGTGTTCAGCAGAAGTTACATGGTGAGAGGACAGCATGTTGGGCAAGAAAATGGAAACTAACATGTCACTAAGTGTGTTCCCAAAGTGTAAAATCAATTATGAATGGACTGTAATGGCTTATTGTGCCACTCATGAATATATAAAATGAGGTGCTCGAAGAGGTTAAGCTCATTTATGCTGGGGAGAATAATTACCTCTTCTAATGACACATGGAGAGGAAAAGTCAAAGAATGGAGGGAAAAATTATACGGTGAGCCAGCCTGATGTTTTGCAATTAGACTGTCTAAACCAAGGATTTCTATGGGACCTATATAATAAGGGGAGTTCCTATTTTAAGGACAACAAATCATTATCCTCACATATCCTATTCTACCTCATCATGGCAGGGACTGGGGGTGGGGGAATGTTTCTGGGAGTGTATGCCAAGTTCCCAGTAAGGTCACCAAGAAATGAAGCAAGCAGGCATCTTATACTTGGTAGCACTACTAGAGGAAGATGCTGGATGCAGATGATCACATTAGTGACAATGGAAAAGGAATTAATTACTATTTCATCGGGGAAGGCAATAGTAAATCACTTCTGTATTTTTACCAAGGATGGAAAAATATAAAATGGTTAACAGTATCCTGCCAGAACAAATCAGGCCCCTCAGGTTGGATGACATCCAACATGCTACTGAGGAGCAACTGAGAATCTTTCTGAGTCATAATGGTGTTTATGATGTGGCTAGATTACAGCCTTCAAGACCTCTAGTTGCTGATACTGCCATATGGGAAAATAAAATTCAAAGCTGCAAAAATAGAATTGCAATACGAACATGGAATGTAAGAATCAGGGACATGGAAAAGCTCAACATAGTGAAAAATGAAGTGAAATAACTGCAACCCGAGATCTAAGGAATTGAGAATTGGATACTTTGAGTCATAAGACCACATTGTTTACCCTTCAGGACATGAGAAAGAAAGAAGGAACAGTTAGGATCATTTAATGCAAATTGGAGCCCTGCATGGAAAAGGAGATGCCAGATGTCAAGATGATTTAGAAAATGCAGAGAAATATGAAATAATATTGCTGCTGCAGGGCTGGATAATTAGGAAAGCCAAAGAATACCAAAAAGAATTCAGTATGTGCTTCATTGATGGTAGAAAGGCCTTGGGTTATGTCAATCACATTAAGCTATGCAATGTGCTTATAAAAATGGGAATTCTGGAACATCTCATTACCGCTCTCTGGAGAAGATTCTAACTCTGGGGAAAGTAGAAGGAAAGAGGACAACCAGCAGCAAGATGGATGGACTCCATTACATTGGTGATGGGTGCACTATTGGAAAACCTGAAGGATAGGTTAGGGGACAGACCATCATGGATAAAATCTAAATATGTGATTGCTACAATTTGACCTTGACTTGATGGCACCAATTGATCGATCAAGAACTGTTGTCACACAATCAAAATATATCACATACCTTCACTATTTACGCCATTTAAATTGATAATCAAGGCAGCTCTTGAAAGTACTACTTAGATTCCTAGGAAGATGACAGCAGTCTCTTTCCAAATTAGATGCTATAGTATAGTCATTAGCCTCATTCTCCCTCCCCCTTTTATTTGGGGATGCATATAAATTGGGTTTAATTCTCCAGGCCTAAATTTTGAGAGGACTGCTGTGAAAAAACTAACATCTTGTTAGGAATCAATTAAAGTGCCTCATTCTCCTTCACCTGCTGGCTGGCAGATAATAATGTTGACAAATCCCATTTAATGTCAAACATCATCTGCTGTTATAAAACAAATCTCTTTACTATCCGAGTCATGAGTAGATGCTCAATTCGAAAGCCTCTTGTCTGATCATAGGAGGGGGAAAAACACAATACAATTGAAATAAAACTTGCGTTTAGCTATTGTAAAAGTAGACCTAATGAGAGCTAACTTCTGCTTCATTTCTGTTTCAAAAATATTTGGCGGTAATAGACATTCACCAATACACTCACATTTTTTTTCCTGAGCTTTGCTCACCTGTATTTTAATTCAGTGGGAAAGGCATTACAGAAAGAATGATTGCTCAAGCAATCAGTCTTTCACCCGCTGCAGTTTCAAAATTTGATGCATATTGTTATTTCTTTTTAGAGAAGCACTTATTTGTAAAGTGACACTTCAGGGCCAAGCTGTCCATTATACACATTTCTATGTAACACTTTCTCCCCAAGACTAGGATTAAAAAAAAAAAATACTGAATAGAAACCATCCAGACTGCCATCATGAACAGGGTAGGAAAGATAATCACTTTTTTTTCATGCTGCCTGCTTTTAAGTCTTAGAATTTCTCTCCAATCTCTGTTCCCTCTCTCCCCGACTTCCCAGTAGTTTGGAAGTTTATTAGCATTTGTATGCCGCCCACTCCCAGGGGACTCTGGGCGGCTTACAGACAACAAGGGAATATAAAAAATTTAAAAAATAGAAATACAATTATTTAAAATTACACAACATACATACCACTTAAAATGGGGCTGGATGCTGATCAACAGCCCCAGGCCTGCCGGAACAGCCAGGTCTTAGTAGCTTTACGGAAGGCCGGAAGAGTACTGAGGGTCCGGATCTCTATGGGGAGATCATTCCATAGGGCCGGGGCAGCAACAGAGAAGGCCCTCCCCCCGGGGGGGGTCACCAGCCGACATTGACCCGCTGATGGCACCCAGAGGAGGCCAAATCTGTGTGATCTTACCGGTCTTTGGGAGGTAAATGGCAGGAGGCGGTCTCTCAGGTAACCAGGTCCTAAACCATGTAGAGCTTTAAAAGTAATGACTAGCACCTTGAAGCGTGTCCGGAGACCAATGGGGAGCCAGTGCAGCTCACGGAGGATAGGTG
Organism: Thamnophis elegans; assembly: GCF_009769535.1. Lineage (NCBI taxonomy): Eukaryota > Metazoa > Chordata > Lepidosauria > Squamata > Natricidae > Thamnophis > Thamnophis elegans. Next base: position 42,497,221 of record NC_045542.1, read on the forward strand.
TAACATGGGTGTATCTAGGTACACCCATTATCGCTCATGCATTCTGGATCAACTGCAGTCTTCGAGCACTCTTCAGGGGCAGCCCCATGTAGAGCGTGTTACAGTAATCCAGTCTTGGATTAGTAGAAATATATATGTTTCAAATTAATTTTTGAAACATACATAATGTTTCAAAATCTGGAATCTAGCTTGGGTGTACTAGTTCATGCAAAGGCATGGCTTTGCCAGGAATTATATGACATTTAAATTTTCTAAATGCAAAATGAGGATAACCTCATTTTAACATAACAAATGAAGATTCACATTTACTCAGAGAAACCATTAATCAAGTCGTGTGTTCAAATCAAGCAAAAGGAGGTATCAAAAAATCTAAAGAAATAGATTATAAAGCACTAATTAAGATGTTGGATAGCCATTTGTCTGAAATGATATAGGTTTTCCTGCCTAGGCAGGAGGGTGGACTAGAAGACCTCCAAGGTCCCTTCCAACTATTGTGGTTGCGGTTGTGGTTGTGGTTGTGGTTGTATTGTATTGTATTGTATTGTATTGTATTGTATTGTATTACTCTTAGGAAAGAATGCTAGCAGACAGTACTACCTGACATGGCTGATCTTTTAAAGTTATCATACCTCATCAGCACTTGGAAGGGAGTTATATATCGGGATTTCTTGGAAGGTTTTTCAGAAGTGGTTTGCCACTGCCTCTTTCCTAGGGCCGGGAGAGAGAGACTGGCCAAAATTCACCCACCTGGCTTTGTGCCTAAGACAACACTATAATTCATGATCAGCTTTCTAGACTGAGCCCTACACCAAACTGGCTCTCACATAATTAATAGAACCATTACATTGGTGGGAAACAAACACCCTCAACCTCTCTTCATCAGGCTGTTTTCTATCACCTGCAGCACACATTGCCCTATAATTCCCTGGGAAAACCAATAATGCTTAATTAGAAATATTCTTTAAGCAAATATTACCAAACGCACATACATCAAGAATATGTTTGTGTGTATAGATAGTTTAATTTTTAAAAGCACTACTTTTAGGTCCTTTGCAATCAGGTAAAAGAAAATACTCATTTCTGGTATAGTTACCATAAAATCATGCAATCCAACCTGCATTTAAACACATAGGGGTAATTTACATATGCTAATTAATATAGTATCAATAAGACCACTAGATATGGGCTGCAAACGTATGGATGACCAGTAGATGGCAGCTAAGAAATATACTGTATAAAACCAACTCTGTGCATTCAGTGCTACTGTCTATTAAAAGAAAGCTTACATTGGTATAACATATATACTCTAAATTCCATGCAAGCCAGGAATCTGATAATGTGCAATGGAATTTTAATTCATATAACATACGGCTTCTCTTGTGAATAGATATCACTATAGAAGTAGAAGGGTGAATCCTCCTTACCTATTCATGAGATCTTAAAGAATGGTGGGGCACATACACACTTTGAATCTAATGTCCCTGGTCTCGCCAAGCCAAGCCAGGAGCTCTGACGGGGTTTTCTACTTTTCTTTATGAGACCATGAATCCTCCTTTACCCCTTTCAGGCCTTCATAATTAAAGAGAATTATGACACTTGGGATTCTTCAGCTCTTATTTCCACCAAACCTGTACATCTAATTCAGCAGGCTTAATTCTTGCCCAGGAATAAAATTTTCATACTATTCAAACAACAGCAAATATAAAGGTGGATAAATAATGGTAATTTCCAGCGAGCTCTGCTCCATGACCGTAGACTTTCACTCCCAATAACATTGTCACTATGTGACTTCAGAGATGTAGCATTGTAGAGAAGATATACATTTTAATGCACTTCAGTTAGAATATCAGCTAACAATAGTTACGTGTTGAAATTGGAAAGAGCCACACTTACATTCATGATCAACCTATAAAGCATTGAAGTATGCTTAGTACGTGTAGTTTCAACATCTTGTTCTTCAATACTAAGCTACAGCTAGGTTTTGAAGGGAAGAAACTGCTTATCTTAAAAGCATATATTCTACCTAGCTATTATTGTCACCTTGGCAAGAGAATAAAGACATCTGAAGCTCACTAACTTGCTGCAGCCTTATCAGCTCTGGCAATGCAACAGTCAAGAAATTGTAAATACAAACATACCTGCCCAACATGTGGTTCTTTCGCCAGAGATTTTATGTCAAAGAAAGCATATTGCAGAAAGATAAAACCATTTTTACATGCATTTTCCACATTATGAAAAAGAATCACCGTCACTTTGTTTTCCAAACATGTAGAACAGCCTCCGGCAGAGAAAAACTAATGTTTTTCATATTAATGAGAATTATTTCTATTCATCAGAAAGAATCTAATATCTACTGCACTAAAAATTATAGATGTTTCCAGCTGCTGCTTGCAGGCACCTTGTGATAAATAGCATCTAACAAGAGTATAGCGCTCACTAATTCAGAGTAGCTGCACAAAGAAGGTCTCAACTTTGGTGGCTAGTCATAGAAATAATAATAATAATAATAATAATAATAATAATAATAATAATAATAATAATAATAATAATAATAATAATTTATTATTAAGCACTGGAAAAAAAGCACAAAAGCACTGGAATTACATTTAAAACAGTTAAAAATTGACAAAATCACCATCAGTCAAATGCAAAAAGCTGCACTGCTTGGATCTGCACGCATATTACGAAAATACGTTACGACGTCCTAGGCCCCTGGGTGGGGCCCGACTAGTAACCAATGCCAAATCCGGCGAAACAACTGGCCGCTGTGATACAATTGTACAATAATAATAATAATAAAAAATCACACAGACTGATTATAAATTGCGGCACAATTCAGTAGCACAAATGATCCATTGGAATTTGTGCAAATATTATAATATTGAAACAGCAACAAACTGGTGGGAACATCAGCCTGAAAAAGTCACCGAAAATCAGATGGTCAAGATCTTGTGGGATTTCCGTATACAAACGGACAAAATACTGGTGCATAATACACCAGACATCACACTGGTTGAGAAAAATAAGGTCACAATCATAGACATCGCAATACCAGGTGATAGCAGGGTCACCGAGAAGGAACATGAAAAAATCGCAAGATACCAGGACTTAAAAATAGAAATTCAATGATTATGACACCACAAACCAGCAGTGGTAATTCCAGTGGTAATTGGCACACTGGGTGCTATTCCAAAAGCACTGGAATTACATTTAAAACAGTTAAAAATTGACAAAACCACCATCAGTCAAATGCAAAAAGCCGCACTGCTTGGATCTGCACGCATATTACGAAAATACGTTACGACGTCCTAGGCCCCTGGGTGGGGACCGACTAGTAACCAATGCCAAATCCGGCGAAACAACTGGCCGCTGTGATACAATTGCATAATAATAATAATTGCAAAGAAGCTGATGAAATTGTTGATCACATACTCAGCTGCTGTAAAAAAATCACGCAGACTGATTATAAATTGCGGCACAATTCAGTAGCACAAATGATCCATTGGAATTTGTGCAAATATTATAATATTGAAACAGCAACAAACTGGTGGGAACATCAGCCTGAAAAAGTCACCGAAAATCAGATGGTCAAGATCTTGTGGGATTTCCGTATACAAACGGACAAAATACTGGTGCATAATACACCAGACATCACACTGGTTGAGAAAAATAAGGTCACAATCATAGACATCGCAATACCAGGTGATAGCAGGGTCACCGAGAAGGAACATGAAAAAATCGCAAGATACCAGGACTTAAAAATAGAAATTCAATGATTATGGCACAAACCAGCAGTGGTAATTCCAGTGGTAATCGGCACACTGGGTGATATTCCAAAAGCACTGGAATTACATTTAAAACAGTTAAAAATTGAAAAAAATCACCATTAGTCAAATGCAAAAAGCCGCACTGCTTGGATCTGCATGCATATTACAAAAATACATTATGACGTCCTAGGCCCCTAGATGGGGCCCGACTAGTAATCAATGCCAAATCCGACAAAACAACTGGCCACTGTGATACAATTCTGTTGTTGCGAATAATAATAATCCATCAAACTGTAGAAATAGAAAAATGAAGTTTGAATGATTATGTGAACCAAAGTGCAGAAAAATTGCTGCATGCTGTGAAAACGGAGAACAGCATAAAAACAACAGAAACAATAACAAAGTTAAAACTGTTTCACATTTAATATGTGAATGCAGAAAAAAATGCACAAACTGATTACAAAGCTAGACATGACCGAGTTGCTAAATTAATCCACTGGTCATTATGTAAAAAATATGATTTACCCGTATCCAGAAAGTCATGGGAACATAAAGTGGAAAAAGCTATCGAAAATGAGAAGGTGAAGATCTTGTGGGACTTTCGAATACAAACAGATTGTCATTTGGAGCAGAACACGCCAGAAATCACGGTTGTAGAGGGCCGAAGTGTACAGTTTATTGATATTGCTGTTCCTGGAGATGCCAGAGTCAAAGAAAAAGAACTAGAAAATATAATGAAATATTGCGACCTGGCCATCGAAACTACATGGCTATGGATGAAGCATGTAACAGTGATACCCATTGTCATTGGGGCACTTGGTACCATGTCTAAGAACTTTACAAGATACATCAGCAAATTGCACCTTCCTGCAATAACAGCAACGGAACTGCAAAAAACTGCGCTACTCGGAACATCTTATATTTTAAGAAGGTACTTGGTTGATATCTAGGACACTGGCAGCAATCCGTATCATTAACACCAGTCACTGGTATTTGTAATGCATTTTTGGCTGAGTTTCATGTTTAATGAATAAAGTATGTAGTTGTAGTAGTAGTAGTAGTAGTAGTAGTAGTAGTAGTAGTAGTAGTAGTAGTAGTAGTAATTATTATTCAAAATCCTTTAAAGGGACTGAAAAGCATTCCATAATGGTCTCTATTATACAAATATACTTTTAAAAATCACATGTATTAGCAACAGCAATAGCACTTAGACTTATATACCGCTTCACAATGCTTTATAGCCTTCTCTAAGCAGTTTACAGAGTCAGCCTATTGTCTCCAACAATCTGGGTCTTCATTTTACCCACTTTGGAAAGATGGAAGGCTGAGTCAATCTTGAACCAGTGAGAATCGAACTGCTGGCAGCCGGCACAATTAGCCTGTAATACCACATTTTAACCACTGTGCCACCATGGCTCATATTGCATGTAAAAGTCATTTTCTTTCTTACCTGATTGGACAACATATTAATAAACTTAGGAAGCCATTTTATGTTTCCTTCCCTCATTGTGGCATAGCAGGTGGCAGTATTTAGTTGACTGATGTCAAAAGAACTGTCACGTTCATATTTGAAGGAAGACCACTAGGATATCTTGGACTATGGGCTAGACTTGGAAATTTAAAATCCTGGAAGAAAGCAACGGCTAATTGCTTCCATATTAAGCTGAGGGGACTCATTACTTTTACCTTACTTTACATTATTTTTTCTACGTTTATTTAAAGTAGCTAAATGCATCATCAGCATTATTAAATTATCAACTGGAGAATGGGGTTTCCATTGCCTCCTAATTGGCTGTAATAATGTTTTAGTGTTAATTCTCTGTAACATGCATGCCAAAGGCATGAGATTCTCTAATTATGTTACTTAAGAGGACCTCTGGGTTATGAATTTAAAATAACAGTTTCAATGACTAGAACCAATATTAAAGAACTGGACTTAAAACAAAGATGTAATTGGGTACAGGAACAAGATTGAGACAATATTTTAAATGTAATGGAAATAACCTTGACGCCTCATTTGTCACCAAACAGACAGATGTGCAAGTACTTTCATTTTTTCTACCGCTGAGCTTTATGTTTGCTTCCTTAGAGGAAAACAGGCCAGCCACCATAGATAGTATCTATAAAAACACTTATCTGGGAATTAGGTATTTAAGTACTTACTTACAAAAAGCTTACAGGAGTAAACTACACAAAAGTAAGTAAGAACTGTAGAGAAATCAATAAAGATTCACCAATGAGTTGCTTCTCTTTTAGTCAGAGGATCAGTTAAAACAAATGGTTGTAGAAAGTCACTTTATAAAAGTAATATACAGTCCTTCATGGCTGTATGTTTATTAAATAAGAAGACAAAAGGCAGATAAGAATCTTTCCTTGTGTCTGCTTACTAATGCTAGAAAAGAAAGATAATTCTGAGCAATAATTTTCCTCCATTTGTTTTAAACACCAGTGGCATTCCGAGAATTTGAAATCCAATACTCTTTTAAACATAATATGATGTGGAATAATGACTTCGCTCAACAACGGTAGTCCTTGACATATGACCACAACTGAGCCCAAAATTTCTGTTGCTAAGCGAAACACTTGTTAAGTGAATTTTGCCCCATTTTATGACCTTTCTTCTGCAGTTGTTAAGTGAATCACTGCAGTTAGTGACATGGTTGTTAAGTGAATCTGGCTTCCCCACTGACTTTGCTTATCAGAAGGTCGCAAACCAGAATCACATGACCCTGGGACACTGCAACCATCATAAATATGAGTCAGTTGCCAAGCATCTGAATTTTTATCATGTAACAAAGGGGATGCTGCAATGGTTGTAAGTGTGAAAATGATCATAAATCACTTTTTTCAGTGCTGTTGTAATTTCGAATGGTCACTAAATGAACTGTTATAAGTCAAGGTCTGCCGTATATAGGGGCTGCTGGTAGTTGCAGTTCAGCAACATCCAGAGCAGTGATGGCACACCTGTGACTCACATATCAAAGGTGAGATACCACAATATTTTTGGCGACATGCAAGCATTATAAGAGCCCCGGTGGCGCAGTGGTTAGAGTGGTACTGCTGCAGGCTACTTCTGCTAACTACCAGCTGACTGCAATTTGTCAGTTCAAATCTCACCAGGCTCAAGGTTGACTCAGCCTTCCAGACTTCCGAGATGGGTAAAATGAGAACCAAATTTGTTGGGGGCAATAAGCTGTCTCTGTAAACTGCTTAGAAAGGGCTGTAAAACACTGTAAAGCGGTATATAAGTCTAAATGATATTGCTATTCACCAATACCCAACAGCTATTCTTGAAAGCATGCCCCATTCTCATGTGATTTTCAAAGGCTGTGGAAGGTCATAGAAGAACATCCTTCTAAACTGCTTCAAGAATAAAGGCCTCCTGAGATCAAGGGCAGCCTGAGATAGGCCTCAGTGGCCCATCAACCTAAAGAGAGCACTGCTTTAATGGAAGCAGTGCATGGCAGTGCTCGGAAGCACTGAGCCACGGGGTAATCATGCTGTACCCCAAGGATTGTATGCCTTGGGGCATGGTGTGAGTCAGCCTTTTTGTGTGGCAGTGATGGCGCTAGGCAGTGGTGGGTTCCGGATCCCGTTGCAACTGGTATGGTTACAATGGGGCCCGGCGTCCTCCACATGAACGTGTGCGGCATGCGCACACATGTGCGCAGTGCACACATGCATATGATCATCCAGCGATGCCTCCACAACGCTCCTGAGCGTTGCAGCGCCTGCACAACGCTCAGCGGAGCGTCGCACAGGCGCTGTATGCAGCATGCGCATGCATGAAAGAGTTTAAAGATAGGTAAGGAGCGTAGGGTGGAGCAGGGGGTCCTCCAGAGCACCATACCAGAACGGTACCTGGTGCTCCGGGCAGGCTCTGGTACGCCCATACCCAAGTGTACCGCCTGCAACCCACCACTAGTGCTCGGGCCAAAGTTGAAGTTTGGGCCTTTCCTTTAGGCCTAATCTTGGTGCAGCTGCTGAGTGTCACTATTTAGGTAGATCTAGATGGGGATGAGATAGAGAATTGTTTTTTTTTTAATCTGGGGAGACATGGCAGCAGAATCAAGTTAAGACATTTCCTGAATTTTTGACAATCTAAGTCCAAAAGGTTTACTATCACTGCTCTAAAGGTTCTTTGCCCTTGCTCTTTCTTGAACTGTATTACTCAACCTTGGCCACTTTTAAGATATATGGACTTCAACTCCCAGAATTTCCCAGCCATCATATGGGAGTTGAGGTCTATACATCTTAAAGTAGCTACGGTTGAGAATGCTGTTCTAGAGGGTAGCCTGTAAATGGCAGTTTATTTCATTTCTTTCCATCTTTCCTATCTTTGGTTTAGAAGATTTCAATATACTGGCTGGCTCATATGCGAGGAAGTGGGCGCACTGCCCAAGCCATTTTCTCTTGCATAATAAGAAATTAATTATCCTCCTATGTGTTCTTGTTTGCATCTCCATGTGGAATAAGCCTGTTAATTTGCTTAGATTTTAAGATTTGTCTGAGCTAATTATTCTTGCATGGCTTGCAAGTATATAACATTCTCCAAATGGCAAAAGCAACTGTCTGAGGGTGTGCTATATGAATGCTCCAAATTTTCTGCATAATGCTAAGATACCATTGTCTGTTAATATATCTAGTTTTACACCATCAGAGAACTTAAGATGATGAAATATAATATCTACATTAATGGTTACACCTGCTGTCTGAGTGCTTTGCTAACTTTTGATTTACCTAGTAGTCATATGACAAATCCTTCCATTCTATTTATAGACTATAATGTTCTATCATTTTCCCTCATGGCTTCTTTTAATATCCATTTTAACTCAACCCCACTATGCACAGAAACTTCTTGCATGTTGCAAACTATCTCTTGGGCACTGCTTGACTGTGATTTTTGCCCATAATAGGTTTGGGTCATTTAAGGAAAGTATTAAATTCAATTCAATTCACTTGCTTGCTTGCTACTTGGGCATAGCTTTAAAAATTCTCACTCTCATTGTTGCCCCCCCCCCCCACCCGAATGAATGAATGAATTTATATCTATTAAAATTTTTATGCTGTCCATTGTACCTACAAGGTGACTCTGAATTAAACTGTCTTTCCAACAAAATATACAAGAATTCTTCTATAGTATTCTTACTTCTGATCCCCATGTCCTAACCCACAGTGGTGTTAATCTCTCATTTTAGTTGGGCAGAAAATGTGACAATGTATTTTGAGAAGAAATCTGAAATCACTTCTTTCATGTTTGTGAAATGGGAAAGGTTGGCGAGTGTTATCTCATTTTCACCACAAGAAAGAGGTCATGGATACTTCCCTTCACTGTTTCTTGACCAGCCAGGGACAATCCTTGCAAGCTACAACAGAATAGAGCAATGGTTCCTGCCCATCAGTTTCTAGAGCAAGAAGAAAAGCCTTTGGTTCATCTTACTGTCAACCGCTCATACTTCCATTATGGGAACAATCATGGGAAAAATAACAATGGGGATCAAAACAACATGTCCTACCTAACATATATGAAGTTCATCACGTTGTGAGTTCAGAATAACAACTAGCTGCTGCCCAATTGCCTTCTGCATTCCAAAATTCTGAAATGTAGATCAGTTGGGAATTTAATACAAAATGTTTTTCCTTACCAATATAAACTTTTTAAATGGGAAAAAGTCAGAGTTCCATACATATGTATATTAATTCTTTCAATCTATGGTCTAATAATGAAAGCACAGACTAGTAACCAGAAGACTTTAAATTTTAATCCCACCATAGGCATGAAAGCCAGATGGGTAGCTTGGGCCAGTCCCTCTCTCTAAGCCCAAGTCACCTTACAGGGTTGTTGTTGTGGGCAATTATTTAGAAAAAATAATAAAAGTGAGATTTAAAAAAACCTAAAAGAATATTTTTCATATTTGCAAACTGGTTGATTAAACAGATTTATACTTAATGAATTAAATAAAATAAAATAAAATTTACATTAAATTTAATTTTACAGTTTGTTTGGGGAAATCCACACAGCAATTAATTCTCTATTCTGGATTAAAATGCCTACTTAAATGTTTATCTCCTACTTATGCAATGGCACTTTTCATAGCATCTCTCTCTCTCTCTCTCCTCCCCCTCCCTCCCTCCGCATTTATATCCCACAATTTTCAAAAATCTCTAGATATTCACCACTGAATGGGTTTGTTTTCTATATTATATATTTTATCCTCCAAATATTAGCTAGGAACAACTTTCCCTTCTCAATGATTCTGTCTCTATTTTTTCTGTGCATCAATTTATTTGATTTATTAGCCTGTATTTATTAATTGGATTCTATTAATGTCTATTGCTCTTTGATTAAATGAAATTTAATTACATATTTAATTATTTAATTCTAGCACATTCAAGTTGGGTTTGAAGTTTTGACATCTCAAATAGTAAAAAGGAGAAAGGGATGGACCTCTAAAGTATCTTTTTTATTTTAATTTGTATTGTTCAGTCAGAAGAAAAATAAATACTAAATACCCTAAATATTAAATATTAATTTATATGTCTACACCAGAATAGTCAAAGATACTAGGAAAGTACAGAAGAAACAATTTATTGTTGAGAAGTTGCAAGCTTTTTTTTTATTTTTAGAAAAGTAGAAATAAGCATTCTGCAGATCAACTTAATTTCTAGCCAATCCAAACTACAAAGCATGGTAATAATAAATATTAGTTATCCAAATAATGTACTTGCAAACAAGGCTACTTTGTTTTAGGTCACTAAGATTTGTATTTAGATCGTTGTTTAAAAAATGCTAGTCCATACATTCTACCTCTTAGCCTGGGGGGTGAAATTATACACCCCTCAGAGAGGGCCCGCAATTTGGGTGTCCTCCTGGACCCACAGCTGACGTTAGAGCAGCATCTGTCAGCTGTGACCAGGGGGGCTTTCGCCCAGGTTCGCCTGGTGTACCAGTTGCGGCCCTACCTGGACCGGGAGGCACCTCAAGACTGGATTACTGTAACGCGCTCTACATGGGGCTGCCCCTGAAGAGTGTTCGAAGACTACAGTTGGTCCAGAATGCAGCCGCGCGAGCGATATGGGGTGTATCTAGATACACCCATGTTACACCTATCCTCTGTGAGCTGCACTGGCTCCAATGTTCCCTCTAATTTTTTTTCAGTGTGAGCGGAAAAGTATAGTGTTTGAGCGGCACATTTTCATGCCTGAGCACCTGAATTTTTTTAACAGATGTCACCCAAGACAACAACGAAATCAGTGTTATTTGAAAGTCAAAGTTATATTTATTCAAGGTGCACGTTTAATTAAAAGTGTTATATATCAGTATCACTTATATTATTAAAATATTAAAATTATGTATAGTGTTTACAGTAATGTACACTGTTATTCACTGAAAGTCTATCTCATCTTAAAGTTTCTCACGTCTGTCTTTCTTTAACAACCATTCCGAGTACACTTTGTCAAGATCAATCTGCACCACTGAAGTCTGGTAAGATCGGATTCGCATCAGCATATCCAAGTGCTCAGTTTGCAGCCGATTGCGAGCTTTGGTCTTGATGGCATTCATCAAGCTGAAACCCAGTTTTGTTAACTGTTTTCTAGACGAAGTTGGCAGTTCAGTTTCTACTAACTCTTCCAACCATTCTAGTTTAAACTTCCAGCTGCACTTTTTCTTCGTAACAACATTTACTCCAGCTTTACGTTTTGACATCAGCACTGACTGATGATGTACCTATAGGGTTAGGGTTTATCAATTATTACAATTATCTTTTCAAATTCATTTTGGATTAAATAAAAAAGAGCTTTGAAATGAATATATAAATGGCACTTAATACCACTAATATTAAAATAGTAAATGTTTGATAGACTTCATTTTAATGAATTTCACTTGATATACTTCATTTTAATGAGTTAACAATTGCAAAAGTTGTCTATACACTGTATGCTTCTGTGAATGTATTATATGCAATTTGCTATTTTAAATGAGTAAAATTATTAAAATAACCATAATTAAAGTCTCATTCACATCTAAGAGTTTTCTTCCATCGTTAATTTGTAAACTCAAGGATTTATTGCCTCATGTTCAACAATGCTTGTTGATTGTTTAAAAATTTGTGGGAATTTGCTCCTTTCTGTACAGAGGGTTTCAGTAACCTACTACTACTGCAAAACTGCATACTACTTGCAAATATAGATTGTTAAAATGGCTCTACCATAACCAAATAAGAGAAAAAAACACCTTCCTTTTGTTTATAAAGTAGTGATTTTAGTTTGCTCTATGGAAGTCACTATTTTAAACTGATAGATAGGAAGTTTAATTAGATTAAAAGCAAAAATATTCTCAATGACTTTGAAAATCCCAATGAGTTATCAAATATAGGTACTCCTTCGTTACAACGTGGGACTGGAATTTTTATTACTCAGCAGTGTGGTCACAAAGCTGATGTCGTGTCATGATGACTCATGTGACCGGGCTCTCTCTCGCCTCTTTCCAACTCCGAGGGCATCAATCATGTTAGCCAAGGGATCTGCATTCTGCAAAGTTGGCTCTTTTAAGACTGGTGGTGGACTTCAACTTCCAGAATTTTGAGAGTTGAAGTCCACCAGTCTTAAAACAGCCAACTTTGCAGACCCCTATGTTAGCCCAAAGCCTGGCGCTGGGCTTTGCTCCCCCATTGGTGGAGCCCCGAGAAGCGAGGAGGGAGAAAAAGAACTCAAAAGAGCTACATTGTTGCTAAATGAGCCAGCCCAGGCAATAGCAAATTAGCCGATCTTGCAGGCAGGTCTGAGAGGGAGGGGGGAGCAAAACTCCAGGCAGCAGCAGGGCTTTCTGACTCTTCTAATTCCCCGTGAAAACTGCTCCAGAGTTTTAAATCTTTAAGATCCCCCTCCCTCCTCCTTCCTTTTTTCTTTACAGAATCTACACAGAATCACAGAGAATCCTGAAGTCGGGCGGGGCTGAGGAGGGAGAAAAAGAGCTCAAAAAAGCTACATTGTTGCTAAATGTAACCGGGGAGAGTCAGCCCAGGCAATAGCAAATTAGCCGATCTTGCAGGCAGGTCTGAGAGGGAGGGGGGAGCAAAACTCCAGGCAGCAGGGCTCTCTGACTCTTCTAATTCCCCGTGAAAACTGCTCCAGAGTTTTAAATCTTTAAGATCCCTTTCCCGTTTTTCTTTTCAACCTACACTGATTAGAGAATCCTGAAGTCGGGCGGCAATGTACTGCAGTAGAAAAGGTTTAGCTGGAGGAGGTTTTGATTGCGATCGCTCTGTAGTTCGTGTCCAGATACCTGCCCCACCTGCCTCTGCGCGGCAATTAGAAACTACTGCGCGGGGAATTGCAGCCATGTGCGCGGCCGCGCAGGCGCGCACCTTAGAGGGAACAGTGACTGGCTCCCCATTGGTCTCCGGACGCACTTCAAGGTGCTAGTCGTTACTTTTAAAGCCCTACATGGTTTAGGACCTGGCTACCTGAGAGACCGCCTCCTGCCACTTACCTCCCAATGACCAACAAGATCGCACAGGTTGGGCCTCCTCCGGGTGCCGTCAACCGGACAATGCTGGCTGGCGGCCCCCCGGGGGAGGGCCTTCTCTGTTGCTGCGCCAGCCCTGTGGAATGATCTACCTGTAGAGATCCGGACCCTTACCACTCTCCCGGCCTTCCGTAAAGCCATCAAGACCTGGCTGTTCCGGCAGGCCTGGGGCTGTTGATTGATATCCAGCCCCGCTTAGATGGAATGGATGATGGGGACTTTTAATTGTATTTTTTATTCTTAAATTTTAAATGTTTCTTTTGTCTTACTGTGAGCCGCCCAGAGTCCCAATGGGAGTGGGCGGCATACAAATTTTATTAAACTCGAAACTTGAATGCTTAAAAATAAAACAGCAGATAGGAGAGTGTATGGTTTATATGTGCATATGTCAAAGACTTTATTGTCTACACACACAAACTGTATATATATTTTTCCCAAGCATGAACATATCACCAGATTCTCAACAATAAAAGGAAGAGCATAGGAAAACGAGAAGCATGCTGACTATACTGCTGAAATCACTGCTCCCTCTTGTTCCCAAATTTTCCATTCAATTAATGGCATGTTGCGGGCTGCTTGTGTGTAAGGCAAACTGCTTGCATGAGATGCTGCCACATCTGACAGCTACATAAATTAAGTACAAAGAATGGAATAGAGGTAATTAGAGGGGGAAAAATATTCTCGCAAATATTGCTGCTATAGCAACCTTGGAAATGGACAGAAATGATAGAGAAAACAGTTTATCTCGAAGCATGTTTTTTCCCTTCTTTCCATGCTCCATCTGTCCATTAGGGTATATTACCATTTCTCTTTTACTTGTATTCAGGTAGGTTAAAAAAATTACAACACCCCTATGAGAGAAGTTGATTCTAGGTCATGAAAGCTGCTAATACGAAAAACATTTTTTAAAAATATGAAAGATGTAATGGTTGTGCAAGACACAAACCCACTGGGCCTACAGTTGCCTATTATCTTATCAGGTTACTTTGATTATGACTCCAACTGTTTTTATTCTGTCCTGAGTGACATATATTTTCCTTGCATCTTTCAGTGGAAAATCTAAAGTGTAAGATCTGATGGTATAGTAACAGGGCGGTGGGTGTGCATGCGTGTGCAGCGCACATGCCCGTGGTGGACGACTGGCCCCGTTGCAGAGTAACTGTTGGGACGGGATCCGGAACCCACCACTGCTGAGCACATGGGAAAAACACAATCCCAGGTCACAGGTGGGTTCCTACTTATTCAGTCCAGTTCGGACGAATAGGTAGTAACTCCGGCGGACACGTCACCATACTGGTTCTATCCTTGGCGGTGACATCTTGATTTTCTGTTCTGCACATGTACAGAACAATCTTCATTGAAAAAAATGTAATTTTTATTCCTTTTTTAATGTTGTGCGCATGCACAGATCATTTTAAGTTCAAATGTTCATGCTCACAAATTTTTTACTACCGAACTGGTAGTAATGGTGGCCAGAACCCACCCCTGCCCAGGTAAACAACAAGCAAAAACCTTTGGGGATTAAAAGGGGTCCTGAAGCTCACTCATTCCTTGAATTGTCTTTGGATCCAGATTTAGCAGCTTCTCTCTCTCTCTACTACAGAGCTTTTCAACTGGGGTTCTGTAGAAACCTAGGCTTCCACAAGAAGTCACTAGGCCCTGGAAAACCATGATTTATTTAAAAAATTATTTCAGATTCAGGCAACTTGCTCTTGCAATCATGAACAGAGAACAAACAAAAACCTGGTTATCGCTTTTTCTGAGTTCACTATAGGTTTATGCTTGATTGAATCCATTTTTTAATTTTTAACACATGATAGGACAGACATTGATAACAGGTGAATGCTATATATTGCAGTGAGGAATATACTGAAGGAAGGGAGGGAAAAAGTGTGTTTTTCAAGAAACTATTCAACTTGTCCAAACTTAAATCTGTAATATCAATCTCTCTCTCATATTTTCCCCTCAATTTCCTATAGTTATTTTATCCCATTATCTTAAATAAATTTCATGCATATTTATTCAATCATGTTTGAGGGTGCAAAGTGGTAATTTTTGAAGAGCAGCTGTGTGAGAAAACAGGGGGGTTCTAGAATGGACAGAACCAATAAGTTTAATGATGGTAATGATAATGAATAATTTAAAGCTTCTCAGGCATTTTCCTGCAGTCTACTGAACACATTTAAAAAGGGTCCATTATCAAAATTATTAATGAGTTTTACAACTCACTATAAACTGGTAATCTCAGTTGCCCTATTCTGTTGTGCCCCATCTGTATCAAACAATTTAGAAATGCAGCAATGACTCTAGCAAAAGGACAAGACGCTTAAATTACAAATCAGAGTCATATGATAAATAAAAGTTGTGATTATTTTAAATGGCTATTCACAGAACAAATTTCCTGTGCAGATGTAAAAGTAAAGCTTCTGTTAATAAAATGACAGCTGGTTAAAAAAAAAAGCCCAAAAAGCAATAAACTACGTAACAGAACTTATTACACAGCAAAGGAAAAATCATGCTTTGGTGAGGATGTAACTATGCCAGCATATAAAATAAGAATGGGAAAAAATGTTAGGGTGAGATATAGTACAAAAATTTGAACAGTAGAGTAAGTTGGCATATTGATGACATGTCACAATTATTGTCACATGATGCTGAGCGAATTGTGTGTGATAAATTGAAGAACAATAGCCTTTCTATCAAGTTGATTGGTCAACAGTTTCACCAATAAATGTCATATTATGACACATAAGATTTGTAAATGATGATGAAACTTCAAGAAACTTTTTTGCTGCTCTACAAAACACACAAAAGCCAAGATGTATTTTGTGTTTTGTCTTCATAACTGAAGACAAAAAGTTTGTCTTGGGGGAACCGTGTTAGCTTCTGAACTCTATATGGTGCTCCATCAATGGTTGGCTCCATGAGAGGTTTCATTTCTCTTGTAAGAAAAGAAAAATTGGATGATATCAAAATACATTGCTTCCTTCACAGAAATCTGTAGATGTCAAAAAGTCTTGGAAATGAAATGAAAAAAGTTTGGGATGATGCTAGAGAAATGCACCAATTACAAAAACTGGTCAAATAATAGACCAGTTCACTCAAGAATGTATTTTTAAAAATGTGTGATAAAGAGCACACAATACTCATATATACTGTAAATACAGTGGCTCAGCAAAGGAAGAGTTCTCCACAGGGTGTTAACAGAACAAAATCGATCAGTACTTTCCTTCCCTTTCAAAACAAATTTATGACTGGGAGAAGGATCCTTTTCCTGAACCTTCTACTCAGCCTGGGAACTTCACCTTGAAGGAAGAAGAACTGTGTGAGCTGCATCTCATTGTACACTCAAGTTCAGATTCCCTGATCTGCCCAGGGACAACTTCCTCATTTCTGTGAAAAGGTGTCTTGCCATTTAACGGAAAGCCTAGAACATTTTGCTGAAGTTTTCAACTTCTAAGAAGGTATTGAACATTTTGTTGCAATTTTCAACTTTTTACATATATGAGCAAGGTTTTTTTTTTCTTTAACAAGCATCAAAAGCAAAGATAGAAAGGGTCTTATTTCTTTTTTGAAGATGAAATTCATGTGTGCTTATCTCGGGTTCAGCCCAGAATTCAGTATTTGTGCAGTAAAAAACAAGCACAGATGTCACATTAAAGAGAGAAGTTTCATTTTTTAAAGGACACTATTAATGCATATAAACAGGCCTTGACATGAAACTAATATAATAATTATGTAACTTCTGGGCTATGTTTGAGCCTGAATGTGCAGAGGTTCTGAAAAATATTTCAGGTTTTGGTGAATAAATTCGATTAATAGTTTCATCAGTCAAAAGGTTGAGAAAGGCTTCTCTAGCTAGTACTTGGCAGCCTGATAGAGAAGGAAGTGCATGCATGTCCGTGTGTGTGTGTGTGTGTGTGTGTGTGTGTGTGTGTTACATATAAAAAAGCAAATGCACACTGTAACCAATAAAAGTTTTGTTATTACTTTAAAATTCACTGGGTCTCCATGTATTTGGAAGAACATGTTGTGTGCCTCAGTGTTTGGTTCAAAGTGATTTGTGTGTATCCTAATTATTTTCCAGTTGTTGACCGGAGAGAGGTAGGGTGGGGTTGTCTGCTCTAGTCATACCTATGTGGACAACTCAAATAGAAAGCAGGGGGAGGGCATACAAGATTTACATCCTTCAACAGCCTGTGGATCTGAGTGAAGTACCATTAGCCAAACCTAGGAGCATAATCAAGGGAGAATGCTTAAACCACAATTTTTCCATATCAATTAATTACTCATAAAATAATCCTAAAAAGGAGGATTGCATAATTTAAACAAGAACAGAATAACTGAAATTTGGCCAGGCCCCTTTGTTTTATATTTGGATTGCTATGGAATCCAGTATGAGTTTATATTTGTCTTCCAGAAACCATGGTCAGGTTGTTTGTAAATTCATCATATGTATAAACACTGACTGAGGATTACTCATCTTCATTTATCAAGAAACTGTCTGCCAGTATAGCACTAACGATACTGAAGGAGGATCACATGGAAAACTTCCTTAGAGTCAAGCACGCCACAACTTCTACTCAATGAGATATTTATTTAAGCTGATATTTAACCTCTCCCATTATTGCATACTGAGATTTCAGCTTAAATATTCCTATTATTCAAGGAAGAAAACTACAAGGGGGAAAAAAAACAAAGAATAAATATTCCACCACTTCAGTTAATACAGGTGAAACTCGAAAAATTAGAATATCATGCAAAAGTTCATTTATTTCAATAATGCAACTTAAAAAGTGAAACTAATATATGAGATAGACTCATTACATGCAAAGCAAGATAGCTCAAGCCGTGATTTGTCATAATTGTGATGATTATGACTTACAGCTCATGAAAACCTCAAATCCAAAATCTCAGAAAATTAGAATTAAATTAGAAATATTAGAAAAATTAGAATATTGTGAAAAGGTACAATATTCTAGGCTCAAAGTGTCCCACTCTAATCAGCTAATTAAGCCGTAACACCTGCAAAGGGTTCCTGAGCCTTTAAATGGTCTCTCAGTCTGGTTCAGTAGGAATCACAATCATGGGAAAGACTCAAAGTGTCCCAACTGACCTGACAGTTGTGCAGAAAACCATCATTGACACCCTCCATAAGGAGGCAAAGCCTCAAAAGGTAATTGCAAAAGAAGTTGGATGTTCCCAAAGTGCTGTAACAAAGCACATTAATAGAAAGTTATGTGGAAGGGGAAAGTGTGGAAGAAAAAGGTCCACAAGCAGCAGGGATGACTGCAGCCTGGAGAGGATTGTCAGAAAAAGGTCATTCAAAAGTGTTGAGGACTTTCACAAGGAGTGGGACTGAGGCTGGAGTCAGTGCATCAAGAGCGACCACACACAGACGGATCCTGGATATGGGCTTCAAATGTCGTATTCCTCTTGTCAAGCCGCTCCTGAACAACAAACAACATCAGAAGCGTCTTACCTGGGCTAAAGAAAAACAGACCTGGTCTGTTGCTCAGTGGTCCAAAGTCCTCTTTTTTGATGAGAGCAACTTTTGCATCTAATTTGGAAACCAAGGACCTAGAGTATGGAGGAAGAATGGAGAGGCCCACATTGCAAGATGCTTGAAGTCCAGTGTGAAGTTTCCACAGTGTGTGTTGGTTTGGGGAGCCATGTCATCTGCTGGTGTTGGTTCACTGCGCTTCATTAAGTCCAGGGTCAACGCAGCCGTCTACCAGGAGATTTTGGAGCACTTCATGCTTCCTTCTGCAGATGAGCTTTATGGGAATGCTAACTTCATTTTCCAGCTGCCCACACTGGCAAAAGCACCAAAACCTGGTTCAATGACTGTGGGATTACTGTGCTTGATTGGACAGCAAACTTGCCTGACCTGAACCCCATAGAGAATCTATGGGGCATTGCCAAGAGAACGATGAGAGACATGAGACAGAACAATGCAGAAAAGCTGAATGCTGCTATTGAAGCATCCTGGTCTTCCATAACACCTCAGCAATGCCACAGGCTGATAGCTTCCATGCCACGCCGCATTGAGGCAGTAATTCCTGCAAAAGGGGCCCAAACCAAGTACAGAGTACATATGCATGCTTATACTTTTCAGAGGTCTGATATTGTTCTATGTACAATCCTTGTTTTATTGATTGCATGTAATATTCTAATTTTCTAAGATTGTGGATTTGGGGTTTTCATGAGCTGTAAGCCATAATCATCACAATTATGACAAATCATGGCTTGAACTATCTTGCTTTGCATGTAATGAGTCTATCTCATATATTAGTTTCACCTTTTAAGTTGCATTACTGAAATAAATGAACTTTTGCACGATATTCTAATTTTTCGAGTTTCACCTGTATTACATTGGCTAAAACACCTGCTTTTTCACCTCAGCATTAATCTTTTATGTGTGCTATACAACTCAATCAAGATCACTTCAGGCTCCTTCATGAAATCACTTGAGTCTTATTATCCATTGTAGTATTGATTTATCTGCTTTTCAATACTTCCTTAGATGTGCTGCATAGAATGTGTTATCTGCAGGGAAATTGTTGTAAGTTGTGGCAAGCACAATAAAAAGCTAATGTTGGTTGGTCAAGTTGTAAAAAACAATACAACAGGTTTTAAAAAGAAGAAGGCAAGACCACTGGGCTTGAATCAGTATCAAATAATTCATATCTTGATTTATTTGTTTCAGTTACTTTATACTACAAAGTTTCAATTTGGTCATAAAGTAGAATTTTATGCTTCCAGCAGAGTTGGGTTCCTACCAGTTCGGACTGGTTCGGACAAGTAGGTAGTAACTTGGCCAGCCACGTCCCCAAATTGGTTCTATTGGCGGCGCCATCTTGTTTTTTGCTTCTGCACATGCAAAGAAGCAATTTTTTTACTACTGCGCATGCGTGTGTAGCACGCCTCAAGCGCGTCCCTGAGTGAACTGGCAGCAAAAGAAGCCAGAACCCACCCCTGGCTTCCTGATACTTAAATCAATCACACCAAAACACAACTGCCCTTATTGTTGAATATACTGCCCATGCTGTTGCTGAATGCACAGCCAGCGGTTCCTTGATAAATACACTTTTTGATAGCTGGTGATAGTAGCACAACTACTTCAGGCATTCTTTCACCACTCAGTGAATTCTTATGATTTATTCTCCCAATTCTGTAACAAAACTTTGATTACAAGGCACTCAATATTCAAATTTCTGTTCAACTTTCTTCCTTCAGAGTTCAGCTGTTGCAACTATTATTTTTATTCCTTTTGCTGGAAATCCATGATTAATTACTAAACAATTTCATGTCTCCTGCAGGGTGAGAAGGCACATTCCAGGACCTGCCATGAACCTAAGATAACGCTTACAGCCTACCCAAAAAAGGTTGTACAAGTAAGTCACGAAGCAATTGAATTAAACATGTTTGGAAATGAAAAAAATATTTAGAAGTAAACTCTAGATGCTCTGCTTTAGTAATGATGAGGTGCAAAAGGACACCATTTCAAAGCCGAGTAACAACTTAATTTCCTCAGGGGAAAAACAGTCAGGTCAGACTTCCAAAAGCTCTGATCCTAACCAGATATAATACTTTGCAAAACATTTAGATTTGCACATTTTTGTTAAGCTGGTAAGAACATAGGTATGGTGGAATCTCCAGCTAAAGTGGAGGGAGACTGGCAAGCCTAGAATCCTTGCAAGACAGGAAGCAATACAGATTTGATCTCCCCTCAAATCCCTGAACCCTTATCTGGAATTCCCAAAAGAATACAGTCAGCCTGGTGAGATTTGTGTGAATAGGTTAGCAATAACAAAGAACTCTGATCATCTCACAGTGTCATTCATGACAGTAGGTTCAATAATTTGCTACATGTAGATTAGTGTTAAGGCAACATACAGTATTTCTGCATATCAGACAGTGGAACAACAGGTAAGAATGATTATTATACTATATTTTGAAGCTTCCCAGAGATAAAACCTTGTTGGATGCTCAGGATAGATTATCTGCACCAGGCAGCCACTACAAATAAAGTATGAAATATAGGATTAACTTCCCACTTTAAAGAGACAGAAACAAAGATAATTTTTTCAGAACAATTTGGTGGCAGAGATGGAAAAATATATTTATTTAAATCAAATGGCGAGAATCCAATTCATTATAGGTTTGGAACACTGCATAGGATATACAATAAAAAGAACTGAAGAATATTACTGTAGGCAATTTAAACTAACAAATATTCTGAAGCTTCTTTCAGAAATTGTGCATCTACCCTTCAGTTAAAGGCAGTGCAGCAGAAAGAATTTAAGAACTATCAAAATGTCCAATCTTGTTAAGCTGCATTCTTACAAATTGGATATTGTATAAACATACACAATAAAAAAACTTTTATTTTATTTTCACAAAGAATTGCACAGTCATTTTAGATAGCTGCTTTACCTTGTTCATTTAACCTCTGAGAAATAAATTTAAATAGAAGATGACAATAATAATTTTATTAAAAGACTTGTGTAGATAATTACACACTAATAGCTTGAGTGTATTTTCTCCACAGTGCAGAACTTAGAGATGGAGAGGAGGGAGAGGGAAACAGTTTCCCAGCAACAAGATTTCAAATCAATAAAATGTAATATGTCAGCAACAGAATCAGTTGCTATCTTGGATAAAGATATTTGAATCCCTGGCAGGATGTAAACATACAAATGGTTTCACTTTTGGACAAGCCTGGTTAACTGTATCACTTGGATATCGTTTTAGACTGCAATAGCACAAGGGAAATCAAACTATCTCCACGGGCCAGGCATCCTTGTAGAAGGTAATTCAATTTTTAGAAGCATAGCTTCTAAAATGTGAGCTACAGAAAAAGTTTCAGAAATTGGTTATCTAGATGATGTTGTTTTGTAGATGATGCTAGGGAAGCAGTAAGTGGCATCAATTGCATGAAAATGTAACATGTAATATGAAATCTAGGTTGGGAGCTTGGATGCTGAAATCCAAACTATTGTATTGCTACAATACAGTAGTTTTCCCCAAAATCCAACCTATAGCACATATAGAGTCAATTAGATATGCTGAGCTGAACAGTACTAATGTATGGATGAGACTATGGTGCTAGGAGTAATTTGGGTCAGAGATACACTGGGAATATTTTGAAACAAACTAGAATCTAGTTACTAGACTACAAAGACAAGGACACTTCCTGAATATGAAGGATCCCAAACACAACAGCTTCTGAATTGATTTCAGGAGAAAGGGGACAAGTGTCATTTCTAGAAGATGAAACTGAAAATTGTTCCAGTTGTTTAAAGGAGAATACTGTAAAACCAGAAACTGAATAAAATTGATTGATTAAAGCTACAGGATCACAAAGGAAAAAGTGCATTTCCCGAGGAAATGAAAGGGAGAAAACAATATGTAAGTGGTAATAGGATAACTTCATTGGCTAGACAATTGGTTGTACCAACGCAATGGGAATCAATCACAATATGATACAATGAAGTGAGATAGGGTAAAACCAAGTGAAATAAAATCAACAAGGTAAAGATAAAAGAGTGAAATAAAATACCGTAAAATAAAATAGAGCAGAGACACATGAGATTGCTAAAATTCAGAACAGTATGCATTTAGATGAATTCATCACATTTACTGCTCCTCTGTGCTATAAAGCATGTTGTCAGGTGGACAATTCTAATTATATCCTATATAGTTTTTATGAATACATATGTACAGCATTTGTGCCCCAAGATAAACAAGATCTTTTGTTACAGTCCTAATATTTGGTTCTATCGGGTACCATGTGTAAGTACTACTGAGCTCTTGATGGGATGTATGTTTGACAATTGAATAAGACATGCACAGATTCTTCTATTTCTCTCAGAATATGGCATTTTGTGGAACTGTCTGCATTTAACCAAAAAAATCTTGCTAAATATGGCTCTGGCAAGGGCTGTGCTCAATGTTCCCCCTAAGCTGCGTGGGTGCACAGCCGCGCACATGGCAACAAAACACCATGCAGCAGTTTCCAACTGCCGTGCAGTGGTTTTGTGAGACACCTTCCATGATAATAGGAGAGGAGAGCCAGCCTGGAGAAAGCAATCAGTTCTAGGTCCACAAGGCAGAAAATAGCTGAGAGAAGGGGTATGGAGGTTGGGAGAAGGCATGAGACGGGCTCCCAGCAGCAGCTGCTTGGATTTGCCATTTATGAGAGAGGGGGGGGGGAGCAGGAGAGGGAGAGTGCGAGCATGTATATCCCTTCTTCCTTCAGCCCAACACTCTCGCTGGCATCCTCGCCAGATGAGAGGGACTGCAGAGGGTCTCCTTGAGTCTAGGGCAGCGAGTCATTTGATGGGAAAGTTGCCTCTTGGAAGGAATGACCTGGCTTGGCTCCCGCTTCATCTCTCCCGCTTCGTCTCTCCTGCCTCTTTGCTTCTCTGTTCAGTCATTGGGCAGCAGATCGAAAGCGGGAGCCAAGCCGGGTCATTCCTTCCAAGAGGCAAGCTTCCCATCGAATAACTCGCTGTCCTAGACTCAGAGAGACCCTCTGCAGTCCCTCTCGTCTGGCCGGGATGCCAGCGAGAGTGTTGGGCTGAAGGAAGAAGGGATACTCTCTCCCTCCCTTCCTCCCTCTCTCTCATTAAAAGAGAGGGAGGGAGAGAGGGAGAGAGAGAGAGAGAGTTAGTTAGTTAGTTAGTTGGTGGGCAGACTTAGCACTTTGTTAAGTTTGCTTCTCTGTGTGTTGTGTATATATAAATGTCTCCATGGATGCAATTGTGCAAGCATTTTTTTTCCTCTTTAAAAGAATTTTTGGATTTCTCCTCACCAAACCTTTAAGACTGAAAGAGTTAAGAGTTGAAATATAAAGAGATTGTCAATTGCCATACTGTTAGATTGACAGGCAATTATGGACTATCTTGATTATATCCTCCTTAGAAATACTATGCTACTGTATGGTTGAGAAAAAAATCAAACTTCATTCCATGGAAACCCAACAAAGTTCATAGGGAGAGTTTCTTTCTATGATGGGCTTCTTGGGTCAACAGTGAATATCAGTTATCAAAAATGTAGGTAGAAAATTAAGCAGACAATAGGCAATTACAAAAATGGAAGCCAACTTTCTGAATTCTGTTTCTTTGCACTTAGTGACTTATAAATAGAGTAATGTTCTTATAAATAAACTTATAAATAGACTAATGTTCTGAAAACCTGACCTAAATTACTATATATTTTAAATAGCTGTAAAGCTACACTGAAAAAGTTGTTCTCAAGGTATTGTGATGAATTCAATAAAAAGAAGGGAATTCTTGATAACTTAAGGAGAAAAGAGAGTATTGGATAGTAAATGGACAAATAAAATTACCAATCAAAGAGAATATTTGCACCTCAGGGTTGAAATGAGATGTTCTCTCTTACTCTTTCCTCTTCCTCTCTTCTCTCTGTCTCTCTTATCTTCTTTCTCTTTGTCTCTCTTCTCTTTCTCCTTCTTTTCCATTCTTCCTTCACTTTCTCTCTCCTTCTCTCTCCTCTTTGTCTTTCTGTCTCTCTCACCCTCTTTCTCTTTGTCTCTCTTCCTCTCTCCTTCTTTCCCACTCTTCTGTCATTTTCTCTCTCCTTCTCTGTCTCTTTCTGTCTTTCTTCCCTCTTTTTTCTCCCTCTCTTCCTCTCTTCCACTCTTTTATCCTGTCCCATACTTATCTTCGACAGATCATGTTTGCAATAATTTACCTTTTCTAAATAGGTGCAGTTCCCTTACCGAATCCCTCGCTCACTCAAACACACACACACACACACTCACGCACAAAACCATTTTTCTCCATTCCAATTCGGATCCTATAAACCAATTGCTCTGTGAAACATCTGTGAAAAAAATTCAGGTGCTCAGGCATGAAAATGTGCTGCTCAAACACTATACTTTTCCGCACATACTGAAAAAAAATTAGAGGGAACATTGGCTGTGCTATGGTATTGAGGCAGGCCCATTATCAAGTGTTTTCCTGTCTGAAAGGACATTTTATTCTTGTCCAGCCATTCTATGACCTGATGTTGTGAATGACTCAACATTGGTTTAGGTGTAAACATCCAAGACTCTTGGTTTGAATATTGCCTTGGCCTAATGTCCAGCAGAGAGTAGATATTGTATTGAGAAGCCAAGCTGTGAGATGATTTGGAGAAGTTGATTCATCCATGTGGTGAACTGAATTTTAACCATCTGTTCTTCAAGGCACATTTTTGATAGCCTCAGGTTCCATTGGGAGAATAGAACCTGCATTGATAGTTAAAAGACTTTGGTTATTGTTGGGTTGTAAATGGAATGGATAACTCTTTCAGTTCTCACTACTGCTGCAGCAGATGTATTTCTCTTGGTGCCCAGGATAAATCTTTCTAAAAGTACTTGATTTTGTATGAGTAAGGGGTCTTTCATAGGCCTGTAAGGTAAAAGTAAAGGCTCCCCTTGCACATATGTGCTAGTCATTCCTGACTCTAGGGAACGGTGCTCATCTCCATTTCAAAGCTGAAGAGCCAGCACTGTGTGAAGACGTCCCTGTGGTCGTGTGGCCAGCATGCCTAAATGCCAAAGGTGCACAGAACGCTGTTACCTTCCTACCAAAAGTGGTCCCTATTTTTCTACTTGCATTTTTGCATGCTTTTGAACTTCTAGGTTGGCAGAAGCTGGAACAAGTAAGAGGAGCGCACTCCATTACAGGATGCTAGGGATTCGAACCACTGAACTGCGACCCTTCTGATCAACAAGCTCAGTGTCTTAGCCACTGAGTCACCACATTCCCTTGATAGGCCTGTATATAAGTGCTGTTATTCAGAATCATCTGAAAGAAAAATGGGAACCAATAGAACATTTGATGGTTTTTGAAAGGATATGTTTTGTCTTATTGCACTTGGTAGAATAGTCTTTTTTTAAAATCCATTTTTAAGGATGTCGAGCAGTCAGCAACAAACCTCTGACAAAATCATACACCAAAGCCTCCTGAGGATAAGAAGACAGCTGATAATCAGGAGATAGCATAAGAACAAGAACCAAGAGTAGGCATACAAAGACAAGTTTTCATTGGAAAAATAGTCAGATTGATTCGATTTATATTCTTGAATTTTAGATATGGCAAAATTTAAGACTCATTTATTGTGAAGTATCTACTGTTACTATGATTAAGCCTTAACTTACATTTTATTTTCCGTGTTACAATTCATAATCTAGAGATTTTTTTTTCTTGTAATAACCATTCACAGACCACATGGCTTGGAAATTAAGCTCCCATTAACATTTTGATAAGAACTGAATAGCCTAAAATTATTAATGGACTGTTTAGCATTCAGAAGCATAAAGTAACATGGAGAGAGCTGGAGATTACATCAATTACCTTTTAGGAGACTTCTGTAAGTATTGAGCCCGAGATTAGCAAATGAACATACATCTTTATGGAAATTCTTACCGAACCTAACCTTTTGTTAATTAGTTATTTTCTCCCTTCCCAACTTTATCTAAAAAGAAAAAAAAAGTTTACAGGATTAATTAACCTCTTCACAATATATGAAGCCTTTGGCTCACAGATGCTTGACTGTTAGCTGTGAAATTCTCAAGTTCAGGTCTTTTCAATCTTGCTCTTATTCTATTGGCAGGGTAATACACTTCAAAATCACATGGAAAGCTCTAAAAAGCCTACATAAATATCAGAGAGACTTTGATTCAATTTCCCAATCTAATCTTTGGCCCAAAACTTCCAAAATTCCACCACAGACAGAAAGTTCCTTCTGCTTATCTATAAATTACATGATAGCTCCACTATAAAGGTCAGATGTAGCTTCTGGGACCATTAAACTAAGGAGATCTCTGTTTGACAGGGGATGCAGTCCGGCACTATCATCATTTAATTATTAAATCAATCCTTGTCAAGATGAATCGCCTTTCACATCATTCCCTAAAACTGTATATGATTTATATGCAGACAACATAGTTCTGTTCTCCCACACCCATCCTGGCTTAAAAACAGCACTGCTATCTCTGGCTGAACATTATAATGCAGAAGTTGTAGAAATTAGCTACATTAAAAGCAAGATGCTAGTGTTTGCAACAGAACATAAAGGGCACATCTGGGACATTAAAAAATCATCCAATAGATTAGGTTAAACTGTTTAAGCAAATCACCATTGTCTTTTATGTAATAACCACACATGGGTTACATATGGAACATGTAATCATAAAAATGTACAACAGCCCTCCAAACTTTCTTTTACATAAAGAGGCCTTGTATATTCTTGCTCCACTTCAAGTGCATTCAGTCCAGGTTATTTATTTATTTATTTATTGTATATCCCTCCTTTATTATTTTTACAAATAACTCAAGGCAGTTAACATAACCAACACACCTTTCTTACTTCTATTATCCCCATAATAACCCTATAACGTGAGTTGAGCTGAGAAAGAGTGACTGGCTGAAGGTTACCCAGCAGGCTTTCATGGCTAAGGCAGAACTTGAGCTCACGGTCTCCGACTTTCTTGCCTGGTGCCTTAAATACGAAATCCAACTGGCACAATTCATATTTGATTCCCAGATAGCTCCATATATTTCTTTTGCCCCTTTGGACTAGCTTGTCCCAGAAGAGGACAGTCCCAGAGGAGACAAAATTATCAGAGCTGGACCTGCCGGGGACTCAAGTGTTCATGTGGGACAAGAATGTCCAACAGAGACAATTAAGAAATGCCTCAAGGACAGTGAAATTCTATTACATTTGATGAGAACTACCCTTCATGTCTCTCATAGACTAAACAAATTACTGTCACCAAATTAAGGAAGGCCTTAACCTTGGTACAGTTTAATGAGTTTTCATTAGTGGTTTTAGAGGCAAAATAAAAATAGCGAAGGGGCCACTAAATACGTTTTATTATAATGTTCATTTTATGTCAACTCTCATTGTGAGCTATTAACCCCACACCTAATTAAATATCTTGATCATTCTCATTCACTCATTTTAGTGATTTTTTTAAACTTTCTGATTTAAATGAATCTATTTCGCTAAGCGGGACCAAATCTTGTCATATAATATGTAAAAGGCGCAGCAATCTAAATGGTCCATTTACTGAATTGGCTAATCAGTGTTAGCTACATGCATGTGATGTGTTTTATGGACTATTCATTGTCCTCGGGAAATACTCTTGTCTTGTCTCACCTGTCTCTAGATGAGGAAAATAATATTGTTATTTTCTACACTGATGACCTTTTGAAACAATAATAGAAAAGGTGATTTTCACTGGAACTGTAAGTGAAATCATATAAAAGAACACGAAATAAAAATTTCTAGAATATCTGCTACATTAAAATAGAGAAACTATTATTTGTGTACATGTTCCTTCTTTCTTCTTTCATTTCTCATATGAATAAGGAATAGATGTTAATATAAACAAACATTATCCCGCATCTGATACTATTTAATTGAGGCAATATGCACATATTAATATTATTATCTGCACATTGCATTAATATGCACACAACTGTTCTCCCTCATCAACTTGAACCATATCAGAAAATGACATCTTTAGCATTACAAATTTGCACTGAAGTAGTTGATACTACTCTCTATTAGACACATCACAAATTGGTGACTAAGAACCATGAAAAAAATAGAAGGATGGGAATATTTGCATTCTTATCACAGTCTTATAGAGGAATCTATATAACCAAATCAGATGGAAGGAAAGCAGAAGCAAAATTTAGAAGCCTTAAGACATTTATTCATTTTTAAAACATGAGGTGTCATGGTCCTAATTTACTTCTCACTCCAGTCTTCTTGAAGTAGCTGCTTTATTCAATCAAACTGAAGGTTTACTTTGATGATTTCCATAAACAGTTCATCAACTGTGATACCTTTGCCACTCTCTGGCTTAATAGAACATATTATATTAGATATTATAAAGCATGAGAAGAAAGCTAAGTGCACAGTGGAGCTTTTTGATGGCAAATACAAACAAACACTTCAAGAACTGGACATCTTAGTTTCTCCACTAAATATGGTGTCAGTAGAACTAAATATGTGAAACTCTTTAATGTCTGAGGTGATTCAAGGGCATCTGAGTTCCATATAATTTTCTCGCACCACTTCCTGCAAAGAAAATATATAGGCTTCCCTTCAGCAAAAGGGAAAAAAATAAGACTTTATAGGTGACTTTTGTCATATTTCACTTGCCTCATTTCATCTGCTGCATCGCATAGCAAAGCCCATTATTCATTATTATTCTCCCTATAAATATTACTTAGCTTGATAACAAACTACATGAACTACATGTATTATTTTTGGCTAGAGTCTAATCTTTAGCAAGGAAAGACTACACTGATCTATGCAACAAAGATCACAATTGGTCCAAAAATAGTGCACAACCACCTTTTATCAGTTGTTATCATAAGCAATATGAATATCATCACTATGATAAAAGACCTACACTTTCAAAAATCAGGATGCATTCATTTTAGAGACTTTAATTTAAAAATGAACCCACTCACCATTACACTGGCTTGTATAATACCAGTTTGTTAATACAATCTCACAAAGTTTCCAGCATACAATGAATTTTGTTATGTATAGTTGAGGGAATGAACAGTAAAATGATGAAAACTAATTACCTGAAATGTGCTTTCTAAATGATAAGAACATGCTGTATTGATTTATATTTCCATCTCCCATGCTGAGAAAGCTTAGAACAGCCTTTCCGAGGCATTTGCCCCCACTGAACAATTGATAGCTTACCATGTTTTGCAAAAATCTATTTACAAGTTCACAGATTAAACAGATCATGGGGTGATACAACAGTATACACACAAAGTCATGCTCTAATGAATTTACAACAACATTGCCAGTAAAATTAAATACAATTTGAACTCAGAAACATATTTGAAACCCTGCCAGTGGACTCTAAACATTAAATAGTCAATTCCAATTTTCTTGAATATTTATCCTACAAACCAGTTTTTCAAAGTTTTCCAGATCCAAAGATAATATAAGAGAAGCATCAAAAATGCACACATTGGGACAAAGAATTGCTTTGGACAGAGAGATGGGCAGCATACAAATTTAATAAATAAAATGCAAATTATATTTTTCTCACAAATCATGAATCTAGTGTTTATAATGTTCAAAACTATTTAAAGATAATTGGGAGTGCTGAGTGTCAAAAGCAATAGCAATAGCAATTAGACTTAAATACCGCTTCATAGGGCTTTCAGCCCTCTCTAAGCGGTTTACAGAGTCAGCATATTGCCCCCAACAACAATCCGGGTCCTCATTTTACCCACCTCGGAAGGATGGAAGGCTGAGTCAACCCTGAGCCGGTGAGATTTGAACACCGAACTGCAGAACTGCAGTCAGATGAAGTAGCCTGCAGTGCTGCATTTAACCACTGCGCCACCTCGGCTCTTGACTTACAACAGTTTAAAAAAAAGTTTGGCCTCGATGATGTTACCTACCAAGTAAAGTCCCTAATATTTTGTTTTTTCACTAACATATCATCCCAAAAGTTTCCAAGCAGAAGCATACATGGATGATGCAGAATTGGATCTGGGTACTTGAGAGACCGCCTACTGCCAATTACCTCCACTAGGCCAATAAGATCCCATAGATTAGGCCTCCTCCGAATTCCATCAGCCGGTCAATGTCGACTGGCAACTACCCGGAGGAGAGCCTTCTCGGTGGCTGCTCCGACCCTATGGAACGAACTCCCCGTGGAGATTCGTACCCTCACCACCCTTCAGACCTTCCGCGTAGCCCTTAAAACCTGGCTGTCCCGACAGGCCTGGGGCTAAAGACTTCAACCCCACCTGAATAGTATGACTGTTGTGCTTTTTAACGATGTATTGTCTTCATGTGTATAACTTGTTTTGTCCTTCCCTCCCCCCGAATTGTGAGCCGCCCTGAGTCCCCCCAGGGAAAAGGGCGGCATACAAATAAAGTTAAATCCAAATCCAAATCCAATTCAAGGGTGTCCATTTAGCAGCCACAGTTGGCAGTGTGAAAACAAGGATGGAAAACAAGGATGGAGAAGAAATAATATCCTCAAAGCCAATAAAAGTCCAACGTTAAAAGAAGCGTTATAAGTATTATCAATCGCTGGACAGATCAGACTGATTTAGCATTCCACCAGGGGTTGTTAATTTTTGATGACTAGAGGCACTATTTTAAAAAGAAAAATATAGCCAAGATTTGAAAATTGGAATAGGTAAAGACTTTTCAAGGTTTTTCAAAATCCAGTGAGTGCTAGTTAGCCTACATCTGAAATAGACTGTTATAATTTCCAGGGTGCAGCCCCTTGGCTAAGGAGTTAAGAGTATGGATAGCTGAATCTTCTGTATTGTAAGAAATTCAAAAATACATTTGGTGCCTTTATTAAGGATGCTTATGTACTAGGGCATGTCATTTATTTTCCCATTTCCAAACGTTAGGGGTTATAAAAAGTTGTGAAATGCTTTCAGGATTGTAAAGATATTTTGGTTACTTTAATATAATTTAGATGTGACATAAATATCATAACTTTTTAACATTTTGTTTGTCTCATGAGCAATTCATTTCCCATTCATTTTCCATGTCCAAATTGTTATTCCCCATTTAATGCCCTTTGCCAATGCTGCAGTTTACCTCATTAATATGCTTGTTCTTTAAGATGACAAGCAAGTCTTGGATCATTGGACAATAGCTAAAGGCAGGCATACAAACCAAGATGAAACTAAGTACAGAAGTTGACTGCATGTCATAGAATGTGAAATGTATACTTGGCATTACACAAGACACTTCCCTGTCATTTTGTATGGCATGCATGGCTAAGAAAATGTAATTAGTAACATTAGCTCTGACACTACTTCAATACTCTTTTAACAGATGTTGAACATCCCTCAATACCATCCATTTGTTCCAATTTATGGAGCAATCTACATTGATTTGGTTTCAAGGTCAAGATTCATTTGGCTTTAAGGCAAACCACTTCCATATTAAATACTGTGATTCTTTTCCCTGAAAATTGAGGCAGCCTCAGCATCTACAGTTGAAAGTGCCATAAACACCAGAATTTGGCCAGTTTCATACAAATTATTATCTATTATCCCTATTTTTGCTCAGGTTTAGTCATCCGTTTACATTTTTAAATGGTTGACTAGTTTTTCCACATATTAAAGTTTAATAAGTTCCAATCAGTGGAACAAATCCATTAATTAAAATGTAGCATCTGCCAAGCTCACAAGAATAATGCGCAAAAGTAACTTTCCAGATGAAGGAAAGAATGCAAAGTCACTCCATTTGTTCCCTATAAGCAAACTGCAGAGATGGGAGTTTCTGAAACACACTTGCGAGATGAACAACTGGGAGGTGGGAGTTCCATTCATGTTTGCATCTATGGTGCAGTCCAGTGATGGCGAACCTTTTAGACACCAAGTACTCAAACTGCGTGTGCATGCCCAAGGTAAAAGTTGTGTGCATGCACAAATGTGTGCATGTGCAAACGTGTGCATGTGCAAACGTGTGCATGTGCAAACATGTGCATGCATGGACATGCACAAACATGCACCTGCATGAACATGCACGGACATGCACGCATGCACAGCAGAGACCCGAAGACCAGCTAGCTGGGGGGAGGCAGGGCATCCCACCACAGGCAGTGCAGCAAGCGGTAAGATCTTTTTCTTTCATGAGCTTCTGATTCATCGTTTCCAGGGAAACAGAAGCTCATGAAAGAAACGCCATGGAGATCTGACCTGGGGGTGATGGCGCGAGTGCCAGCAGAGAGGGCTCTATGTGCCACCTCTGGCATGTGTGTCATAGGTCCGCCATCATGGGTGTAGCCTTTAGGTACAATATAACCTACCACTCCATTTCTTAGCCATATTTGAAATAAATACTTCATAGCATGAGGGTTTTTTGGTTTTTTTTTAACAGCAGATGAGTCCCTTTTGGTGAGCCACATTCCCTCTGGATTATAAAACTAAAAGAAGATGTAAAGATTTATATTTAAAAAACATGTGACAAAGAGCTTAACACAGGTGAAATACTTAAGTTTTAATTGAAAAGGAAGAGTTATTTTTTAAAGAGACTTAACATATATAACTAGATGTAGTTATGTAAAAACTGTAATTGCATTAAGTAACTGATATAGACCTGCCTTTCTCAATCAAATAAAGTTGTTTGAGTTGTTTCCAGCTAAAATACTACAACAAATTGGTGGTATTTACATAACATAAGAGTAGACTGCCTGCTTGTTTATAACTATGGAAACTTAGAACAGCATAGTCTCAAATTACTGCATCCAAGCACAACTCAAGAGAACTAAAAAAAAAAAAAAAAACAGGAGTGAGTTTACTTCTCCCTATATGTACTTTTTTATTACAAAATGATGACCAGAAAAGCTCCCAAAAGGAGCAGCTCCATGAAGCAATAGGTAGAGAAAGTAGAAAAGAAAAGGCTGTCCCACTGGATTTACTTCAGAGTATGTTGGACCAATTGGGTATACAGCTGTGTGAAAAAGTCCTGCACGCTTTCAGTTTTAAGCTGTATTTACATGTTTAATCAACTTTTCACTCATAGAAACCATGCAAAATCAGTACTTTGATGAAAATTTCTGTAGTTGATCGAGATGCATAATTTTTATTAATATAACCAAAGTTTTTTTTAAGATTTTGAGTGACTTTATGTGGTAAGACAAAAACAACTTGAATTTTCGAGAATATTAGGATCGAAAGTAGCCAATCGGCAGCGAGCTTTGGCTGACCAATCAAAATGCACAGAGGCTAAATCTATGAGCCAATCAATGTTGTCATACTCTCTGACTATAAATAGGCATGAAAAGCATCAAGAAATTTAATTTAGCTCTGGCTGGGGGCAAGGATGAAGGCCTTTGCTTTCACCAGTACTGAGCAGTGGCATCGCATCATTGTGCTTCATGAAGAGGGTTACTCCTGTACAGAAATAGTCAAGAGAGTAAAATGCCATCGCACCACAGTGAGCAGAGTGGTTGAAAAATACCAAATAACTGGTATTTTGATGACAGTTGATGACAGGCTCCGCTCTGGAGGACCAAGAAAGTCGACAAAATGGTAAGATCGGGCTCTGCAACGCATTTCAATGGCTGACAAGAAGCTCACCTCACCTCAGATTACAAGAATTTGGGGTGAAACATGCAATGTAATAGTGTGCACAAGCACAATGCGTTGCAGACTGCTAGCCAGAGGGCTCAAAGGCTGCAGGGAAGTAAACCTTTGCTCACAGATGCTCACCACTCTCATAGACGTGTGTGGGCCAAGAAGTATGCCAAGTGGACCAACGAACAGTGGGTCAAGGTCATCTTCAGTGACGAGAGCAATTTCTACTTGACTGGGAATCAGTGCAATAAGTATGTCAGAAGATTTCCAGCTGAAGAATTTAGGCCGTACTGCCTGAATCTATCTGTGAAGCCTCCATTGTATGTGATGATCTGGGGCTGTATTGCTGCTTCTGGTATTAGTCAGTTACAAATCATGCAGGGAATCATGAATTCCAAGCAGTATGTTGAAGTCCTGGAAAAGACCATGCTTCCTTCAGCTCAGCAACTTGTAAGGAAGGACTTTGACTTCCACGATGACAACACTCCTTGTCATCGAGCCAAGTCCGTCCAGCAGTGGATGAAAAAGCATGGTGTTCAGCTCCTGGATTGGTCAGCTCAGAGCCCAAATTTGAACCCAATTGAGAACTTGTGGGCCAAGATTGGTTACAAAATAAGCAAGAAGCATCCAAAGACCAAGCCAGAACTGATTGAATCCATTATTCACCTTTGGCAATCTGGCACAACATTGTCACCAAAGATCATGTGGAAAGGCTATGCCAAAGTGATGCCACCTGGTAATAAGCAATAAGGGCTGGCCAATTTCATATTAGTAACCATGTTTGGTTACCTAAATGGCCCTTTTCACGGCCACAAACAATAAAAATGTTAACAAAACACTAGCATCGGCCTTAGTAATTGCAACATGTATGCCACTGGGTATGCATCAGTTAATCTGTTTTCATAATCATTGTAAGCATGCAAGAAAATTCACAATCCCCATCCAAAGAGCACCAAATTGCAAAAAGCTTATGCTTTTCACTTAAAAACCACCAGTATTTATTTCAATATAACAATATTTGCATAGCAGTTAGCATAAAATATCATAAAATCAATGGCTTATCCAAAAAATGTCATAAACCGTAAAGCATGCAGGACTTTTTCACACAGCTGCAGAATTCAATCACTTGAGATTAAATTTACAACCTTTGAAAACAAAATAGATGACATATTTGGAAAAACATGGTTAATTCTATAAGGCAAATATGAGGGTAATGTAAAAAGTGTTAACAACAAAATAAATACTCTGGACAGTAAAACTG
This sequence comes from Thamnophis elegans, assembly GCF_009769535.1. Classification (NCBI taxonomy): domain Eukaryota; kingdom Metazoa; phylum Chordata; class Lepidosauria; order Squamata; family Natricidae; genus Thamnophis; species Thamnophis elegans. The sequence goes on from NC_045542.1 coordinate 42,532,897, forward strand.
AAATCGCAGATAGAGAATTAGAGAAAGAATTGGAGAAGAGGGCTTTATTGAAATTGAATGATGAATTATTTTGTTTGAGATTTAGAGCTATTCCAGACAGTTCTGATGGAAATATAACAGAAAGAGTTATAAAAACTTTATCTACTTTTTTTGGGTCAAAAGCAGATGATATTGAAACTGAGATGGACAAAGTCTATAGGATAAGGGATATCTTGGTTTATTTTGTAAGGAAAAACCACAAGAGATCAAGTTCTGCAACAGCACTTTAATATAATATTGAAGATTGATAATGTAGATATAATTATTTCAAAATAAATACCTATTAGAATTTTATGCAAGGAAAAAGAATTTATCTTTGCGTCTAAAAAATTAAGGCAGAAAAGGGTTTCATTTCACTGGGATAAATTAGAGGATATGATTTTTATTTCTGAACAACAGAGATGTCAACAAATTTCTTTTCAAAAGTCAGAATAATTTTTGAAAAATATAAAAAAGAATTGGAAGAGGATCAAATGGAGATGACAGGTAAGATTTCACATCAGTTACAACAGATACAAAAGATTCTCAAGGAGAAAATAATGAATTGAGTGACACAGGTATTTTCTAAATCTTTGGCTTGGTTATGGATTACAAATATTTAACATGCACTCTCAAAACTTTGTAATTACTTTAAAAAAAATAAGATATATTTTGCTAGACAGACCCTTATCAGGACCAAAGATATCGAATATTTGATTTCTAAAGATTATTTCAGCAGGACTCAAAAAAAAAGAAATGGAGCTTTGTATATTAAACCCAAACTAAAGCCAGAATTTTGATTGATCAATGAACTTGGTAAATTTGTTAAGCTTACATGGGGTTAAGACTATGATATTGGAAATCTATGCCTTAAATGATGATAAAGCAATATTTTATGTGACTTATGGAGAAATTAATATTTTTTAATGAAAATTGGTGTTTGATGGGAAAGTGGAATGCGGTCATTTCCATATTGTTAGACAGAGTATCTGAGAAAAATATCAAAACCATCCAAGCGAAATTTCAAAGAATTTAGCTACAAGAATTGCTCAAGTAGAAATTTTATCAAACACTTTTTCTGACCATAACCCTGTGAGTTTGGTTTATAAAAAGAACGTTACTACTTGCAGATGGAGGCTAAATGAAATGTTACAGAAAAAAGGCAATAGTGAAGAATTGTAAAAAGAAACTAATAGAACTAATAAAAATACTTTAAACATTAATATGGACTTAAGAGTGGTTTGGGATGCAAACCACTTTGCGAGAGGATATTCTATACATTACTTTACCTAACAAAAATAACCAAGAAAAAACACAGATTAATTTGAATGAGGTAATAAAAAAAAGAATTAACAAAAAATTTTCATGGAAGATAAATATCTCTGCAGGATTCAATCTGAGTTGGTCACTGGGAACGAAAGTGTTAGAGCCCATCATCAGGGAACTTCTCTCTCTCCAAAATATGAGCACTGGGCTATTCTACACATTGTATTTATTTGGTTCCTGGTCGTATATTTCATTTAGTTGTTAATTAGGCTGTTGATGGCTGGCTATTAAGTTGTTAATTGTTGTTTCTTTGTGCAGCCATGCCCTTAGTTTCTAAATATCTGGTAGGCAGGTGGTAAAACAGCACTCTTATTAATTGACAAGGGGGCAGTTTCCCAGGCTTCAATCATTTATCTGACTAGTTTTGTCCCTGGTCAGCCAATAATTGTAGTAGCTGTGAAATTGAATGCATGTACTTGCCGTTGTTGCCCTTTTATCTCATGATGTTTTTGTGGCTTTTGTATTGTTTCTTTAAAAAAATATTTTAACAATTGTATAGCCCCAAGTTGCTGGAAGTACAGATGAAATACAAATCAGGGGTGGGTTGCTCCCAGCATTATTGCCAGTTCGTTGCGTGCAAAAAAATTGTGCGCATTTGCACAAAAAAGGGAAAAATTAAAATTTGTGCAATTACAATTGTTCTGCGCATGCGCAGAACCGAAAATCAAGATGGTGGTCCCGTAGGAGAACTGGTTCAGGGGCATGGCAGGCCTGGGTCGCTGCCGGTTCCAGCAACCCAGGTCACCAAATCACTGCTGGTTCGGCCAAACCGGGGCTTGAACCGGTAGGAACCACCTCTGATACAAATTTAATAAAGGAGAAGGATACCCTGTCCCAATGACTATCCAAACATCAAAGGTTTTCAACAGCCATTTGTCTGGAACAGTATAGGATCTCCTGCCATGGACTAAAAGATCTCCAAGGTCCCTTCCAACCGATTATCTATGTTCAAATGTTAGCTAACATTGCCCGAGTTCCCAGATCCCAGTTCAGGGACATAAAGAACTGGCTCCAACTCTGGAAGTTCAAGGTCATCTTTAGATAAATATTCTTTTTAGAGAAAAGACCGATGAAGCAATTATTAGACCAATCAAGCTGTGCACAAATTTAGGCTATGGGAATGTTTACAGAAAAATTTCCTTTAATCTTATTTGTCTATGAATATATATGTACGCTTGGCACTGAGAAAAGGATTTATTTGCAATGATAACTTAACTTGCATAGGGTAAATAAAATTTATTTGCTTATTTTGTATCATTAACTCTGCTTCTGTTAACCACAGGGGTGAGCACAAGGATATACAAAATGCTGAGATCCCACTGTTTTCTCCCTGGAAAAAGTCAAACAACTTGAGATTTTAATATAATTTCCAAAGCCCTTTTGTGTATATTCCTGCAAGCAAACGCTCAAAATAATAAGACTAATGTCTTCCATGTCTACTTATCATTATTCTGCATTCCTGCAGATTTTTTTCTCTCCAGTTATTAAAACAGCTTCTGTTATTGCTACTTGGCTTGTCTCCTGTACACATACAATAAATCGCCCCATTTTTTAAAAAAAATCAAGAAATTTTGCAGTCAACACCAGAATCACCCTCCAAGCAGAGAGAAGAGAAAAATGCTGTGTGTTAACATCACAACAGTATAGAAGATATGCAAACAAAGTTCAACGTCCCTCTAGCTGCCTCAATGCACATATTAAATACAAAAAGAAAAATGACTGAGAACAAATCACTGCAGGCTTATAGTTTAGGAACTGGAAGAAAGGAACTTTGAGAGAAAGAGAGCACTTAGCATCTTTGACTTGAATAAGAGAGCAGGGTAAGGAAGCAAACAGGTCTCAAGGAAGAAGCCAAAGAGAAAGAGGAAACCAAGAAGGTAAAGGGGGACTCCTGAGTGTTTTCTGCTATTGTTAATTGCTACAATAGCTTCCCGTGTACTATGGATTGACAGCTGTCAGTTTTATAAGTCGTTGTCCTTTTATATCGGATTAGAACGTTATCTTGGCTGATCCGCTTGACACCAATCAAGGAAGTAGAGAAGGAAAGCAGTTGTCAGAGAGCAATCAAACAAGAAATATTGTATGTTGATGAAGATTCTCAATCATCCAGTAGCTTTGTCTGGAAGTTGAATGATGGCAACTAGACTTTTCTTTTATGGATCGAAAGGTTTCTCTGCTTAGCCAAATAGCTTTTTCAGTCTGAACAAGTTGGTTAGGCGGACCCCGTATATGTCCTCCAGGGTGGACGTAGAAAGAACAGAAGGCATGATTCAGCTGCCAAAAAAGCAATATTTGTTTGGACATTTTGCTAAGGAAGTGATGGGGAAGGCTCAAAGCAACATGGATAGTGAGGGAAACTATGCAAGTGTACATAGTATTTACTTTCCTACTTGAAAAAAACTCACGGTATACCTGCTGCAAGTGAAAACTGTTTCCTTATTGGAAGAGAAACAATGCACTGAGAAATTGCTACACTGAGGTGTATCAGGACCAACAAGACATTCCTTGACAGGAGGGCAGAGAAGTGAAGAGAATGCCAAAGAAGAGAAGCAAAATACCTCCACGGGGATATCATGTAGAAGCACAAGACCCAACGAAGGAAGAGGATCAGGAGATATTCATTGCCAGTGGAAATCAAGAAGTGGGACCAAACTAACTTTCAAGGATGATTGAGAGTCACCTGAGCAAACTGTGCCACAGATCAATGCTGAGCCTCCATAGATTGAAATAAAAATGAAGAACCCACCCTGAGGAAGAAGTAGTGTGCCATGGCTGGGTTGCCAGTTGTGCTGATCTCCTGTTAAGAGAAACGCAGGGTGCTGTGTATGGAACTGATAGATCATTGGAAATATGCATTCTTCTAGACGCTTATTACCAGAATGTGGCAGAGAGACTACTATAACTATTTAAACCCACTAATAACTATTCTTCCCTGCTGGTCCATTTGGGGATAAATAACAACCAGAAGAGATCATGAAAACGTCTCTGAAGATTATGAGGCCTTGGACAACAAGAGGAACAAAATGGGAGCACAGGTAGGTTTTTCATTAATACTTGCAGCTGGGAAGAAGCAAGGTAAGTTTTAAAAATTGGAAAGGAAGTATTCAAATCCAAAACTTAACATGCAGCGAATAACAGGCCCATGAAAGCAAAACCCCAAGAGAAAACTGAAAGACATATTGAAGTGACATTTTCGAAGGAAACTAAAAAAGTGGCCAGTATGTGGCACCACTCAAAACCTTAGATCAAACTCGTGGCCCACAGGCTGGGTACGTCACATGCTGGCCATACCCCTGCCAAGTTTAACGAAAGGGAGAAAAGTCCCGATACATCACGTGATGACGCTATGACGACGCGGGTTTGACACCCCCTGCCTTAGATATTTTTATACTTATGCATATAGTATAAATAAACAGAAAGAACAAGAGATTTGTCAGGAAGACAAATATGTGATAATTATCTCTGAAATTTAGTAGGATGATACTCATTTTATTTCTTTATTCATATATACATGTACAGATAGAATTTATAGGCCACCCAGTTTCTAACAACCTTGGGTGATTTGCAGTTTAAAAAAAAGTAAAACATCACAAAAAACAAAAAGAATTCATGATTGGCCCCAAAACAGCAGCTAGCAAAACAAATCCCATCCAGCAAGGATTTCAATTTTCACTATGTTTCACAGCATGGAAGAATAGTCGGGTTTAATAGCTTCTTGAACATCATCAGGATCGGACCATCTAGATTTATCTTAGATGATCAGGGAATATCATGACACAGTGAACAATATTATACTTCATAAATGGTAAAAAGGAAACTAGATTATACTGTTGATGGAAGCACCATTGGTTGAATTGTGCCCAGATCTCATTAATAATCCCATATCTGCTTTGAGGGTGGTATGGAGTATCAAGGATTCTGTCAGGCACCCTGTAGTCAATGCGTTGGATCAGCAAGTTGAGGAGATAGTTATAAAATCTGGAGATGATACAAAGCAAGAATGGGTTGCAAACAATTCCAGTGACCCAGGCCACTAGTTCAGCCGAACCGGTAGGAACCCACCTCTGGAGGGTACGTTTTGACTGTTGCACCACCCGATCTTATCACATGATGACTCGCTTTATGACCAAACCAACAGGAAGCAACAGAGTGATGCGGCAGGTAAAAAGGCAAATCTACATTAGAATACAATACACTGAATGGAAAATTGGGCAGCTGAACTCTATACTTCTGTGATCCTAGCTTTTTCTCAAAGAAAAACTCCCCCCAAAATATTTAGTGCTGCAAGTTGTTAGGTTTGCAACTAAATGTGAAAGCAGCAAAGTCACCTTTGATGGCTGATTTTTCAAGCTGAAATGGATTTGAAGCTGCAAACTAGGCAACAATGCGAGAAGGCTTAAATGTTCTAACTGCCCTTTATCCCCTATATCAGGGGTGTCAAACTGGTGTTCTGTGGGCTGGATGTGTCAGAGGCAGGCCATACCCACCCCAGCTACACAAAGAGAAAAAATGTCATGAAACGTCACGTGACGGCAAAGTGACATTGCGAGTTTACACCTGTGTCCTACATCTCAAACTATTCTTTCCCAACTATTTTTTTTTAGTCTCCAGGAATCAACATAAAAAGAAAAGATCTTAGGTTGAAGGAAGGAAATGAAAGATAATCCTTCCCACCCAACATTTCTCTACTTGAAGTCACCTGCCTAGATCAGGCTTCCCTAATCTGATGCCTTTTTGGGCTTGTCTACAACTCCCAGAATTCTAGCCCTAATCTTTATGTCCATATATAGGAATTCATAAAGGGATGCAATGGCTCAGTGGCTAAGACATTGAGCTTGTCGATCAGAAAGGTCGGCAGTTTGGGGGTTTGAATCCCTAGCACCACGTAATGGAGTGAGCTCCCGTTACTTGCCCCAGCTTCTGCCAACATAGCAGTTTGAAAGCATTGTAAAAATGCAAGTAGAAAAATAGGGACCACCTTTGATGGGAAGGTAACAGCGTTCCGTGTCCCTTTGGCGTTTAGTCACGCTGGCCACATGACCACAGAGTCGTCTTCAGACAGCACTGGCTCTTTGGCTTTGAAATGGAAATGAGCACTACCCCCTAGAGTCAGGAACAACTAGCACATATGTGCAAGGGGAACCTTTACTTTTTATAGCAATTCATAATTTCACAGAAGTTAACATATTCAGGAATAACAACAAACTCTTAACCAAATAACTGTAAATATAATTTGTATAGCCAGGTAGAAGATTAAACAATCCTTTAATTTAATTCTAACAGTCTTTTCAACATTTTCGGACAAATGTAGAAGAAAATCAATTTTGCCCTGAACATATTCCATTTGTTCTGAGTCTTTTTGTGGACTTTTACTGTATACAAACCACAAATGCATTTTATTTTCTATTAATACTTAATGATGTTGCTGAATAAAAGTAAAAGTTTGGGGCCAATTTCTTTTCTTGGCAACTACTCTGTTCTCAATAAACCATTTCAAAATATACCCCGGTTGTAAACTTTCTGAACAGTTTGGAGAACCAGTTGTTGGAATAAATCTCATTTTGTTTTTTTCCACTTTACGGGGCTAATCCTGTAAGGAAGGTAGGAAGGAAACATTCTGGTGTTGTTTCTAGCCTAATCTTTATTGCCCTGCTTACAGAAACTGCCTCTCTGGTTAACCCCTATTGCATTGTAACAGCTAAGGCGAAGCGCCCATCTACGTGAGTGACACTGAGTTGGCCATGCCTACCCAGTCACATGAACATCGGGCCACGCCTACCCAGCTGGTCATTAGGGCAGAGAACCGGTTATTAAATTATTTGAATCCCACCACTGGATCTAGGTTTTGACATTGGTGCCCCGGTATACAAAGATATTATTCTCTAAAGCAGAATTCCCTAACTATAAGTATCCCATTATTCTGCAAATATTTCAAGCTCAGTCTGCTTTGCATTGTGGTGTAAACTTTTTTCTCCCTGAAGAATAAAAGAATTTAAGTCTCCAGGAATGTTGTTAGCTGAGGATTCATTTCATCTAACCATCAAAATCAATAGAAGTATAAAGTTCTCTTTGGCCTGTTTGATATTTGTCTTCACAGGAAGACAAACTGATGCCAACATTGCCAGAAGGAGTTACGAATTTCATAATCACCAGCTCTACACTGCAGTTCTAACATCTGAATAGCAATCAAGCACTTAAGTTATTGTAACAGTGCTTCATTATCTCAGAGTATAAAATAACAACCTGGCTCAGGCAGGGAAAGCATCTCCTATTTCAGTAAATTGAAATTATGATAACTCCTCTTTCATGCTAAGGGGGATTAAAGTCCCCCTTGCACGTGTAAAATGGTGTATTTTCCCCATGTTTCTGATGGGGCTCATACCTTTTGATAAATGCCCTTTTTCACTGCATAACTGAAATAAGAAGATTATAGAAAACCACAGAACTGAAATCTGAAAACTATAGAAAATCAAGCTTTTTCTCTAAATCGATTAACCAGTCACACAAAAGATGAAGAAGTTCTCTTGGGATACCTTCTTACACGCACAATTGCAAAGGGGTTAATTTCTTTCATTTTATGAAGTCAGTCCAGCAGCGGAATCTTTCATTAAAATATAGAATATACAGTGTTAAATGAAGAACAGTTAGCAGTTACTATAAGTAGTCCTCAAGTTACAACCGCAATTGGGACTGGAATCATTGAACAAAGTGGTTGTTAACTGAGTTGCCCACGTGGCTGCTTTACTCAATGACTGCAATTCCGGCGCTTCTGATTGTGATTAAGCGATCTCTCAATTGTTAAGTGGACCAAGTAAAAGACCTGCATAACATGTTTCACTCCTCCCCATGTGCAGAAAGTAACTGTTCCATTGGGCTGCAGGAATGGAGCTTGACTCGTCAGGATGGAGCTCTTTGTTCTTCACTTTGCGAAAAAGAGTTCTGCTCCCCTTGGCAGATAGCTCTTTCAGAGGTGAGAGGGAGTTTTCTGACAGGCAGCAGCTGCTTGCAACCGTCCTTGCTTGCTTCCCCATTGACTGTCTTGCAAAGCTGGCAGAGAAGATTGCAAATGGCAATCTCACGGTTGCAAGCATTTGGCAGCCAGTTATAAATGCAAAGAGGTTGTCAAGCGCCCAGGTTGTGATCACATGGGGACATCTTTACAGGCCATAAAGTACCCTTTCCAAGACCATTCTAACCTTGAATGATCATTAAACAGTCAACCATAAATTGAGGACTACCTCTATCACTACTAGCTTCTATTGCTAATAAATATTACATACTGGCCTCTGCAAAATCCTTTTCACAAGGACCCTGAATTAACATATAAATAACATTGAAGAAAGGGACAGTAGAGGAAGAGCTAAACAATGATTGGCTATACTATTGTTTCAAAAACACAGACTTAGTTATAGACTATGTTTTTTTTTTTTTAAACAGAACTTTTTTATTTTTCTTTAAAAAAAAACACAAATATGTCATCATTTGTCAATCATTAAGACATTGAAGTACAATTTTTTTTTGTTGTGTGTGCCCCTCCCTCCCTCCACCCCCCCACCCCCCCTCCTCCTTCCCCCCCCGACTTCCCAGAACCCGTACACGGTATGGATTTTTAACTAACACAGTCTAAAATCTATGAGAAAAAAGAAATAAAGAAATTAATGACATTCTAGATTGACCTTAGCTTCTTCTTACTGAACTGACTTTTAACAGTTTAAATCATTTCTGATCTTAAGCATAGGCTAACTGGAATTTCTTAGTCCCGTATTTATTTTGTATATAGTCAATCCATTTTTTTCCAGTCTCGTTTATATATCTCATTTGAATGATCTTTGAGATATGCCGATATTTTAGCCATCTCGGCTAAGTTTGTTACTTTCAATGTCCATTCTTGGATTGTAGGCAAGTCTTCCTTCTTCCAATATTGCGCCACCAACAGTCTTGCTGCAGTTATCAGGTGCAGAATCAAATTGGTCTCTACCACTGTAAAGTCAGTACATATACCTAGTAAAAATAACTGAGGAATAAACTTTATCCTTCTTTTAAAAACATTTTGCATGACCCACCATATTTTTATCCAAAATGCCTTAACCTTTTGGCAGGTCCACCATATATGATAATATGTAGCATCGAGAGAACCACACCTCCAACATTTAGGCTGTACATTCGGATACATAGAAGCCAACTTTTTAGGATCTAAATGCCATCTATAGAACATCTTGTAAAAATTTTCTCTCAGATTTTGAGCTTGTGTAAATTTCACATTTCTTACCCAGATTCTTTCCCATGTATCCAACATTATTGGTTCCTCAATATTTTGAGCCCATTTTATCATACAATCTTTAACTAATTCTGTTTCCGAATCCATCTGTATTAATACATTATATATCCTCTTTATATGCATTAAGCTTTGATCTCTTATTTGTTTAAACAGATTATCCTCAACTTGGATAAAACCAATTTTTTGATCTATTTTCCACCTAGCCTGTAATTGCCCATACTGAAACCATGTTTGAACTACCTTCTCCTCTTTTAATACCTCTAAAGATTTTAATTGTAATACCCCCCTTTCCGAGGTAAGAAGCTGTCTGTAAGTAATTCTGTCCTGTTTTGTGCTGTATTCATATTTTCAATTGCGTGTCTAGGAATTGCCCACATGGGTATCTTGTCATTTAATTTATATTGGTATTTCTTCCAAACCCGCAATAAAGCATTTCTTAAAATATGACTTTTAAAATTCTTATCCAATTTTTTGTTGAATAACAGGTAAGCATGCCAACCAAATACCAGATCGTGTCCCTCAATATTCAATATTCTATCATTGGTTAAATGAGTCCAATCACTAATTACAGATAATGCCACTGCATCATAATATAGTTTTAAATTAGGTAGTTTCAATCCTCCTCTCTCACGTACATCTTGCATTATTTTCATCTTTACCCTCGGCTTCTTTCCTGCCCACACAAATTTGTTGATACCCTTCTGCCATTCTAAAAGGTTCGCATCTTTTTTAAGTATAGGTAACATTTGGAAAAGAAATAAAAATTTTGGTTAAAATGTTCATTTTCACTGCCGCTATCCTACCCAGCAAAGATAAGTGCAATTTCTCCCATTTTTTCATCTCTGTCTGTATGCTATGCCAAGTGGTTCATAATTATGCTTATATAATTTCCCATTTGAAGTTAAAATGTTAACTCCAAGATATTTGACTTTTTTTAACTACCTCACATCCTAGCATCACTCCTAATTCTTCCTTGTTTAATATTCATATTTATAGCTAATATTTTGGTTTTTCCTAAGTTTATTTTAAAACCCGACACTTGACCATATTGATTAATCGTATTCATTAAAACCATACTGGATTCCTGCGGTTGTTCCAATATTATGACCAAATCATCCGCAAAAGCGCGGACTCTATATTCTTGCTGCCTAATCTTGATCCCTTTTAAACCATCAAGCCCCGTATTTTATTCAACAATACTTCCAAAGTTATAATAAACAATAATGGGGGACAAAGGACAGCCCTGTCTTGTACCTTTTCCAATTTGAAAAGAGTCTGTTAAATTTCCATTGACTATAATTGTGCTGTTTGCTGTTGGGTATATTGCTTTAATTGACTGTAAAAAATTATCTCCTATCTGCATTTTTGCAGTATCTTCAGCAGAAATTGCCAGTTAACTCGATCAAAGGCCCTTCTCAGCATCCAAAAATATAAACGCAGCAGGGATCTGGTTGTTCTTTCCCAAATATTCTAATGCATTAATAATTAATCTAACATTACTTTCATCTGTCTCCCTTGTATAAAACCTGTTTGGTCCATATGTATCAATTGTTGAATGACCAACATTAACCCTATTTGCTAATATTTTAGTAAAAATTTTATAATCTACATTCAGTAATGAAATAGGTCTATAATTTTTGGGTTGAGTAGTATCTTGATCTTCTTTGGGTATCAAAGATATAAACGCTGTCTTCCAAGATGGAGGGACTTTACTTCCGTTTGAATCATATTAAATAATTCTCTAAGAGGTTCTACCATTTCTAACTGTAAGTTTTATAGTAAACCGCTGTCAAGCCATCTGTACCTGGTGCTTTCCCTGACTTTTAATTGCTTAATTACCTGCAGGATTTCCCCCGAGGTTATTGGTTGATTCAATTTTTGCCTGTGTTCTTCTCTAACTGAAGGTATTTTCTCTTTGTCTAAATATTTGTCTATGTCTAAACCATTAATTTTATCCCCTTTATACAGTTCTGTAAAAAATTCCCAGAAAGCCTTTTGAATCTCTTCCTGTTGAAACACCTCCTTCCCTCTGTAAATCAGTTTAGATATATTTCGAGTTTTCCTTTTTTTCCTAATCTGATAAGCTAACCATCTGCCAGGTTTGTTTGCATTACAAAAAGTATTGTGTTTTGCATATAATAAATTAGTAGCTACCTGGTCAGAGATCAACATGTCAAATTGAGATTTTAATATGTTAATAGCTTCCTTAACCTTTGTATCGTCTGGGTTCATTGTTAACTCCAGCTCTTTTCTCTTAATTTCCTCTTCCAGTTCTGTTCGTTTTAACCCTTGCTTATTTCTATGTGTTTTATTTATATTCATCAAAACTCCTCTCATATACGCTTTGCTTGCGTCCCATACAAATTCCATAGATGTACCCTTATTCATATTCAAAACAAAATATTCAGATAGTAATTTTTTACATCATTAATATACTTTTCATATCTAAATAAGTTTTCATTCAATCTCCAAGACCTTCTTGCCTGCACTACCTTCCCAACTCCATCCAAACTGGGTTATGGTCCGAAAGGATCCTAGCTGCAATCTTTGTTTTCTTGACCCTAGAAAGCAAATCATTAGTGGTTAGGATAAAATCAATCCTTGAAAGGGATTGATGCCTGTCCGAGAAGAAAGTGAAGTCATATTCCTCTGCATTTCTTTCTCGCCAAATATCTCTCAATTCAAAATCATCCATAATGTCAAAGAAAGATTTGGGTAACTTTGCTCGCATCTTGGTATTTAGGCGGGAAATCTTCTTATCTCTCTTAGTATCTATCACTCCATTCCAGTCACCCAATGGTATACAGGAACTATAGTCCCACTGTACTAATTTAGCATGAAGATTTCTATAGAATCTATCTTGCTGTTGATTGGGAGCATAAATTCCCAAAAGTAATGTCTTTTTCCCTTCTAAGATTAAGTCTAAAGCAATATATCTTCTGAAGGGATCTGCTTCTATTAATTCAGCTTTCATATCTTTTCTTAAGTATACAACTATACCATTCTTCTTTTCCATAGCAGAAGCTGCAAAATGTTGACCAAGTTTTGAGTTGATCAAATATTTTTGATCAGTTGACTTGATATGAGTTTCTTGCAAACAAATTACATCGTTCTTAAACTGTTTGAGATAATGAAATATTTTCTTCCTCTTCTGTGGAGAATTCAGTCCGTTGACATTCCCTGTTAAAATCTTAGTTGTCATCTTTGGTTGGTTGAAGCATTTTTAGAGCTTCCTGCACGGCCTGTTAACCTTAGGTGTAGCTCCTCCCACTGCTTCCAGATTTGTTATTGTAGTTCCTTGATCGATGGCCGATGATTGTTGATGCTGTTGCTTTTTAGCTTGTTTCTCCATACGTCTAGTAGTCATGGGCTAGGTCTTAGTTCCATAGCACCTTGCACTTCTAGAGAAGAGAGATGCTCCATCTTGTCTGGTGGTTGTGTAGTTTGCTGGTCTATCCTGTCCTTCTTGTGGTCTTTCTCTGGGTCCAGATGGTGCAGGGTGTCCGGCCTTCAATATATTATAATAACAATCTCTGGCTTTCCATACAGAGTTGAGGCGGTACCTTTGCTTATCAAATGTAAATATGATGCCAAATGGCGCATCCATCTATACTCTATCTGACGATTTCTGAGTTCTTCGACCAAAAAAGCGTAGTCTCTCCTGGCTCTTAACATTTGATGTGGTATCTCTTTCAAAACAGCCAGGTCTTGACCGCCAATTTGAAGCTTAGTGTTATAAGACGCTTGCAGTACCATATTTCTAAGCTCTCTTGTAGTAAAATATATAACGATGTCTCGAGGAAGCTGCTTTCTGCTTTGCCAGCCAGGAGTTAAGCGGTAAGCTTTGTCAATTTGCCAGTCTTGGTTGGTCCCTGGTCTTCCATCAGGCGATCAAAAGCTTCCGATAGGATCTGTTTCAGGTTTCTCTGTTTCTCCTCACGCAGCCCCCTTACTCTTAATGCGAACTCCATTTGTCGGGTACTGTATCATAATAATTTCTTTTTCAGCATTTTCCACTTTTTGTTCCACCCCCTCTGTTTTCAATGTCAAGTTAGCATTGGCATCATTAAGAACCTCTAGAGTATCTTCCATTCCAGAAATATGTTCTGTTAATACAGTTACACGACTCAGCATGTCGTCTCTAATTTTATCAACCTTAGCGTCAAATTTCTCATACAGCTCCTGTTAAGTCCTTTTATTGCACTTTTAATTCTTCCTTTCATTCTTTATTTCCCTCTTTTCTCTCCTCTCTATTATCTCTAACTTATCTTCCATTTAATTGTCTGGTGCATTAAGAGCCTCGCTTAGATTACTCAGGAAAAATTCTTTCGTTAACACATGCCCCCAGCAGGCTGGGCGTAGGGAAGCGGAGGCTGCAGCTTTGTGCCAGGCACTGAAGATGTGCCCCTGGAAGTAGAGGGTGACGACTTCAAGTTAATATTGGTTTTGAGGCCATTTCAAAATTTATCTGCCTGCAGTTAGTAGAACTCTATGCCTGAATATGCCGCTTTAAGTAAAGAGGCTTTATGTGACGTTTAAGGCTTGGCAACGCTTTCAGTGAGTAAACATTGTATCAAAACCGTTCAGCAGATTCATCACCATTTAACTTCCAAATAAGCAAAGTTAATGAAGGAGTAAAATTCTTCTATTGTGAAACCAAAAACATATGATAAGCAATCTCTTTTGTTTTGAATTTTGTGAGGAATTAGCAAAAGTGTTCGTTATTACCGGAGAAGAGAAACCCGCCTGCCTCGGCCGCCATTTTAAAAGCCTCTAAGTAAATAATTTTTCGGAGGAGAAAAAGAAAAGAAGCTAAAATGTTGATAAACAATTATTGTCCACGCAGTAAACGGATTCAGCTCGTTGATAGATTAAATCAAACAAAACTTTGAGCAGAGTGGGGCGACTACTTTGTCCCTGCACAAGGCAGTTTGAAATTCCCAGCACGGACAGCCGTTCTGCCTTGGGCTAGCCCCCCTTTCCTTTGCAAGCACAAAGCTGCAAAAATCGAAGAGCATTTGCCAGCAAACAGTTTCTTCTTTCCTTCTTGCCTGAAGGATAAGAAAACCTGATAAGAGTCTAGATGGAAGATCCTCTAAACAGGTACGTAGCCAGGAATTCGGAGGCAGCTGATTTTTTGCTGCCTCCACCAGCAAGCTCCTCCCAGGAAGTCCGTTATAGACTATGTTTGAATGGGTCATGGGAACGGCAAGGGTTGAAATTCCATGTTTGTTAATCAAAAGTGTTTGATAACACGGTTATGATTACTTTTATTTTCACGGTATCCTGTATACCATATCCTTGAAATTATAATGAACAAATGCTACTTCTCATGTGAAATATTCAAATCCACATAAACATTTAACTTTCATTAAGACCAAAGTGGCTTAAAATTATGTTGTAGAATATCTATCTCAGCTCTTCAAGATAAAACAGGTCAGGAAAAAGACTCAGGTCTGACAAGAAGTGTATTTCATTGATATATGCTACAGTAAGATGATTTTAAAGCCTGGTTATGTTTTTCGTTCCCTCTGCAGTGAATTAGGAAGGAGCCAATCTGACCTCCTTTCTCACCCTTTCTCTATTTCATAGACCTAAAAAGCATGCTTTCATTTTTGTAATCTTTTCTACATAGTCTCTCCAAGGTCATCTCTGTAGCTTTCTAGAGTTATTTACATGTGCTTATGAATGTGTGAGACACAGTACACACAAACAAGGAGAGAGGGGGGGGGAGAGGGGGAGAGAGAGAACAATATTTAGCTCATCTATATGTCACTTGAATTAAAATACTAAAACAGAGTCCAAACTGGGATTGGGCATTCAGAATATTGAAGGGAGGGGGCCATGGCTGGCATCATGGCGAGACAACTCTTCCTTTGGAGGTTCCCGAGGGAATCATTGGTATGTCAGCTGTTTGGGGGGGGGGTCCTTTGGGACCGAAGCCATCCTGTAGCAACAGTAAGCAAGGGGAGCGCACCCCAATGATTTCAGGGAGCCGCAAATTCCCTGTTGGAGTTGGAGAAGAAGCTTCCCAAACCCACAGCTGAGAAGGTAGCCAATATTGAACTGCTATGAAGCTGGGGCAGCCACAGCAAAAGCGTGGAGGTGGAAGAAGGTGTGGACAGTCTGGATGAGATATCTCTTATATACATATGTAAAAAACAAATTTGAACTCCTTGGAATAACAGAGAGGAGAGTAAGGCTTAAAGAGAGGAGGTGGAATTGGGGTTTTTTCCCCCCTCCACCTTCGACAGAACAGCTGTGAAGAAGGAGGATGAGGCCAAAAGAACAAATAAAACTGGCTAAGAAAGATTGGTTTAAAGAATAAAGAATATTGAAGCAATTGGTTCAGGAGTAATCACATCAATTGCTTATGAGAATTATGAAAACTGGCCAAGTGTGTCCATGTACCACATGAACCTACATTTACAGTGCTGCATAAAAATTCTAATTCTCACAGAAGGATGCTGTCTCAGCTGCCTCAACTTCTAAAACTGATCCCCAATGAGTGTCTACAATTTTATAATTGGGGCAATGATAAATCCAGAGCTCACATGGAAGTGATTAAAAAGATATATCAGAGGAACTTTGGCCAGATCTAGGGAAGTATCCTTAAACTGAGTCAGATTATTGCTCTATCAAATCAGTACTTCCAACATTTAGTAATGGCAATTGTTTCTCTTTCAATCCTATCTTGGAATGCCATGATTGTAACTAGATCAGTCTGAATGTGAAGCACATGGCCTATTACTCAGCTTTGACTTTGGGAGAAAATACAGAGATGGGTATCGTTAAAAGGCATGTGACTCATGAATATGAATGACTGGTGTAGATACAGGTTAGCTAAAGAGGACCAGGGACATTGGTTATTAGAGCTGTGCTACACTTTGGTTTAAAAGGAAAAGATATTTCAGGAACTCCCTTCAACCAACGGTGTCTTTTTCTGGGCTCATGCTGCGACTGTGAAGGGCAACTACTTTAAGACATAATACAGATGTTATACAAACACCTACGGTATGCAGAACCTATTTTCAGATATAGCTTCTTAAACGATTCTTCCTTTTTTTTTTGCTGACACTCAAAAAAGATTGTATTCTTTTTCTCTAAGGATCTGATGGTAGTTTTAAGTAGAAATAACTCGCACAAAGGACAAGGACTGTGACCATCGGGGAATGGCAAAGGAGTAAGTCTTGAGCAACACCAAACAGGACCGTGGGAAACAAGAGCTGGGAAATGGTGGAGCTGGGAAAGGGGGTGAAGGCTGGCGGCTAAAATGGCTTCACATGACTGATAAAGATGGACTGTAGTTATACACCACACCAAAAATAAGTTAAGGATCTTAGAATGGATTAGGCATTGCAGAATGAACTAATTACTTCATTAATGGTACAAAGCCCATAAAGCATTTGGAAGATCAAGTGCTGAAGAGGACAGGGTGTGGGATCCTTAATTGCACTGAAGTTGACAGAAGAAACAAGATCAAAGGGATTAGTTATCAAAGGATCACCAGCTAGATCAAGTAAGCTGCTAGTCATCTGAGAAATATTGTCACTGATGATCTATAAGCCCTTTCTTAACTTTAGACTTAGTAAGAGGAAGCAAGAGTACATTCAGAATAGAACATCCACATTTATTTATATATTTATTTATCCATCCATCCATTTCTATAGCTGCCATCTCGATCAATGGACAGCTTACAATTCTAAAGTATAAACAATAAAAAGCATGTTTAAAAAGTAAAACCAATAAAAACATCCCATAAAATATACACAGCAGCTGAGGTACTTGGCCAGTAAACAGTAAAGCCAACTTAAACACATTTAGTGTACCCCAGGCTTGGGTACAAAGCCAAGCTTTTAAAGCCTTATGAAAGGGCTGGGGCCATTCTCTGAGAGGAGGATATTCCACAGAGCAGGACCTACTGCAGAAAAGGCCTGTATTCTAGTCCCTGCCAACCGACACTTCGGCTGATGGGATCTGCAGCATCCTGCTCGACTGAACTGGATGTGTAGAGACTCTTGGAAGAAGGCAGTGCCTCAAGTAATCCAGTGCCAAACAAGCTTTAAAAGTGATAATCTCAATTGCACCTGGAAATATACCATGATTCCCCCAAAATAAGGCAAGGTCTTATTTTCTTTTGATCCCAAATAAGCACTTGGCTTATTTTTTGGGAGTTCTTATTATTTTTGAGGTGCAGGTGGCGGCGAGCATGGTCACCTCATGGCTGCTGCTGTGTTGCAATATTTTTGCGGAGGGGTTATTTTCAGGGGAGGGCTTATTTTAGTACATGCGCTCAAAAGCCCGATTAGGCTTATTATCCGGGGAGATCTTATTTTCAGGGAAACAGGGTACCAATAACCAATGCAGTTCACACCATAGTACTGTTACATGTGCCCTATATTTGACATCATTTACTACCTGACAGTCTTATTCTGTACTAGCTGAAGCTTCCAAATACTCTTCAGCAGCATCCCCATGTAGAGAGTTTAGAGTTTAGAGTTTTATTGACATTTATAGCCGCCCTTTCCCTGAGGGGACTCAGGGCGGCTTACAATCAATGGGAAGGGAGTGTAAGACAAACACAAGAAAGAAAAAAAATGTGAATAAAAAAATAAACCGATAAACACAACATTCATTCAGCATTCGGGTGGGGGCGAGGTTCGGATCTTATCCCCAGGCCTGACGGGATAGCCAGATCTTGAGGGCTGTGCGGAAGGTCTGGACGGTGGTGAGGGTACGAATCTCCACGGGGAGATCGTTCCAAAGCGTCGGAGCTGCAACTGAGAAGGCTCTCCTCCGCGTAGTCGCCAGTTGGCACTGACTGGCGGATGGAATCCGGAGGAGGCCTACTCTATGCGATCTGATGGGACGGAGGGAGGCAATTGGCAGAAGGCGGTCTCTCAGATAGTCAGATCCACTACCATGAAGGGCTTGTGAATGGTGAGTCGCACCTTGAAGCGCACCCCGGAGATCAACAGGTAGCTAGCGCAGCTCACGGAGGATCGGTGTTATGTGGGCGAACCGTGGTGCGTCCACGATCACTCGTGCGGCCGCATTCTGGACTAGCTGAAGTCGCCGGATGCTCTTCAAGGGCAGCCCATGTAGAGCACACGGCAGTAGTCTAAAAGAAAGATTACAAGGCCTCCCAGTCCAGAAATGGATGCAGCTGGTACGTCCCCTAAAGATGTGCAAAGGTTCGCCTGCCTATAGCTGCCTTCTGCTTTGTGAGCAGGAGTTGTGAGTCTAGAACAGTGGCTCCCAACCATTTTTCGGCCATGCCCCACCTAAGCATCTCTAAAATCCTGATGCCCCTCCCCGTTACGTATAATTCTTACTTTACTCAAAAAGTGAATTCTACTCACACAGAGTAAGCCTAAAAGGCCACTAACTGGGTTTAAACAAGGTTCAAATTGCCCCCATTAAAAATCAAATTGTCCCCCTGTGGGTTGTGGGGCCCCACGTTGGGAACACTGGTCTAGAAAGACCCCAAGATCGCACACCAGGTCTGACTGGGGTAGTGCAACCCCACCCAGAACTAAAGATGGAAGTACTTTGGAGAGTCCAAATGCCCACAGCCACTTAGTTCCACTAGAGTCGAGTCAGACAGATTAAGCTTGTATAATAATTGTATTTATATCCATGTTTAAACTTTACTCAAGCGGAAAGCTGGAAGTCAGAAACAATGCCCCTTCGAAGCATTGGTTGATCTGC
This sequence comes from Thamnophis elegans, assembly GCF_009769535.1. Taxonomy (NCBI): domain Eukaryota; kingdom Metazoa; phylum Chordata; class Lepidosauria; order Squamata; family Natricidae; genus Thamnophis; species Thamnophis elegans. The sequence goes on from NC_045542.1 coordinate 42,552,230, forward strand.
AAAATAAAGGGAGAACCCAGTCACAATGTTACATAATGCAATTATGGCTGCTGTAACTCGAACCTGCAAAAAAGCAGGAAATGAAACTGTGTTTGCTTTATCAGTAATCTGAATTTTTTAAAAAGAGTGAAGATAGAATGTTTGGCATTGTCTCTTTTAATCAAATCCATTGAAGCCTTAAGCAAAATCTATGAAAACACGCCCTTTGAAAGTCCCTTTCACCTTCGTAGTAATTTTATAGCACCACAGATATCACCCACTCTGATCAAGTAAAAAGCCTAGGGACTAGATCTAGCTCAACTATTTCAAATTGGAATAGCTGCCAAGATTATTATTTTATCTTTCCAGTCTTTGCCTCCATGGAAACTTTCTTCCTAATTGTCTGCGCTCTGCCATGCTGATCCAAGCTTGCTAGCCTCCGTGCTTTATTACTGCAATTTCATTTATGAGCAGCAACTACATATAACCACATAACAAGTAATTTTCCACCTTGGTCTTAATGACCCTTGCATTTAAATGGCCGTGTATGCAAACCCAGAAGTGAAGCACACAATTAAACACTTTCTTTACCTCAATCTCTTGTCCCACTAGCACACCATCTATACAAAATATTTCTGTATGTTAGATTTTTTTAAAAAAGATCACTTTCTTAATTCTTTTTTCTCCTTGGACCCCTTCCCATTTTTAAAATTTAGAGAGGGGCCCAAAGAGTTTTATTTGGACCATATGTCTCAAATATTTACTGTATAAAATTACAATTGACATATCAGAATATTAATCTTTCAAAAATAAACATATTAAACCATTTGATATTAACATATTTTTATGAAACTGTCCTTAACAAATACAAAATGTTGAAAAGAGTGACATCGTTTTAATTTTTTTGCAAATAACTTCAATATCTGACACATAATTTTGATTTTGGGAATCCCTGAGAGAGTCTTGGAGGACTCCTGAGTCCTCAGATCACACTTAACAAATAGCCTGGATAAAAAAATAATATAAACTCTGAGCATGTGCAGTTTTTCCATTGTAAACTTACCCACTATGAAGAGTGCAAGGAATAAAACCAGCTGCTAAACAGGTTTCCTTGGGAATAAAACTTATTTTACTCTATGATAAGATTCATATTATAGAAAGCTAGAAAGATGAGGATTTGGATAGAGATGGATGTCTGCTTGCTCCCCTATTTATGAAATAGTTTTGAAAACAAGAAAAAAAAAGTGGATGTCCTGGCATGAACATGTTGGTTCTGTCTACTGCTGTCCTATTATCTAACGTTCTTTAACAATTACTTTTGGGCTTCATGGAATCTGAGGGGAGAAACTGGACTCTCATGAACAACTCTTGAAAACTGATTCTGAAGTCTTAGCTCATATGAAATGCTGCCACAGAGCTTGTAATATTGCAGCCCTATGCAACTTATTCAATGTCAACTGCACTTGTCCAGCTTCCAAATCACCTTCAGTGGTGAACCTGTGTGAAGTGAATGGCAGTAGCCTGACCAACTAATCATGAGGTCTTGAGTAACTGTTGCAAAGGCATTAAAAAAGTTTTCAACTGATGCACAAGCCAAAATGGGACAAAAGCACTTCTACCTCCTGCTAAAGGACAAGCCAGTAGTCCAGAAACGGCAGGCCTGCTCTTTAATTTGGGGGAGGGCTGCCACATTGACCAGCCAACTTAGGGATGAAGCTGGAGACCCATCAGTCACCTACACCTTTTATTTGTTCTGACCCAACCAACTCCTAACACTTATCAGATACTTGGTCACAGAGTCTCTGAACCAGCCTTGGTTGGCAATATATAATGTAACTGAGTAAAATCACTGTCTTGAATGATATCCCATCCCAAACTAACAGATTACTTTTCCCAATGGTTTCATTTAGCTGTTAAAAAGTGAGGAGGCAGGGAAGCCTCTGTGGAATCCCAAGCGAGAAGAACCAAGGACTTCAGTGCTCAATTTTGCATGAACATCAACTAGTGTTGCCCACTCGTGTAGGAGCAGAAACACTGAAGAACAATCTTCTCATTACCAATCCATGCAGACAGTGCACAAAGATGCACCATGGTTGGTGATACTGAATACTACTAAGAACTGCAAGAGATTCAGGATGGCTATCCCTTGCCGCCAAGTTTCTACCAAAAGTAGGTCATCCACTGATGGGCAAAGTGGATGGATCTTTTGATGAGCTGTAGCCAGCAATGGAATGGGCTCCTTTAAGAGTAAGTTAGATAGCATGGTGGCAGGAATGAAAAAAGCATGCTTCCAGAGAACTGCACATGGACCATACAGCTGCTGAAGAGACATCTTTGGATTCATTCAGCACCTTTTATTCTAATGATCACAAGGAGAAAGGGCTGTATAGTCAAAGAATCAGGAATTCTGCATTCATTCTTTATCACTGCCTAAGGTTTGACTAGTTTCAGGGTCTGCCTTCTGCCTTCCATAGAATGAAAACAAAACATTTCCTCTCTGTTAATCTTTCCTTCAAGTCTATCCATAAAGACCATCTCGTCATATGCAAATAAACTCTTGTTACCTCTTAAAGCCAGGACAACAGGATATACTATCTACTACTTTGGGCAAATGGGAAAAGTAATAGCTCAGAATCTGACCTTCAGAAAGGCCATTTTGAAGCTAGACGGTCCCTACTAATACAGGCTAAAACTTTCACAACGTTTTTGTGTATTTTTTGTTTGCCTGTGATTTTCAGGTGGTTTCTGGTTGAAGACCTTTCCGTGGCTATTTAATCTACATTCTAGCTTTTGCATTTGTTGCTGTATTTGCTACTTTTTCAATCTAAATTGCTTTTTGCAACCTATACAATGATAATCAATGCTTCCCAAGAAACACAATTGGCAACCCGTGGGTCAGATGTGCCACGCACAGGTCATGCCACCCCAGCTCTGCAAAGACAAAAAATGTTGTGATATATCACGCGATGTGATCAAGTTTGACACCTGTGCTTTAAATGAAGCTCTATTGGGGGGTGGGGTGGGTATTGTTTGTTCAAATACCCAGTTTGAAATCTCACATTACCTATACTACATATATGAAGTTGAAAGTACATGAGATATAAATTGACTGTTATGTTCCACTATACACATAATGAGAATGCATGGACATAAATTTCCAAATATTCAAATCTGTTGTGAGACACAGCCGTTTATACATTTGAGGCAACACCATAGAGCAGGGATGTCAAACTCTCAGCATAACGTTGTCGTTATGTGATGTATCACAACTTTTTTCCCCTTCGCTAAACCAGGGTTGGGCATGGCCAGCATGTGATGCATCCGGGCCGGGGGCCACAAGGTTGACAACCCTGATATAGAAGCACAACCCTTCTAACACAAGCGTTAAACAAAAGCAAATCAAAGGAACTCTTCTTCAGCAGTTGTGAGTAGAGATGAAAGTGACAGCTGGGATTATTTGGCTAAAAACGTCAGGCTGCCAACCTATCGGCAGAAGTCAGATGATTAGTTACTAGCAGAGCTATCCATGATGGAGCAGAGAGGGAATGGGAAGGCTCCAGGCCATGAAATGGAGCTGACTATCAACAGCTAGATTTTTTTTTAAAGAGTAAAAAACTCATTTGAAGTTAATTTAGTTCTTGATAAAAGCATTTAAACGAGATCCAAGCCATGAAACCCTTAATGGGTCCACAGACACAGCCTCTGATGGTACAATATTTGCATAAACTCATCAAGATTGCAAATGTCAGGCTTGCAGCTTAAATCTTGCAAGTGCATTTGAAAATAGGAGCTCCTTTTGTTGATATTGTTGACTTAAAATGAGGCATATTTTGCAAACGATTTCCACCAAGCGTGTGCCATCTGAATCTGGGAGAAAATTTTACACTCAATACATTATGAAGAAATACTACACAAAATCACATGGAAGTAGAAGATTGGGAGGGACCTTGGTTAAGAAGTAGGCTTCCCTGTCTAGGAGTCCAAACAGAAGTTTCTGTCAACTTTATCAACATACGACAGTCAGAGGATGTTGTTTCTTTAATGATTTCTCTTTTTCCTTACGTTTTTGTCAGAAGTTGTGCAAAAAGAGTAAGCTGACAGATGTCTTCCCCACGCTGTAGTCCACAATTTCTAAGGCTGTAGTTTAAAGGTGAGCACCCAAGGAACCTTGAGACTGGATGGCCTGCTTCCTACCCCTCAAAATGCAGGAAAGAAAACAAGGTGGGTTTGTTTTTTTTCTTTCAGTTTTCCCAATAGGAACAAGGCAAATATGGGAGCTTCCTGATGAATGCTGCCAGAAATCAGTACAGGGAAATAAAAGCAAGAAAATTGGTGTGAACATTCAGTGATGCTATTAAAAGCAGCAGTAAGTCCAGAAGAGCTATGCAAAACTGTATAAAAATCTATAAGGACTGGATGTGGCAAATGGAAGGTGACATATACTATAGGACTGTGATGGGGAAACTCTATGGGCATGTGAGCCATCACCCCACTCAGCTCCACCACGTATGTGCATTCGCCTCCCGCCGGCCAGTTGGTGTTCAGATCTCTCCACACATGCATGGGGTGCATGCAGGAGATGTGCACACAGGCACAGGGGTGGAGCACATGTGCGGGGTTGCACATGCATGTGTGGGGGTGAGGCGCATGTAGGGGGTTGCATACATGCATGTGGGCGGGGCACACACATTGCATTATGGGTGCATGCACACTTTCAGCGTGCAATGACAAAAAGGTTAGCCATCACTGCTATAGGATGTAGATCAGGAGTGTCTCATCTTGGCAACTTTAAGATTTGGGGGCTTCAACTCCTAGAATTCCCCAGCCAGTCATGCTGGGGAAGTTCACAAGTCTTAAAATTGCCAAGATTGGACACCCCGATCTCACTGGAGGGCAATTAAACAAAGAAAAAATGTTGCTGCTTTTATACTTCTGCCCATTATAGTTGTGTCTCTTGTATTTCAAGGCATGCAAGTGGATCACCAATGGATAGAAACTATAATCCACTTATTCTACCCTTCTAAGAAAAATGATGGCTTTAAGAGATGGATGGATGTGGATCTTTATTTACCAGAACACAGCATCTAGCAGGTTATAAACTGCTCTAATGGAAATAAAAGTGAGATAGAGAGGGAAGAAATAAAAGGGCTGAGACTAAGTTCGGTGTTCATTTTTTCCAAGAAAGATTGTCCCCAATGAAAAATTCATTAATGTTATTGGTAATCATTCATCTTGCAGAATAAGAAGCTACACTGATTTCCTCAGCCCCTAAGATTAGTAATCATGTAATAATCAAAGCAATTACAATGCAAACAACAAAAATAGTAAAATCCAATGCAATCCAGCTGAGTTTATTAATAGTCTTAATATCACGTGCCCTTGATTCTCTTTAAAATTTCAGGTCCCTTTAAATACACTTTCCCTGATATTTTTCATAAAGAACAAAAGTAAGCCTTCAAGAAAGCAAACAAAATTTGCTTTAAAGAAAATACTGAAAATTCCTATAAATAGAAAGTTAAGGTAATGTCGAAAGTCAGCACCCACCCACTTAGAAGAATGAAATATGAAGAATATTTAAAAATGCAGAATATTATATTTTCCTAAATGAGAAATGGAGAAACATGTTTTTTTAGAGAAAGGAAGCAGTCTCAGTCTTAATAGCCCCTAGCAGATATTTTGTGCCCATTAAAAAAATCTGGGCCAGCCTATCTACAAAACAAAAGACCTTCAACTCCAGGATGATGGGATTATCCTTCAGGACAAAGCCATTAAGCCACAATAGGAATTGCCCAACAACATTTCAGAACACAAACTCCTTCATTGCATCATCTTAGTCGAAACTCCAACCAAACCTAGCCCAGACAAACACCTAGGATTTGTACTTTGCCTATATAGCCAGCTATGATCCCTAGGTAACCCCTACACAACCCCATGGGAATCTGACAACAGCCAATAGATACATATTCTTGCACAGGAACAAGAAGCTCAAGTGCAAAGCCCAAAGGAAGGTATAAAAATCACACTCTCAACTTCATTTTGTCAGTTGCCCAGAACCCAAAAGGTTCTGCTTCATCATTAAACCATCTTTCCAAACAGCCTCCAGGTTTCCAGTGTCTTTCCCCCAGCCTGGAACCAAACCAGATGGCTATTTCTTCCCACAATAGAATTCAAATTCCAGGAGAGAGATGTGAATTATATAAATTGGCTCATGCTTTCATAGTTGTAGATACCTTAGAATGCACATTAAATATGACAGGGGCAAATCTGTCCAATAATGAATAGCAATGTAGAAAAGAAATTCATAATCAAAATTAATGTACCCAATACCTTTCCTTAAAAATATCTGTATTGCAAATTTCTTTACCTATTTCCTAGACACAATACTAGAATTATATAATCTTTGGATATCAAAATATCTATCTGAAAAAAAATTCAGTAGAATGAAAGGGTAATCAGTATATGACTGTTTCTTGAAAAAAAAAACCAATAATGTAGTAATAAGAATCACATTTTGGCTTCAGTCTTGATTGCCACAATAAATAACCAGCCTAATAAATTTCCCATAAATCATCCTTTAGAAGAGTTAACAAACAAGGTTACATTTTTTGATAGAGGATTCCTTATCATATCATACAGAGTAAAAGATCTCCCTGAGTTGAGCTTGACAATAATATAGAAATGTTTTGTCTCTTCCAGATTTTTATATATTTATTTCGTAATGGTTTTTCAACCAAGTATTAACCAGGGACACACCTGCTTAGTTTTAATCAAAATAAACCAAGGTCAGTTAAGTGACCACAGGTGTTGCTGTGTTATATTAAAAGCTGCATTTGAAATTTACCTTTACTGAAGAAAAAAATCGCTCATGTAGATTTGGGAGTTTATGTTCGAACAAATGTGAAAACTAAGCTTTCAAGATGCATAGAGCCAAATGTAAGATTAAACATCAGATATTGCCATTATTAAGATCTCTTAACACTCACAAAATACTATGTGTATCTTTTTGCAGCTTCATACAGCTATTTGTTATCTTTTACTATCTATTACCCCCCCTACTTTCTCCCATTTTCATTTTTTACCCTTTTTGCTGCTTCAAAAGTCCTCAGTGTCATAATCTCAGCGCTGTAACCTGAATACTGAAAGAGCCCTAATGATAACATAACTATAAATACTAGAACAGTCATTGCATGTCGGGCTAATTTAACATCTGATCTTTGATCAGCCTGATATGGTATTCTTTTTCATTCCTCTTGATGAATAATCTTGAACTGACTATTCCCATTTCAGTTATTCTTCCTTTTCCTGCTCCGACTCTCAACCTCATCAATGCAACCTATCAATGCAATTAGCAAAATAGATCTTCTGCCTTCACTGTTTTATAGCACGGAACAATGAACCTGCATAAACCTGGGTGTAGATCGTGTGAAAAACTATAAATGATTTTCAGGGCAACAATTAAAGGATCAGATGTCTTTCTCCTTTTCTGATTGCTACCTTCACCACTTTTTTATAGCTGATGCCTTCTAATCTGAGGTGAGAACAGTTCTTTAGCCCCTCACAGACAGACTTCACACCTACACAGCTCGTAGTTTAACACCTGGAACATGCATGTTTTTTCTCTTGGCTACTTAGCAGCATTTATGCAAATTTCCAAAGCTACTGTGTTCTCACAGCTGTCAGGAAAAAAAGATCTTTGCCCAGTGTTGAAACCCCGAAGCAACAAATATAAGACAGAGAAGTTCAGGGCTTGGTTTCCCAGGCAACATTATCTTCCTTCAAAATACCTCTGTATCTAAGCAACAGAGTCTTCTACCAAGTCATTGGCAGAATGAATCCGCCATTTTATCAGGAACAAAAAAGGTACAGAATGAGACACGCAGGATCAAACCCTTTCTGAAGATTAAAGGGAAAGATACATTTGAGTGGCTGAGCCTTTCTAAAGAAAGATACTTTAAAGCAACAACAAGCTGCTTAAAATGTGTTTGTGCATCCAATCAGGTTGGAGGAAGGATCTTTGCTTTTGCAAGGTCTTGGTGTGGTATGGGCTGATGAAAGATCTTGAAAATTGGAACAAAGTAATACCCTTCAAATCCCAACCACTTGCTCGAGGGAAAGTTCCATCAGGCTGCTGGCATAACTGTGGTCTTTAAACTTGATTTCTGCAGTAAACCAATTCTAGGGGTCATTGCTTCCAAGAATAATTCTCAGAACTTCATTCCATTTTAGCTTAAGCCTTCAAACACTCTTTGCCTTTTGTCAAGATTTTTGGTTTGAAACCACCATTTAACAACCCATTCTGTGACAGTCCTTTTTTTCAATAGTACAGTATATAACCTACACTGTATTGTACACAAAACACAAAAATAAGGGCATCATTCTATCTAATGAACTCTCCTCACTAGTAGTTCTAGGAGTTTTGAGAACAGAAATTTAAAGTTAAACCTAACTTGTCTTTTCTGCAGAAGACTCTTTTAAGACCTTTGGAATATATTCATGGGGCTTAAAGCCTGAAAAAAAAATTAAATCTACTTAGAAATTCTTTGAAAATGCAAATAGTTCTGAGCTGAGAATTTCAAAGTGGCCAAAAGTCTTTTATGGTTTTTATTTAAAAATATAAATATAATGCTATTTCATGAAGGGAGCGGAAGTTGAAAATTCTGGGGTGTTTCCAATATGAGAACTGAAATAGTCTAAGCCTTCCTTAGATATTCTTGGCAGCTGACATGCCTTAACTTATATATTATTTTTGAGTTTCACACATCATTTTTATGTATTAGGATTAGGAATACTTGAAGGGTTAGTTTTAGAACAGCCTTCACCATCTTGGCCTACGGATTATGGCAGCTGCAGGAATTCACGTGGAAGGCAGCAAGCTAGAAAAAGATATGTATGCTGTAGGTATCTCTTTTGCACAGCTATCATCTACAGATGTGTCCCTCTTCCAAAAGGTATATATCTATCAGGATCAATGTAAGTATGGGCCAGAGATGGTATTCAGCAGGTTCTGGCCAGTTCTGGAGAACCGGTAGTGGAAATTTTGAGAATCAGTAAATACCACCTCTGACTGATTCCACCCCCCCCCCCCCAATCTATTCTCTGCATCTGGAATCCCAGCTGATTGGGAGGGAATGGGGATTTTGCAGTATCCTTCTCCTGCCACACCAATCAAGCCATGCCCACCAAGCCATGCCACACCCACCAAGGCACGCCCACCAAACCAGTAGTAAAACTTTTTGAATCCCACCACGGGTATGGGCAATCCACAGCCCATCCAGCTGTTCTCTATTGGAATTATATCTATAACTACTGCTATTGTAATGGTATGTAAGAGTGACCTTGAGAGGCAAGGATGGGGATAGATGCTGCTTATCTGAACAATCAGATAAGAGGGGGCATAGCCCACAGATGCATAATGGTAGACAAAAATCTCAGAAAGAACCATCCTAACTTATCAGGTAATAAAGCAAATGGTAGATGATTTGTGATTTTAGACTTGCATGGTTTTTTTGTAGCCTTACAATAAAGGAGAATTAGCTCATCAGTTTGTGTTTCCTATCTGGACTACATGGAAAGGCTGACAGCTGTAGCTCTAATCATACAAGCCTCATTTTAATACATTTCAATATGACTACATATAAAACCAAACAAAATCCCAAAATTACTAAGCTGGAAATGAAGAATTGTCAGGGAGTAAATGTTCAGTGTATGTAAATCAGTTCTTGATTAAATGTGATCTTCTAAAGCTTGAATGGAGAGCTGGTGGAGTCCTTGAATCAGATAACAATGTATATAAAAACTCAGTATCAAGAATTAGTGAAAAGATACTTTTCTACTCCATCATCTAGTTTTAAGAAGAGGGAGTGGGAAAAATGAGAATTGCTGCTTGGTGCCAGTGTGATTTTTTTTTCTCCCAAAGAGGAGTTGTGCTTTGCTTCTATGAATCAGCAATTCTAAGTAATACTACATCTGGCAATTTTCCATCAAGAAGCAGCTACCACACTCTGGAGTAATTTGAGAAGACAACGATTACTATAGATCAGGGTGTCAAACTCGCGGGCCATAGGCCCGATGCATCATGCGCTGGTCACGCCCATCCCCATTTTAGCAAAAGGAGAAAAAGCCATGGTACATCATGTAACGCCGCGAGTTTGACACCCTTGCTAAAGATTATCAAGGACCTTTAAGGAATCAGCAAATAACTTTTTTAAAATTTTATGAATTTAAAAAAAGTATTATGTAAGGCTGGCTTAGTACAATCTGCATTTGACAATTGACCATGAAGACTCTTTAATCATAAAAGATATAAGCTATGATAAACTAACTGATTAATCTTGCTGATACTAAAGGAAAAAACTTGGCATCTTGATTTAACAGTTTTGAATTATTCATAAGTCGTAGCTTAATTGGTAGTCAGATAACTACAAAAAGAATGTGCCCTAATAGAGTCTGTCTGTCTGTCTCTCTCTTTCTCTCGCCCCCTCCCTCCCTCCTCTCTCTCTGTCTAGGAAAAGTTTAATTTTTGAAATTGATGTCCAGAAGAAAAGAATATAAACCATAATAAACTTGGCTCCCCAGAGTTCAATTGTGATTAATTCATTTCAATCATTTTCTACATATTTATACATTTGCAGTCATGACTCTGATAACAGCAATTCTAACAGTGCCCATAATGATGGCAGGACTGTAGTTAGGCTAAAGCTGTACAGTTTTCTCAAAGGGACTAGAGAAAATTCATCCCTGAGGAAAGTGATTCATTTGTAGACAATAAATACTATTGACAAGACGTTGAAAGTCCCTCAGAGATTATGTAATATATGTATGACATCAGAGAGGTTACTGCTATCCAACAGAAGTTCTGCAAAACTATTCTGGGCAATCACTGGATATACATATTGGGAATGTCTTCTTATTCCATATAAATGACATGATTGGTTAACAACTTCAAGTAGAGGCACTTAAAAAGTTTTGGAGACTTCCTAAAGCAATGCAAACTGATTCCATTTACTTATAGCCTACAATTCCAGGATATGAATTACTTGTGGAACTGATTTGAGGAGCAATTTTCAAAGAAAGGAAATGCTAGAAAGAATATGTATGTATCTGCCCAGTTTGGGTGAACTATTTTGATGAACTATTCTTACCGTCCATGTAAACAAGGAATTTCTCCTTAGCTTTCCTAACAGGTATTTTAATTACAATTATTACAATTATGCAAGCACTAGGATTAGGCCCATATCTTATTAGGCTTTCATTAACATTCTGGACAGAATACCTCAAAACAATATGTAAAACAGAAACATTCACAAGTAAAGCAAGTTTCTCCTTTCAGTCCAAAGTTAGGACTATGATCTCTCTCCTTTAGTGTCTAAGATAAATGACAGACTAAAATATCTGTATTGAAGTATACATGCTGCAACTCCTTCTAGACAATAGAAAGATGGTGGTTGAGCCAGCAGGTTGTTGAGGAAATACATCCTGGACATAAATTGTTTTAACTTCTACCCTCAAAACTAAGCTATAGGGCTCTGCACAGCAAAAAAACTAGACACAAGGACAGTTTTCCCCTCAAATGCCATCACTCTGCTAAGCAACTAATTCATTGAATATATCATATATTTTGAAATAAAATTCACACCTAATCTTTTTACTGATACATGGCAAATAAAGACACAAACAAAACTATACAAAATGCACAAATCTACAGCATCCACTTCTCTCTCTTTCTCTCTCCACCCTCTCTCTTTCTCTCTCTCATTTTTTTATTAAATCAGAATTTTTTATAAACACGATTTAAATTTTCTCATTTACACTTTGCTAATTTTTATGTGGGGTAGGCTTGTATCATTTTAATTCATTTCCATTTCTTGCCATAACAACCACTGGAAGCACAAAGATTTCACCAGAATAAACAGCCCCTGATTAAATGCATAATTAATGATCCAGTAGTACATTAGCAACTACTACTCTACCATTTGGCATCTCTCATCTATATCAATTTATTCTCTTCATTTGCTTCAGCTTGGAGCAAATTAGCAAGCCTTTACTTCAACTCTTAAGCCGATAAACACAAAACAGGCAGGCAAGTTGAGCTGCTTCACTCCATTATCTTTTTTCATATTTCATCTATCTCCTTTCCTGAAATGAAAACGTACATATTGTATGTATGTGTTTATTTTAGGAATGGTAAACAATCTGTCTCAACTTCATAAAATAAATGTCTATATCTCAAACATTAGTCAGGCAGGCCAAGTTGAAAACCATAAGTAAAAGAAGTTAATTAGTAATAAATACTTGTATAAGTGATGTATATATTTGATTAATAAAAAAACACATCCTATGAAATAAAATACTTACTGTGCCTTCCGTATTGCCACTATTGGACTGAACACTTGTGCAAAAATATGTTTCCTTTGCCCACATGGATTCCTCATTTTACAGAGAGAAAATATAATTATTTTTATTTTATTTATTTAGTTTGTCAGACATGTACAAGATAACAGATATAAGTATAAACATGGACATGAACACAGGAAATAGGGACGAACAAATTGGGACAACAGGACAGGGACAGTAGCAGTGGTGGGTTTCAAAAAAAAATTTAGAACCTATTCTGTAGGTGTGGCCTGCTTTGTGGGAGTGGCTTCCCAGCCATGTGACCAAGTGGGCGTGGCCAACTTGTAAAATGTGGTGAAACTTACTTAACAATGCTCTTGCTTAGCAACCAAAATGTTGGCTCAGAAACTCTGGCATTTGAAGTACACAAGTCTTAAAGCTGTCAAGTTACAAGACCCTTACACCTCTAACCCTTTAGAAAAAAAAACCTCAGGGGTGTTCAAACTTGACAGCTTTAAGACTTGTGGACTTCAACTCCCAGAATTCCTCCTCCAGTCATGTTGGCTCAGGAATTCTGGCATTGAAGTATGCAAGTCTTATAGCTGTCAAGTTACATGACTCTTGCACCCCTAACCCTTTAGAAAAAAAAAACCCAGGGATGTTCAAACTTGACAGCTTTAAGACTTTAAGGTTAATATAGGACTCTTAGAGGCGGCCGGGGAGATTGGTGATCCAGCCAATCAGTGAGCGGCGGGCGGGGCAAGCGTGGTGCGGACGGGCGGGGGGAGGGAGCTGGAACTGGTTCTAAACAGCACAGTAGATTTATGGAATCTCTTCTATAGAAGAGGTTAGAACTGGCAGGAACCCACCCCTGGGCGGTAGGCACACTGGTGCACTTATGCATGCCCCCTTACAGAACTCTTAGGAAAGGGGTGAGGTCCACATTAGACAGGTTAAGGTTAAAGTTATGGGAGTTTGAGGATGTAACAACAGAGTCAGGTAGTGCATTCCAGGCATTGACCACTCTGTTGTTGAAATCATATTTTCTGCAATCGAGTTTGGAGCAGTTTACCTTGAGTTTGTATCTATTGTTTGCCTGTGTATTATTGCAGTTGAAGCTGAATTTCCATTATTTTATTGGGAAAAACAAATCAAAGCATTCGCTGAGTGTAGTTCAACTCTCAATGAGTTTATGAGTAATTTGTAAAAAAAAAAAAAAATCCATGGTACATACTATTTGGCCCCATGCTTTTTGAAAAGAAGGAAAATTTCACAAAACCTGATACTTCAGCCCACAAACTGATCTTCCACTTAGCAAACACTTTAAAGATGTATGCGTTTTAACCTGGTTTAGTTGTTCAAGAGATCTATAAATATATGCTTGGTCTGTGCATGTAGCCCTATTAGTTTAAGGAAGCCAAATCATTTTAGCCATATACAGCATGGAATTCAATAGCATTTTTAATTACACAACTTTAATTATTAAAAAGCCTTGACTCGTGAGAACAGAAACTTGCACTGAAAGGCAAAGCAAGAACATTGCTGGGATGGGGTTTAAAGCACAGGTTGAAGCACATTATTATTTCATTGAACTGAAACATACATGCTGAAGGTGCTGTTCTCACACACTGCTAGCAACTTTATGGGGAGGGGGGAGGGACATTAACGCCACAACCTTTAAATGTAAGGAGATCATTCTGAGGCCTCTATAATTATCTGAAGGTAGCTTTGCCCTGAACAAGGAAGATTAAAAAGGTCAGGCAGGCCTTTTCAAGATCTCACTCTAGCAACAGTGAGATTATTACAGTTGACCTATTGTGAAAAGGGGATTGTCTTCTCTTTACAGAAGTTCCCTATTTTTGTCTTGAGTGACAGTAAAAAAAACAGCTCTGACAAAGTAGCAGGGTAGCATTCAGAAAGATGTACCATTCTCACTCCATCCTTATTTGAAATGACGTTTGACAGTTTGCAAAAAGGATGAAGTTCAATTAGAGTTGCCAGTTCTAACAAATTAACCTTTATGAAGTAAAAACAAAGGTGCCCCCTTAAAATAAATCTGCTTTTGGATTTTATTCTGTGCTTGAGTTCTAAAAAGGAAAACACACTTCCTCTTAAGGTTATTAACAACACCATGCCATTAGCAAAAATAAAGTACAAGCAGCTACTTCACAGTCAGAATTCTACAGATTTGTCTTTGCCATATTATCACAACTCCAAGCCAAAATAAGTACAATATGAACAACTATCAGAAGCAGAACAGGGTGATGGTACAAAGAGGAACTCCATCCAATAAAGATGCTGGCGAATGGTAAGGAAGCCATGATGTTATTAATTCCCCCTTGATGACTGGGGAATTCTGGGAGTTGAAGTCCACAGGTCTTGAAGTTGCCAAGGTTAGCAAGTCAGGAGAAGAAACATTAATATCCATATTAAAACATGTAACCCAGTATTTTATCCATTTAGGAAATAACTTTTGTCAAGAGTGTTACTTGATCTCCATGCTTAGACTTTGACCTGCCGAAGTGGTAGGAGAATGATAATAGCCTTCTATTTTTTGCTCACAAGAGAGCAAATGCTTTCTGAAACAGAAGAACTGACAATGTGTAAATATATTGATCTTCTTATATTCATAGTCTAACAATTTATAGCATTTTCTTATCTTTGTGCCTTATTGTGTCCAAAATGATATCTTTGCCTTTTAGATTTGAAGATTTTCTACTAATTAGAACTTACCTTGGAAGTTCTAACTGATATTTCCCTTAAAGTTTAGTTCTTATTTTCTTCATTTTAAAGCAGACTTTCCCAGATATGTTTGAAAAAACCTTTCTGATATTTTTGATGAACAGATTTTCATTTTGCTATATAACTTACACATAAGTCAGAAGATATTATGCTTATTATTAAATTGAATTACTGCTCCCATCTGTTGATGCTTGATTGGGATTTTAAGAGCTAAAAATATGGATCATGTTAAAAGTCAGCTTCCAGGGAGAAACCTGTTGTGGATTTTCCAGATCGCCAAAATGACACAAACAGAAATAGCATCCAGAGAAATAAGAAGTTCCTAAACTGTACATCACTTAATATTATAGATACCTAGAGTTGTGGTGGCACAGAGGTTACAATGCAGAATTTTAGGCTCCATGCAGTATTGCCAGGAGTTCAATCCTGACTGGCTCAAGGTTGACTCAGCCTTCCATTCTTCCAAGGTTGGTAAAATGAGGACCCAGATTGTTGGGGGAAATATGCTACTCTGTAAACCACTTAAAGAGGGATGTAAAGCACTATAAAGTGATATATAAGTCTAAATGCTATTGATATTGCTGCATGAATTTCCTTGAACCATAAAAGCAGATGGTTCACAAATATACTTAATTAATTAATTAATATACATCATTTGGGTGCTGCAAATCGTAATATATAGAAATCAAGAGCAAATTTGTTTAGTAGATAAGGACAGATAATTTGTTCACCAAATTTGATATTTAAGTTCAGGGTTTTGGGGGAAATTTCAATTGCTACAAGCTCTAAAATAAAGGGCAGAGCCAACAGCAAAAATGGAGATGCTGTTATAAATTTTCCTCCTTGCTATCTGCTTTTTATTCAATATACCTTTCCTTCAACCTAGAACATAGAAATAATTCCTATGTTATAAGGTAATCTGATCTATAAACAGCAACACTCTAAATCAAAATCTTTTTAAAAAAATTTCTATGGTTTAATGTGTCAAGATAGAAGACATATATGGTATATAATGCAAGCTTCTTATGTTACACGGAGCAAGAAATCTTCCACAGACTTTCAATTACGTATATGTAAAGGAATAAATGGCTGAAAGAACTTGATCAGTGGAATGCCTTCCAAAGGGAAATAAGATAAAGAATCTCCTGTTGATCGTATCACGTAGCAATCTACCCTTCAAGTTGAAACTACAGCTTTAACTTCACGCTACACCAGATTCTCATTACCTTTTACACCAGAGAGTGAGTAGGGGATAAACATGTCATTCCACTTCTGCAGTTTTCTTCAAGAAAGGGAAAGTTAACTGAGCCTATGACTCTTGCTATGCCATTCCAAAGCTCAGCCCCACTTGATTTGAGAAGTTTCTTGCATGTTTATTAGCTTCAATTCAGAAAATGCCCCTTGGACATTGGTTAGTACAGTACATCTTGGTTGTGTGGTTTTGAGAAAAGTCATCAAGTTACTTTTTCCAGTTTGCATAAGGGAAGTTATATTTTGTAATTTTTTCCCCTTTTTTATTCAAAAAGGACATTTATTGATTTATTTATATTAGATTTAGATTTTTTTAGATTTTATTCAGTTTGTATGCAGCCCTATTCCCGAGAGACTCAGGGCGGCTAACAATCAGAAAGGGAAGGGGGTACAAAATAAAAATAAAAAGACAAACAGTTTAAAAATACAACAACAGTCGTAACCTCAGCTGGGGCTGAAAGATTTAACTGCCCCAGGCCTGCCAGAACAGCCAGGTCTTAGTAGCTTTGCGGAAAGCCGGAAGGATGGTAAGGGTCTGGATGTCAGTGGGGAGATCTTTCCAGAGGGCCAGAGCAGCCACAGAGAAGACCCTCCCCCGGGGAGTTGCCAGTCAACACTGGCCAGCAGATGGGATTCGGAGGAGGCCTAGTCTGTGGGATCTGATAGGTCTTTGGGAGGTAATTGGCAGGAGGCGGTCTCTCAAGTACCCAGGTCCGATACCATGAAGGGCTTTAAAAGTAAAGTTAGTTAGTTTGGTTAGTTAGTTAGTTAGTTAGTTAGTTAGTTAGTTAATTAGTTAGTTAGTTATGGCCACCCACTCTAAACAAACTCTGGGCAATTTACAAAATCTAATGCAGTGTTACAACAATTAAAAATATAAATAAAAGAAGACAACCTAAACTAAAACAGCTACTATAACAAAAGCAATAACAACCTGCCTGTCAACACATTAATCCCAAGCATGGAACCAAAGGCAGCTTTTACGGGATATTTGACATCTCAGGAAAGTGGATGCCATCAGTATCTCCCGTTTCAGAGGGTGGGACCATGTCAGAATAGGCATGCTTCTTAAGTCACACAAGTTGACAACATGTAACAGAAGGGAGTGCAGGGCACCCACTCTGCCCAGATATTCTGGACAGGCAAATACACTGGGAGAGAGGTAATCCCTCAAATAACCAGGTCTTATCCAATGAAGGCTTTAGAGATTACAACCAACACATTGATTAGCACACAGAAGCCAATTAGTAGGCAATGCAGCTCACATAGCAGAGGTGACACATGTGTACAACAAGGAGTGCTCATTATTAGTTGTGACACCACAATTTGAAAGATCTGTACCTTCTAGATAGTCTTCAAAGGCAGACCCATATAGAATGCAGTTTGGTTTAGATATAAGACCAAAGGAAATAGGCAGTTTTAAGGGTAGTTATCTATCTGTCAGGGTAACGATTTAATAGCTGACCAACTGCTGTAATGCTGTAATGATGATGCAATGAGGAAAAGGAATCAGCAAGGTTTTGGGGCTGATATCACTTTAAGAGGCTCTGTAATAATAAGAGGCCCTGTTGGGGCATATCTGTCTCTCGTGGGTGCTTCCATTCTGTAATTGTTGATTGCCTGAAGTCTGAATAAAAGTACATGTATGTATGCTTTGTGGATAAAAACCACTATTTAATGATGATGCAGAAAATGAAATTATAATGTTGTAGTACAGACAGATGGAATTTGCTTTAAGGATAAGGGGCCTTAAAGAGAAAAACCAAGAAAATTTGAAGCAGATCTTCTCAGAAGCTTTTGATCAATTGATGGGGCAGCCAGGAGAGGATTTTGATTGGCAAACTGACAAGATATATCATGTTAATTCCTGGCTTGCCAGACAAAAACAACTCCCAAGGGACATTGTGGTGTATTTTGCCACGAGAGATACGAGGAATTTGATATTGCAAGAGTCTTACAAAACCAAGTTGCAAACTGGAGGTCAGGAGGTGACTGTCTTGAAGGAAATACCACCCAAAATGTTGAGATCAAGGAAAGACTATGCCTTTTTAGTGGATGAGCTCAAAAACCATCAGTTACAGTTCAGATGGGAAGCCCCAGCTGGACTAGCAGTTAATTACCAGGGACAAAGGTATCGTCTTAACTCAGTTTGGAAGGTTCAAGATTTTTATAATAATATACTGAAGGCTGGACATCCTCCCCCTCCTGGACCCAGAGAAAGAGAACAAGAAGGACAGAGCAGACAGCAAGATATCCAAGGATCATTAAGGTTGGACCAACTTCCTCTTTCAAAACTAGAAGGAGTGAAGGAGCAAAGGCAAACCCGCATGGTCACTAGGCATATGGAACAAGAGTTTAAAAAGCAACAAGCTTCGCAACAAACATACACAAATCTATCAAGGTTTTAATGAATATGATTAATTAATATGGCCAAGTATCTGGATTTAAAATTAACCTAGGAAAAACAAAGATGCTAGTTAAAAATATGAACACTAATCAAAGGGAAGACTTAGAAAAAAATGACAGGATGTGAAATAGTTAAAAAGGTTAAATATCTAGGAGTCTATATTTCAACCTCAAACGGGAAACTCTATAAGTATAATTATGAGCCACTATAGCATAGTATGCAGGCAGAGATGAAAAATTGGGAAAAATTATCTTTGTTGGGAAGAATAGCAGCAGTGAAAATGAATGTTCTGCCTAAATTTCTATTTCTTTTTCAAATGATACCAATAATTTAAAAAGATGCAAATTTGCTAGAATGGCAGAAGGGTATTAATAAATTTGTTTGGGCAGGGAAGAAGCCAAGAATAAAACTTAAGATAATGTAAGATGTATGGGAGAGAGGAGGTTTGAAATTGCCAAATCTAAAATTATATTATGAAGCAGTAGTTTTATCACTAATCAGTGATTGGATTAACTCAACAGATGATAGAATACTTAATATCGAAGGGTATGATCTGGTATATGGTTGGCATGCTTATCTGTTATATGACAAGAAGGTGGATAAGAATTTCAAAAGTCATATCTTAAGGAATGCTCTACTGCGGGTCTGGAAAAAATATCAACATAAACTAAACAAGAAGATACCTATG
Organism: Thamnophis elegans; assembly: GCF_009769535.1. Taxonomy (NCBI): domain Eukaryota; kingdom Metazoa; phylum Chordata; class Lepidosauria; order Squamata; family Natricidae; genus Thamnophis; species Thamnophis elegans. The sequence continues at coordinate 42,571,630 of NC_045542.1, forward strand.
TGGGCAATTCCCAGACATGCAATAAAGAACATAAGTATAGTACAAAAACAGGATGTAACTACATACAGACAGCTTCTCACTATAGAAAGAGGTCTATTACAGCTAAAACCCTTGAATGTACTAAAAGAGGAAAAGGTAATTCAAACATGGTTTTAGTATGGACAGTTACAGGCCAGATGGAAAAAAGATCAAAAAATTGGTTTTACGCAAAATGAGGATAATTTACTAAAACAAATTAGGGATCAAAGTCAAATGCATATAAAAAGATTATATAATGTATTAATAGAAATGGATTCGGAAACAGAATTAGTCAAAGATTGTATGATAAAGTGGGCACAAAATTTTGAAGAACCAATAATGTTGGATACATGGGAAAAGATATGGGTAAGAAATGTAAAATTCACACAAGCCCAGAATCTGAGAGAGAACTTTTATAAGATGTTTTATAGATGGCATTTAGATCCTAAAAAACTGGCCTGTATGTATCCGAATTTACAACCTAAATGCTGGAGATGTGATTGTGTTGATGCTACATATTACCATATATGGTGGACTTGTAAAAAGGTTAAAACATTTTGCATAAAAATATGGTGGATTATGCAAAATGTTCTTAAAAAAAGAATAAAGTTTACTTCTCAGTTATTTTTGTTAGGTATAACTACTGATTGTACTGTTATAGAGACTAATTTGATTTTGTACTTAATAACGGCAGCAAGACTGTTGGTGGCGCAATACTGGAAGAAGGAAGACTTGCCTACTATCCAAGAATGGACATTAAAAGTAACAAACTTAGCAGAGATGGCTAAAATATCAGCATATCTCAAGGATATTAACTGGAGTGGAGAAGATGGATTGACTATATTCAAAATAAATACGGGACTAAGAAATTCCAGATAGTTTATGACTGAAAAAGTGAGGAATGTTATAATCTGTTTAGAGTTAGCCTAACAAAAGAGGAGTTAAAGCTCAAATGAAAGATTATACTAACTTTCTTTAAGTTTATTTTAGAATATCTTTGTTAAAGATTTATACCCTGTATATGTTCTGGGAAGTCGGGGGGGGGGGAGTTGGGGGAGGTTGGGCTTGGGTGGGGAAGGGGAGGTAAATATTTGTAAAAGTCTTTTTTTAAAAAAAAATTCAATTAAAAAAACACTATTTAAATACAAACCTGTGTTTACCGTATTTGCTCCTGGATTGTCTCGCATAGTCACACTGTGTGTACACTGACACTATCTAAAGCCATTTTGCCTAGCATGCATTTTTGGTTGCCTGGATATTAGCCAAATTCTCTAAAATATTTAAATGAATGGGAATGTGATGTTCAAATAATTCATCAATCTATTTATTTAAAATTCTTTACAATTATTTTGTTTACTTATCTGACTTTGGCTGAAGAAGACTTGGTTCAGGCTACAATGAACATCATTTTTTTTGCTGCAATCAAAATCAATGGCAAATTGATTTCTTTAAATTACAATATATTTCAAGAGAATGTTTGGGTGACTTTGGTTGAACTGAAAAAATGCTAATGAGGTTCAGCCCTGGTTAGTATTTTGATGGGAGAAATCTTAAGAGTCCTACGCTTGACAGGGAAGTTGAAAAGGCATATGGGAAGAAGGTAATGGCAAAGTATGTCTCCTATAACTGTTGGTACAAAGATGTAGAAAATCATCATATAGGCCCGTGATGGCGAACCTATGGCACACATGCCATAGGTGGCACACAGAGCCATATTTGCCGGCATGGCAGCCCTTGGCAGCCCTTGTTTCTAAACTTCCGGTTGGCCCATTGGGCCTGTTTTCGCCCTCCCCAGGCTCTGGAGGCTTTCCTGAAGCCTGGGGAAGGCGAAAAAGTTTTCGCCCTCCCTAGGCTTCAGGAAAGCCTCCGGAGCCTGGGGAGTGTGAAAATCCCCTTCCCCCCATGCAGGGGTCACTCGTGCATGCATGGGGGAGGGGTTGCTCGCACATGTACAGGTGGAGGGGTCGCTCGCACATGCGCGCGATAGCACACACACACGCAGTTTGGCACACCTTTAGAAAAAGCCATCATTGGCATAGGAGATATATTTGTTCATTAGTTCAATTGCTGTAATTTTTCTACTTTCATATCATTTATTTCAATAAATATTGATAAAGTAAACTATGAGAATTGTACTTGTAAAGAACAAATTTGAAGCAGCTGACAAAGAGCCTGATATCTCTTGTTGCATCCACCACAATGGGGTTTTCATACTTTTAACAGTGAATAGTGGGTTCTATAATACATCCTTTAGATAAAGTCCCCTTATGTTGATCTCAGCTACTGGTGACTACATAAACCTCTTTTTTCCTTTTTCTTTTTTTGTCATTAGGAATTACAGTACATTCAATTCAGAGTAAACTTAGAAGGCCATTCATCATTCTTGCTTCACAGAGACATAATTATAATGCCAACATCACTCATTGTACCGAACCTATTAGCAGTCACTTTATTAACTTTACTTATCAAATCTGAAAAGCACCTGAAGTATTACTTGGATGCTCCTTAAGACCATAATGAAAACCCTACTTATGGTATTTTCAAGTCTGAGAATTAGAGACACCAAAGAGCAAAACAGGGCTTACCAGGAATGTTGTGTATTGTTATTGCAAAAATCAACAACATGATCCTCCTCCAACTGCTGCTTGCTGGAACAGGAACGTTGTCTTTGAGTGTGTGGGACACTGCAGGAAGATCTGGCTGACTATGTCCAGCACCTTTCCTCCTTTGATATGGTTCCCCATTTTCACCTTTGTCTAGAGTAAAAATAAAAAAGTTTACAAAACTTTAGGTTCCTGTTATAAATGCTTAAAATAAAGAAATAAAGAAAAGTCACAAAGATGTTGATAAGCATATGGAGTTTAACCTTAAAATAAACCAGCTTTCCCTAATATGGTACCATCCACATGTGTTGGGAAATTGATCTAAAAGTAGGGGAACTGCAATTCATCACATACAGAAGGCACTCTTTGGGGGGGGGGGGGGGAGGACCTGAAATGAAATATTTAATTAGAGGTTAAAAACCTACAAAATATTGTAGAAATGCAATAGTATATAAATAAAATCATGTTATCCAACCAAACAAGACAGACACAGACTTCAATGGATAGTTAGAACTGCAGAAAAAACAGTTGTTATAAGCCTGCCTTTCATTCAGGACCTGTATACTGCATAAGCCAGAAAGAGGGCTATGAAAATGTCTACAGACCCCTCACATCCTGGACATAAACTGTTTCAACTTCTTCCATCAAGATGACACTATAGGGCATTGCATGCCAAAACAATCAGACACAAGGACAGTTTTCCCTCTATGCCATCACTCTGCTAAACAACTAATTTCCACAATACTGTCAAACTACCTAGTAGGGCAGTATTACTATTATCCTTCTCATCTTTTCTATTACCTATTCCTTATCTTCTTATGATTATAACTTTGTTATTTATATCTTATGATTTATATTAATTGTTTTATTTAGTATCCTAGTATGATTTATTTTGATTGATTATTTAGTATTCAATGATCATCACTAAGTACTGTATCTTATCATTTATGATGAATGTATTTTATGATTATAATCATGATTTATCACTTGTTGCTTCTATGTAGTGAGAGATTATGCACCAGAGACAAATTCCTTGTGTGTCCATGAGTCTGAGTGAACAAGTAACCAACCCTATCTCAGGAATAACTTGAGATGACTGCTTATTGTTTTTTGCTACATTATTGTTAAGGGTCCATAGATGTTTTATTATCATGACTGCAGCCTACAGTGGGCAAAAAAGGTCTAAAATCAAGTAAATTGTGCTACTAACATTTTACACCATGATCTTAAAAGAATATTAGCATAAAGAACTTCGCAGCTTATGCACAAGAGGTATTTCCCAATACAGTAGAATTACAATCTGAAAGCAGCAAATGAGCAGAGAAGAAAGAGTCCAGGATGAAAAGAATGTATATGAGCATGTAATCATACAGTCATTGCTACACTAAAGGATAGAGTGTTTATTGGTTAACTCTTTAAAAAAAAACATTATTACATTCTACCTATTCTTCTCTTTTCTTTCTGACAGAGCTGTCTTGAAAAGGTCTCTCTGATTTAAAAGCCAGTACGAGCAAAGCAAGTGTAAATTAAGGCTCTAGGAAAAGGGCAAAACATCCAGCATTTTGAAGTACAATATCAGATTCTTTCCACTGATTGGTACAACTTAGAAAATTCTAACACGTTAAACTAACAAAGGCAGATGTGCCTGAAATTTACATAGGCAACAGCTGTACTCTGATTACAATTATCTGACATTTTAAATGCATATTGACTCTCTTTACCCAACCAGCTTAAAGTCTCCAGGCAAACTAATAAGTTTCAGAAGTCATTTGAAGACACTTCTCAATTAATGTCAGTTGCTTCCCATGCCATTTCAAAGCATTTTAATGCTAATGTTCAAGTTGCACATAACTTGGCGGCCCCTGAAACTCTGTAGCACATTAAACGTTGTGTTTGAAATAACAGTTTTGAAAGAGAAGGGGAGAACTGGGACAATATAAAAACATTCAATGGTACTGTAGAAAATCTGGTCTGACTCCACTGTCAGTGCAGATTGTTCAAACAAGTATTAAATAATAAAAAGGAAACAAAAACTGGCACCTCAACACATTAAAATAAACAGGCCTTCCAAACAGATTTTTTTACCCTGTAAAAAATTCTAATATCTCATAATGGTTTGGCAAACATATGAGGAGCAGAACAAAACTGAGTGAATTTAGTCAACTTATAGCAATAGCAATAGCAGTAGACTTATATACCGCTTCATAGGCCTTTCAGGCCTCTCTAAGCGGTTTACAGAGAGTCAGCATATTGCCCCCAACAATCTGGGTCCTCATTTTACCCACCTCGGAAGGATGGAAGGCTGAGTCAACCCTGAGCCGGTGAGATTTGAACCGCTGACCTGCTGATCTAGCAGTAGCCTGCAGTGCTGCATTTAACCACTGCGCCACCTTGGCTCTTATTGAACTTATTGCTATGGTAATGATACAAATTCAGAGGTAGCCTACAGATTCATTGCATTTGGATACAGGGATGGTAAAAGCTATGGTGAAAGCTGGTTGAGGAATTCTCAGGAGGAATTGAAGTCCACAAGTTTTAAAGTTACCACATCCCTGGTATATGAAATGAAAATAAAAATTCTTCCCCCAATACATTGGGGGAGAAAAGTCAGGAAATCACAGACCAGCTATGTCCTTACCTCATTCACGGCATTACTCCCCTCCCAAAGCCTTGTTACTTCTGGTCCACCAAACATTTAGCCCTAGGGGTAAACAGTACTGCAGTTGACACAAAAATATGTTTTATATGCAAACCAGTGGTGGTCTGCTGGTTCTTACCAGTTTGGGTGAACTGATAGCGGTAGCTGCTGGAGGCTCCACCCACCCACCCACCCTGACGTAATGCATGACCTTCTGCGCATGTGCAGAAGGCGGTACGCATGCACAAAAGTTGGTGCATTTGAGTGCAGCGAGCGCAGATGCGAGCGCGCTCATATTTGCAAACTGGTAGCGAAGGTAAGTGAAACCCACTGTGGAAAGTTATCATCCAGCCCTCTCCCAGAAAAATGAAATATCCTAGGAAATATTGAAAAGGCAGAATATTATATTTCTCTGGATGTGAAAAGGAAGAAAAATGTTTTATAAAGAGAGAATAGCTCCCTGTAGCTTCCTGCCTCCACCCTTTTTGTCAATGGGCCATTAAGAAAACCAAGTCAGTCCCTTTACATAATAAAGAGTTCTCGCCTTCAGCTCCAGGGGAATGGGATTAAGGCATGATAATATTGGCACTTTACCCAACTCACCACCTGGCATCTGAGAACTCAGTCAAACCTGGATTCAAAACGCAGCCTAGAGAGTTGCCCCTGCATGCCTCCATGGGAGTCTGACAACCAATCAGAATACAAGCTCAAGATCAAAGGCCAGAGAGGGCATAAAACCAGGGACTCAGCATCTCAGGCGGCCCTTCTCTTTTCTCTACCAACATTGAAGCATGTGATCACCTTTTCTGTTTAGGACTCAAGCCATGTGGTCCTGTCCACCATTAAGCCATCTTTCCAAGCAACCTCCATGTCTCAAGTGTCTTTTTCCCCACTTGGAGTGAACCCAGAAGGACATTTCTTTCAACACCACTATTGATCCAAACACTGACTCATAAAAACTATAAGAAAAAAATGAATAAAGGTAAGATTAAGAATAAAATCCTTTTTGTATTTTGAAAAATAATATATATATAATTTTAAAAAAGAATTTAAAAACTTAGCTTTTCATTAAAACCCCTTTAATATCAGGCAAGGAAAAATAAACTCTTTCACAAAACCCCTCATGACTACATGTATACAACCATGTGTATGTTTTGAACAGAACTCATTCAAATAGCTGAATCTAAGACTTTCTCCAAGAAAAACTATTTTAACAATTAACCAGACAGAATGACAAGAATGCTGTTGTTCGTAAAATGAAGAACAAAGTAAGAAACATGTTCCAGATTAAGTAAATATCTTAAATATCCAGTAACTAGACATCTTAGTTGTTTAATAATACAGCACATTAAAATATAATCTGAATAAAAGCATATATACAACAATCAAATAAAAGGTAGGGTCTATGAGCTGTAATAAAGTTTAGTTCATTGATTGATTGAACTAAAAAATGGAGGTATCATAGAAAAAAGGCAGCAGTAGGGCAATAATTCATAATCTAAACAATATATTAAAACCAAGCCAGGAGCCTGGGAAATTGGAAACATACAAAAGTGATGCTAATGTATGCACCGGTTGAGGCCCTCTGGACAGGGAATTCCATAAATGGGGTGCCACCACAGAAAAAGTTTTCCCCCTTGTAGACGCCTGCCTCTCTTCCTTTGGAGGGACTTGGAAAAGACTTCAGATTGTGAGGGGGGATATGTATGTGTTAGCCATGCAAGTTAGTCCAGAAAGGAAGTACACTCCGCTGAACTAATTCTACTTTAGAATTACTATAGTTTACATTAACAGAATCTTGCTAGTCAGAATATATATTTCTCCTTGGCCTTTTTTATTGCTCGAGGGCCTGTTCTGAGATGTTTGCCATGTCTAGATTCCTTCTGCAGGCTAAGCTGCCTGCAATGAATGCATGGATGATCTTGAGAGAGGAGGGAAAGAGATGCCGCCTAGGAAACAATCAGACAAGAGAGGCTGGAGCTCCTGTTGGTTTAATAGTCAGACAGAGAAATTTAGAAAGCCCCCCGCCGCCGCCGCCACAAATAGAAGTAGTAGTGAAATATGACAGCAGGAAGTTTGTGCCTTCAAACTTTGCAAGGTTCTGTTAATGTAGCTTTACAGTAAAGAAGAATTAATTCATCTAATCCTGTTTCCTGTCTGGAAAGGCTGATAGGACCAACAGGGCATCACCAGAGATAGGTTGCTCCCAGTTTGGCCCAGATCAGGCAAACCAGTAGTAGCGGTGGTGGGAGGCCCCACCCACCTGGATGCTTCTGCGCATGCGCAGAAGTGTTGCGTGTGCCCGAACTGGTAGTAAAAAAATTGGCAACCCACCACTGGTCATCACTCAGCCCAAGAACAACCCGTGGAGTTACTTCTGTAGTTCCATTATTGTTGCTAACCTACAAAAAGAATCTTGCCTGAATAAACCAATTATCTGCAATAATTGTAAACATACTCTGAGAACTGCTAGGGATAGTCCAACTTTGCTCTCTTCCCGTCTACCAGACATCCCAAGCTCCACTATCCCTTTGCCCTCTAGGAAAAAGTCCCTCCCTTCTGAAACTCACTATATTCTACACAAATGGACTGATGTGTCATCCCAAAACAGTATCTGCATCTTGTATGGATTGAGTCTCAGATTATCAGCCTTCATCCAATCTATTACCCTAGTTCAGCCCTAGTTCAGAATGCCGATCATCTCATAAATTTTAGAGGAAAAGAAAAATGAGAACTGTGTGTCCTCTGCATATTGATATGGGACTTCAATCTAGATCTTTGAATGGCCTCTTCCAGCTGTTTCATGTAGGTGTTAAAAAGCATAGGGGATAATATGGAGACTGAGGGACTCCATAACCCAATCCCCATGAGGTACCACCTGTTAGCAAAAGCCACCCAAGTAGGAATAGAATCGCCATAGTAGAGTGTCCCTAAACACCAATTTTGACAGCCAGTTCAGGAAGATAGCATGTTCAACCAGCATTTAAAGCAACTGAGAGGTCTAGGAGGACCAACATTACTTGTCTTTTTACCACCACTCTCATGGGCGATTAAGGCAGATTCTGCTCCACAGCCAGGTCTAGAAATCTGTTTCATCCCGTAGAGCCAGGAGTTGAATCAGCAGGCAACCTGGGGATCCTGGAGTTTTATCTGGCATGCAACCTGAAAAATCCTGTTAATTTATTTATACATTTTTGCTGCATTTGTTATTTTTGAGGAATCCTCTCCTGTACAAGTAGCACTTGCTTGCTAGAGTTACATGTTATTCTACTGAGTAATTGTCCTTATAAACTGAAGTCATACAGATTGCTGCAATCCTTACTGGATCATTCTGACATGCTCTGAGTGGGAAAGGAATTAATTATCTGCCTTCCATCCAAAGAAATGTATCACATCCTAGCCAAGAGATAGGCAATTAATCATCTGAAATATTTGTGTCAGTTCCATCAGCTGCCCTGTTTCTTACATTAACTTTTAAGAAGAAGAAAAAACCCACGGTGGCCTTTTCTATATCCTGGCGCAGTTATATTTCACTGTTGACATCAAGCTGTGCCATCACGATTTAAAAATTAATGCTATGTAGCATAGGAGCAACTCTAGAAAATCAAAACAGTCCCAACAAAAAGAAATTATGTTAGGATACAGAAACCACCCCGACCTTTCTCCAGATAAACATTGTCTGCAAATCATTTTCTGCATTACAGCAACCAGAACAAATAGGCAAATCAGTGACTGATGATTCAGAAAGCTATGTGCTAACCACACAGCAAGGTACTGCTTCCTTTGCCATAACACAGCTATCAATAGGGCTGCACTCTGGTTGTCTAAGAATTCCAAGCTGTGTATTCCTTTATCTTCCATCACAGTGGCTCTTCACCACACTGGGACACCAAACTTTTTAATATGTTAATTTTGTGTCCTAGGCAGGAAGGCTGAGCAGGGCAAGATTATTCAATAGATTTAGATTTAGATTTTATTTAGCATTTATAGGCCGCCCTTTTCCCTGAGGGGACTCAGGGCGGCTTACAATAGTAAGGGAAGGGGAGTGAAAGACAAAATACAAAAAAAAAAAAAAAATGTGAAATAACTAAAAAGTACTAAAACACGACATTCACTCAGCATTCGGGAGGGGCAGAAGAGTTTATCCCCAGGCCTGACGGGCTAGCCAGATCTTGAGGGCTGTACGGAAGGCCTGGACTGTGGTCAGGGTACGAATCACCACGGGGAGATTGTTCCATAGCGTCGGAGCAGCAACTGAGAAGGCTCTCCTCCGGGTGGTCGCCAGTCGGCACTGACTGGCGGATGGAATACGGAGGAGGCCCGCTCTATGCGATCTGATGGGACGCAGGGAGATTATTGGCAGGAGGCGGTCTCTCAGATAGTCAGATCCACTACCATGGAGCGCTTTATGGGTGGTAAGTAAGACCTTGAATTGCACCCGGAGATCTACAGGCAGCCAGCGCAGCTCGCGGAGGATAGGTGTTATGTGGGCGAACCGAGGTGCGCCCACAATCACTCGCGCGGCCGCGTTCTGTACTAGCTGAAGTCTCCGGGTGCTCTTCAAGGGCAGCCCCATGTAGAGCACATTGCAGTATTCCAGCTTAGAGATCACAAGGGCTCGAGTGACTGTCGTGAGAGCCTCCCGATTCAGGTAGGGCCGCAACTGGCGCACCAGGCGAACCTGGGCAAATGCCCCCCTGGTCACAGCCGATAGATGGTGATCAAAACTCAGCTGTGGATCCAGGAGGACTCCCAAGTTGCGGACCCTATCTGAGGGGTATAAGTTTTGTCCCCCCAGCCTGATTGATGGTACGGTGGTCAAATTATTGGGAGGAAAACACAACAGCCACTCGGTCTTGTCTGGGTTGAGCACCAGTTTGTTTGCTCTCATCCAGTCTTTAACAGCTTCCAGACCCTGGTTCATCACGTCCACCGCTTCATTGAGTTGGCACGGGGCGGACAGGTACAATTGTGTATCGTCCGCATATTGGTGATACTTTATCCCGTGCCTCCGGATGATCTCGCCCAGCGGTTTCATGTATATGTTAAATAGGAGGGGGGACAAGACCGACCCCTGTGGCACCCCATATGTTAGGGGCCTCGGGGACGATCTCAGCCCACCCACCAACACCGACTGCGACCTGTCCGAGAGGTAGGAGGAGAACTACTGCAAGACAGTGCCGCCCACTCCCACCTCCCGCAGTCGTCGCAGAAGGATACCATGGTCGATGGTATCGAAAGCCGCTGAGAGGTCAAGGAGAACCAGGATGGACGCAAAGCCTCCATCCCTAGCTCTCCAGAGATCATCGGTCAATGCGACCAAAGCGGTTTCTGTGCTGTAACCTGGTTTGAAGCCGGACTGGAAGGGGTCAAGATAGTTTGCTTCCTCCAAGGTACGCTGAAGCTGGAGGGCCACCACTTTCTCAACAACCTTCCCCACATAGGGAAGGTTGGAGACTGGACGGTAGTTATTAAGAACAGCTGGATCCAAAGACGGTTTCTTCAGAAGGGGTCTCACCACCGCTGCCTTAAGCTCGGTGGGGAAGTGCCCCTCCCGAAGAGATGCCACAACAACCGCTTGGATCCAGCCTCGTGTCACCTCACTGCTGTTGGCAACCATAGTGTATATAAGTGCCAAGTAATAATTCAGAGCACCTTTGGAAATGAGGGAACTGAAGGGAGGGAAATGGGGGAACTCATTCTCGGAGGGGCAGTTGTGTTACTCTATTACAGCAAAAAGAGTACCTTAGGCAGCACTTTAAAAGGCTATGCCATTTATTATCATATAAGCTTTGACACACTATCACATCCCTCACCACATTGTGGAAAATAATCCTGAGAATGAAGTATATTTAAAATAATTGATGGGTAGATTAATTGTCATATAATATATGTGTGTGTCATATAATATATGTGAGTACATGCATAATTTTGTATTTATCTATTTATCTTGTCATGTTTAAATCTATATTAGAAATCTATATCTCTACAGAGCCTTTGAGAGCTGTATGCAACATAATTTCATTTTAATGTATGCCGATTAGTGTGCATTCAAAATGATAATAAAGTTATTCTAGGTCATCTAAGTATTACCCATCAATCAGATAAAGAGGAACTGTATAAGGAAATCAATATTTAATGACAGTGACCATTGTTGTATATGATCTAGCTCAGTGGTTGATTGCAGGCAGTACGCCCCGGTATGGGTGTACCAGTGCCTGCCCGGAGCACTGGCTGCCATTCCGGTATGGTACTCCAGAGGGCCCACCCACCCGCCATCCTTACCTGTCTTTAAACTCTTCAGCGCTTCTGCGCACGTGCATGGCAAGTACAGCACCTGTGCGACACTCCACCGAGCAGCTGGAGCGTCGTGGAGGCTCGCAGAGGCATCGCTGAAGGGTAGGATGCATGGGTGTGATGCGTGCATATGTGCGCACGCTGCGCACGTTCATGTGAAGGACGCCAACCCCCCTTGCAACTGTACCAGTTGCAACAGGATCCGGAACCCACCACTGATCTAGCTATTCCTGTATTGATTATGATTATGTGCTTTCAAGTCATTGTTGACTCCTAGTGGCCACAGATTCCCCCCCCCCCATGTTGATCCTGTATTAGGTGATAATAAATAACACATGTGGTATGTTATAAAACCAGGTTTCTGTTTAATCCATGGCAGAGGTTAATAAATTCTGCCCTAGGTGGAATTATTGTGCTCAAGGATAGCCCTATTGAGGTCAGCATATTTAGCACAGAACCACAATTGATGGTTGTAATATCAGAGCACTAGCACTCTTCACTCTTGTGAAGATAGATCTATGGGCGCAGACAGTCATCAAACATGAGCAATCAAACATAGACATGTCAGAAAGCTACGTTTTATTTCTTTGGAAACCGTACATTGCCTGATGACATGATAAGAAAAATGACATGTAGCCCTAAAAGGCCCTAAAGCCCTAAAGACATGTTTTGACTTTTGCATTTACTATAATAAGAAACGGGCTTGCTTCATTCCCACAGGCTATATGCTCCATAAAATAGGGGCGATTGTGCACGGTCCCTTTGCCTTTGCACCAGAGGGAGCTTCACATGTCATGGAAATTTAATAGCATAGTAGAGAGATCTAAATTTGGCCTAGTAAATTGCTTTTCCATCGATATACTAAGAGCTTATCCACAGTCCAACTTTTAGTTGTTTGTCATCTGTCTGTAAACCAGCTGAAAATGAAGATGGTTTAAGAAATCCGTTCCTGGGATTTAGCACTTTCCTCCCCTTTGGCACAGTGATGGTGAATCAGTGGTGGGTTTCAATTTATTTTACTACCAGTTTGCTCTTGTGCGCTTGTGCAGAATCATCCGGGCGGGTGGGCAGAGCCTCCTGCCACTGCCACTACCAGTTCGCCCGATCCAGGGCGAACTGGCAGAAACCCACCTCTGTGGTGAATGCTCTGTCTAAGATATGGTTAACAAGGCCCCAATTAGTAGTTTCACCTCCTTCTTTCCTCTATCATCCATGTCAGGCCTGCTTTCCTTTCTCTGGGCATCTCTTTTTCAGAATGGAAAGGAAGAAAATAGCTTTACATTTTTACTTTTTTTCAGTTGGGCTGGAAGAGGAAACTTGGAAGCAGTCCTGTCAATTTCAGCCAGTTATTTTAAAAAAAGCAAAGAAATGACCAGCATTTCATTATTCCACTATTCAATCTGTTAAAAAAAGAAACAGATAACCAAAAGATGCAATTTGATGGTGATCGAGGCCTACCTGCCAGAGCATACGCTATTCAGCTGGCACAAAAGCATTTGTATAGGAGGGGGTTGAAGCACAGCAGGGAGACCAGATGATCGTTTGCATCATCAAGAGGGAAAAAAACTTATTTCTGATACAAATCTAGCATCTCAGATAGAAATTTCCTTTCTATTTCTCTAGGGAATGTGCTGAGAAAGACATCATTTGTTCCTGTCCTCTTGAAACAGCAGGTGGCCTATCTGGATACTGAGGTAAGTTAGTTTAGTCAGCTATAAGACTAAAAAGATATCCATTCTTTTGGACACAGTACTTTCATTTGCTCAATATATTCACATTCCAGATTTCATAGAACCAAGCTTCAGTTCTCAAATGATAGGCTCATAACTGCTTCCTAACCAAGCACCAAATCCTAAAGCAGTGCTTTCCAAACTTTTTCTTGCAGTATCAAAAACCGCTTTTTCAGAAAGTCTAATCCAACTCCAAGGACTAGTCCTAAGTGCCTTCCTTCAACACCATTCAGGGGTGAAATGCTATCGGTTCGGACCAGTTCGCCCGAACCGGTAGTAAAAATGCAACTGGTTCGCCTGAACCGGTAGTAAAAAAAATGAAACCAGTTCAGGTGAACTGTTTTTTCCAACGATCAGCTGTGACGCACGATTTATATTAGCCAGAAAGCAGGATTTCCTGCTTTTTAGGTAATCTAAATCGCGTGGCACAGCTGATTCCTCCTGCTGTTCCCTCCCCTCGCTGTTCCCCCCCATACACGCTCACATTGCTACAGAACTGATAGCAAAAGTGAGTGGATTTCACCACCGACACCATTGTAACATCAAAGGATTGCTGAACAAATGGTCAAAACTTGAGGACTGCCTGTATTATGAAAGCAATATCACTGAATGATCTTTATGTCATTTCAACAAATTACTAATGGTAATTTCAACTATTTTCATCTTAACAGTAATACTTTGGGATATTTTCAAATATATATTTAGTGCATATGGCAATCTTTAAGTCAATGTAAATGTTCTGGTTGTAAAGAGTAAAGAGTTTATGTGTCCTTACCCAATGATAAATCACTTTAAACTATTTTTTAGTAATTTACCCAGGTTTGGGAAGTAGGAACTAACGATTCTCAGTCTTGTGCAAACATATTACTACCTCTTAGTTTCAAGGTCACGTCATGCTGAGTAAAATCTCCATTAATTAATGGGAAGTGCATGATAAATAACAACTTTAAACCACTGGGGTTCTAAAAGTTATTTGCATACTATTAACATCAATGGGCAATTAACATGGCTTCATTCGTTCATTTTCTTTGTGATATAGATTCTTCTTTAGCTGAGCCATTAGCACCAAATCTAGCTGAGAAAATGGCCTCTGGCTCATCTCTTCCGCAAGACTTTGACAGTGAAACAACAAAATCACACTAGAACCCTATCAACTGTGATCAGGATGGCATGACACAAGTCATTTAAAACCTTCAGAAAAGAAATCTTAAGAGGTGGAATTGGCAGAGATAACAAATCTGTTTTAATTAAAGAGAACAACTTATCCATTTTTCCTCCCAATAGAAAATAGCTTCTGGATTTTATGCTTGAAATAGAAAAAAAGATCATTTGATTTGATGATTAGAATAACTGGTTCTTATTGTATTTATCAGAAATGTAAAGCAAAGGTTGAGGCTGTAATTGTTCTTTGTATTCTATTGCACCAAAAAGAGTTGAAAGCCACTGCTATTTTTTCTTTTCTTCTTACTTTACAATTCTTTCCTATCCTCCTTCTGATCTTTATTTCCATTTGTATTTTATATTATAATAAACTCTACTGATTTTTTTAAGCCTTCAAGAAAGATCTTGATTTAATCCAGTTCCAGGTCCAAATGCATTTATTTTGTAAACATGCATGTTTGTGAGGGGTTGCTACAAGACATATCTAATTATAATCAAATATTATAATTTTAATTAATATAATTAAAAATAAATTTAAAAATCCACTTCATCAACAAGCTGCAATACCAAAAAAAATCTGCTTTTGCAAATCATAATACAGATGGTTAACACAAAAGCATCAAGAAAATTCTGAGGTAATTTGCTGGCAATTTGCTAAATGACAAGTATACAATTTTATGTCCAATTGGCATACACATGCAACATTTACTGTCAAAATCTTTCCTTGCTCCTTGTTTACTTTTACATGGAAAACTCCTTCAATATTTTAGTTATAATATAGAAGGCAGGTAGATTTTGATATACATTATAAATATCTATGTTCAGATAGTAAGAGCATGTAATGGAAAACTAGGCTGCAATAATATACATTTATAGTTCATAGGGAGAAATTCCACAGAAATGAAACTCATGAACTCCAGGCCCGATTCATCATGCCCTGCCATGCCCATGCCCGGTTTAGCAAAGGGGGAAAAACTCACAAACATCATGCAATAACGCCATGACAACACAAGTTTGATACCCCTGCTCTAGAATATAGTTTCAACAAATGACAAGTAAAAGCAACGATGGGCCATAGTGGTTTTAATTAAGATAAAGCCTGCCATTAAAAAAAAAAAACATCAGTTACAACGCAAATATATTTATTTGTAACTTTTCATGACCTGGAATGACAGTCTATAATCACTTTGATAGACATTAGAGAAATGGATTATTTAAAAGAGTAAACAATCTACCGATATTTATTATTATCAAAAATGTTAATTACCTATTAAAATGTGACCTAAAAGTAAATATATATTTTCACACTAATGCTGAGATAAAAGTTCTTGAAAACCCTTAAAATTAAGGTCTTTGAGATGTGACAAAATATTTTATGTAGACTTAGCTGTAAATTCCACTTTACATTGATTGGGGGAGAAAAAAAGAAAACCCATGGGATGGCTCTTAAAGTAAGACCTTCTGACAGTCCCGTCATCATAGAAGGCAAAAGAAGAGTTATGCTTAAAGAGAAATTATTATTTCTATTACATTTTCTGTTAATATCTGCAATAAATATTTCATAGTACATTGAAACTGATGCATAGCATAGGCATTCCAGATATCTGAACTTCATAGCAATAAATAATATGGCACCCCAGAGAAAATGTACTGAGTTTTAGTGCTCTACCAGTTTTAAACCAAACCAAAGTGAAATGAGCCTTAAAAGCTACCCATTCCAAATTCTACTTCTGCTCAGAAGAGATTCAGATAACTTTCTATAGTAAGTCTGAAAAATATTTCAAAAAGTCCTTATAATATTATATTCTGTATTCTTCCTGCCCAAGTAGCATTTCAGAAAAAGTATATTGTCACAACCCATGTTAAACTACAAACCATGGTTACAATGTTTAGATCCATACAAGCCAATCTAAATTGAAACAAACCAATTTTTTTACTACTGGTTCTGTGGGCAAGGCTTGGTGGGCATGGCATGGCTTGGTGGGCGAGGCTTGGTGGGAGTGGCAGGGGAAAGATACTGTAAAATCTCCATTCCCATCCCACTCCAGGGGAAGGTTACTGCAAAATCCCCATTCCCCCAGCTGGGACTCGGCAGGCAAAGAATAGATGGGGGCAGGGGCAGTCAGAGGTGGTATTTACCGGTTCTCCAGAACTGGTCAGAACCTGCTGAATACCACCTCTGAAACAAACATATTGTAGCTTAGTGTGAATCCAATCACAGTTAGTTTGTGCCAACAGATTCTGTATGTCCAGATTGAGAATTCTGTATTTAAACTGAGATTCTTGATTTTTCTGTAAGCAGAAAAATTGTGAAACAATAGTCGAGTAATAATAGTTGAGTAATAATCTAAGTTTTCCAGAATAATCTAAGAAACCAGAAGGTTTCTTGAGAAACAATAAGGTTATTGACTGAGCCACATATTGGCTGCGAATGGAAGGGGGGGCCAGCCAAGGCTGAATCACATCTCCGTGCCAGAAATTCCTGCTGTAATCATTACGGCGCAAAGTAAGGAACCCCCACTTAGGACAATTTTTGATATATTTATTTGAGATTAATACAAGCAGAGTCCGTACCCGAGAACCTTATCTGCCTTTTTAAAAAAAGAAAGAGCTTTCTTTGTGCACTTGGTTTCTTAAAAAAAAAGCTCCTAAAATGGCGGGTGCTACATTCCTAACTATCTGGCAAAGAACAGTGATAAAAAAGATCAAAGGAACAGCCAGATAGCATTCTCTTACTAATTAGTTTCATTTCTCTGAAGAGCTTACAAGACTTTTTTCTTATAAACTTTTAAAAGTTTTAAAAGACTCCTTGTTAATATAGAGACATTCCAAACAGAGATGAATATGCTGAACAATGCTAATCTTTTGAAACCTGCTTTGTTACAATGCTCTTTTCTGAAACCTTTGGAAAAACCTCTAAGAACAAATAAAGGGGGGACTTAATACTTTCTTTCCTCGTAAGCTACACAGCGGGCCAGCAGAGTTTGAATAATTGTTGAATAATTGTTTGAAGAAAAGATATAATGGCATCAAAATTAAATTTGGGGAGACCTCTTCTTAGGAGTACATCTCACGCACTTGGCACAAAGTTGCAGCTTCCACCCTCTATGCCCCCTACTGGAGATTTGCTAACAAAATAACTTTTTTTTGAAACTATTAGAGAATTTAGAGAGCAGAATTTAGAAACTTTCAGAAAATTCAGAGAGGAGATAAAGAAATTTAAAGCAGACTTATATGATAAGCTTGATACTAGGATTGCCAAAACAAAGGACGATATGGTGGGACTTGTAACTGTATTGACAGAATATGTTTCTGGAATGGAAGATAAGCTAGAGGTTCTTGATGAATCCAACACTAACTTGACATCCAAAATTGAAGTGGTGCAACAAAAAGTTGAAAACGCTGAAAAACAAATTGTTATGATACACTACAGACAGATGGAGCTTGCATTAAGAGTCAGGGGGCTGCGCGAAGACGAACAGGAGAACTTGAAGCAGATTTTCTCAGAGGCTTTTAACCGTCTGGTGGAAAGACCGGGGTCCAACTTTGACTGGCAGATCGAAAAAATTTATCGTGCTAACTCTTGGGTGGCAAAACAGAGGCAACTCCCCCGAGATGTAATTATATACTTTACTACAAGAGAGTTCAGAAACATGATACTACAAGAGTCTTATAATACCAGGCTTCAAATTGGCGGACAGGACTTGATTGTCTTGAAAGAAATACCACCCCAAATGCTAAGAGCCAGGAGAGATTATGCTTTTCTAGTGGAAGAACTCAGAAACCGTCAGATACAGTATAGATGGGATGTGCCATTTGGTATCATAATTACATTTGATAAGCAAAAATATCGTCTCAACTCTGTATGGGAAGCCCGAGATTTCTATCACAAGATCCTGAAGGTGGGACACCCTGAATTATCTGGATCTGGAGAAAGACCACGAGAAGGACAAGATAAACAGCAAATCACACAACTACCAGACAAAAAGCACCATTTCCTCCTTCCGGAAGGGCAAGGGGTCAGGGAACAAAGATCTAGCCATATGACTACCAGACGAATGGGAAAACAAGGCATATTGCAACAACCTCAATAATCATCGGCCATTGATCAAGGAGTTGTGGTCTGAACTCTTTACAGAAGAGAAAGAAAATATTTCACTATCTCAAACAGTTCAAGAACGATATAATTTGTCTGCAAGAAATTCATATCAAATCAACTGATCAAAAATATCTGTTCAACCCCAAACTTGGTCAATATTTTGTGACCTCTGCTATGGAAAAGAAAAATGGTATACCGTATATACTCGAGTATAAGCCGAGTTTTTCAGCCCACTTTTTGGGCTGAAAAAAGCCGCCTCGGCTTATACTCGAGTCTACAACTGGATCCGGCAGTGCTGTTGCCTGTTGGAGGAGGAGGAGGCGAACCAGCCTGCCATCGCCGGCCACGGCTAGCCCCGCCGCTCTTCCCGACCCCTTCCAAGCCCCACAGTCCAGCGGATGGAGCAGCGAAGCCCCGGGGCTTCGCTGCTGCTCCCCGCATTTTCTGCACGGGGATCCCTTGGAGAGGGGATTCCAGTTGCCGGGCAGAGAAGAGCTCTTCTGATGGGACAGGTGAGCTCCGAGTCGGGGCGGCTGCGGAGGCTTCTCCCGCGCCTCGGCTTTGAGGGCTCCATCTCCGCCTACTACCCGTTCCTTTTCGGGGGCAGCCGCCGAAGAGGTCGAGGAAGGAGAGGCGGGCGGGTCGTCAGCCCCCCGGCCGTGCTGCTGTTGCTGCTGTCCCCCTTTGCCCTGAGGGTGGTGAAGGAGATGCTCGCGTAGGCAGAGCCGGCCTCGGCGCTCACGCCCTCCAGGGGCTCTGCCGAGGAGCAGCACAAGTTGGGCTGAGAGGACGAGAAGACGCGGTCCAGCACGTGTTTTCGACGCCTCAAGCCGCCCCACCTGGAACCGACGACGACGCCCCCTGCTAACAAGTCCGCCTTGGCCGGCTGCTCCGCGGCGCGACTCCGCGGAAGCGACGACGAGGTGTCCGCACTGCGGCGTTCGGCTCCCGCTTTGCTGCTGCCTTTGCCTTTGCCCCCCAGCTGCAGGCTCCTCCACAGGTGGCTCTGGAAAGACGACGCCGGCTCCCCTTCGCCGGCCTTGCTGCTCCCTGTTGCTGGTGCCGCTCCGGGTTCCTCGGCTGCTGCCATTCTTTTCTCCCCGCCTCCCTCCCTTCGCCTCCGCCGCCGCCTCCGCCTTTTCCACCAACCCCGCCGCCCGTTACCGCTGCAAGCGCGGAGGCAGGAAGAGCAGCAGCGCGCGACGGCGGCGGCGGCTTCAGCCCAGTCCGGCCGAAGGAAGAGGTTGCACTTGTTCGCTATCGCAGCGGGCAACCGCCTCAGGGGCTGGGCCTTGGCGGCTGGAGGGCTCCCGCTCTCGGTGCGTCGGAGGCCGCGAAGAGAGGAGCCGCGGCTCGGAGCATGGCAGGAAGCGCGGAGAGCTACCGAAGTTTCGACGCGCCTGACTTTTCCTGATTAGGAAGGAGGTCGGCTGTCTCCACCGGCCGCGCAGACTCGCTTTGTAGGGGAGGGGTGGGGCACAATAAAAAATGATTATCGGGTGGCGTTGTTAAACACTCGTCCCCCGTCCCCCCCAGCAAAAACAATAAGACCGGAGAAAGTAATATATTATAAGGCAATTGCCAGAGTTAAACTTCATCGACGTGGAAGAACAATGCTTTATGATGTAAATTCGGACTTGTATGAATTTGCAAAAGTTTCTCTTGAGTTGTTTGCCCGCTTCAGAAGGCTAGAAGAAAGAAAATTAAAGGTAAATGCAGCGTGTCTCTCAATATCACTGATCAACCCAAGGGTGCTTTTTCAGGAGGCAACTGGACTTTATTGTTTTTTTCTTTGGAGACGTTTCGTTTCTCACCATTCAGCTCTGACAGGATAGTGGGGAAGTAGGATAGTGGCAGAGCTGAAGAAGCTTCTTGGATGAAACGTCTTCCCAAAAAAACCCAAGAAAGCCCAGTTGTTGCCTGAAAAAGCACCTTTAGGACAACCGTGACCTGGATGACTGACAATCTCTACAGACCCCCGGGGCTTCGCTGCTCCGTCCGCTGGACTGTGGGGCTTGGAAGGGGGTGGGAAGAGTGGCGGGGCTGGCGGTGGCCGGCGATGGCAGGCTGGTTCGCCTCCTCCTCCTCCAACAGCACTGCCGGATATCCGCCCAACGCTGCGGGGGCGCCAGCGGGAGCTTTGGCGGCTTCACCTCAGCCGCAGCGCTGGGCAGCAAATGTGCTGGTGCTGTTGGAGGAGGAGGAGGCGGCGGCAGCAATAGCACCTGAGGACAGGACAAGAAGCAATGGAAACTTGTCAGAAGGAGACTCAAGCTGGAAATAACGAGAAATCTGACAGTAAGAACAATTAAAATCCTAGGAAAATGTCCTTTCATGAAAAATTACTTTTTCAGTTAACTCTGCCTGACATTAGTTGGGCGAACAGAAATATTAGTTGGCCAATTCTAAAAGGGAGCACCAGAAAGAACTTAAAATATTTTTTAAGAGAGCTGGGTTTTTCATTTATATTATATGTATGAACAGAATTAACACAAATTGCAGATACCAATCAAACATAAAGAAAAAAAGGATGAAATAATGCTCATTTTAAAAAACTCAGTGAAAATAAAAACAATATACCAAGAAGGTGGCATACTGGTTGTGATTTGATCTCTTCGTGGGATCCCGGGGATCCCCTATACAAGTATTTTAATATTGCAGACTTGCAGTATTATAAGTCATACTGATATTATAGAACACTTTAATTAAGCGGGTCCCTTGAATAAACATAACTTTGTTTCAAATAACACTGATTTTTTATTTTTGAAATTTACCGTAGCTGCTGCATTTCCCACCCTAGGCTTATACTCGAGTCAATAACTTTTCCAGCTTTTTGGGGTAAAATTAGGTGCCTCGGCTTATATTCGGGTCGGCTTATACTCGAGTATATACGGTAGTTGTATATTTAAGAAAAGACATTAAGGCTGAATTAATTAAAGCAGATCCCTTTGGAAGATATATCGCATTAGACCTAATTCTAGAAGGGAAAAAGACTTGATGGACAACTTCGAATTGAGAAATGTTTGGTGAGAAAGAAACGCAGAGGCATATGACTTCACCCCTTTTTCTGATGGACATCAATCCCTTTCAAGGATTGATTTTATACAAATCACTAATGATTTATTTTCTAGAGTGAAGAAGACAAAGATTGTGGCGAGGGTCCTTATAACCCAGTCTGGATGGAATTGGGAAGGGTAGTGCAGGCAAGAAGGTCTTGGAGGTCGAATGAGAGTTTATTTAGATATGAAAAGTATATTAATGATTGTAAAAAATTGCTATCTGAATACTTTGTTCTAAATATGAATAAGGGTATATTCATGGAATTTGTAGGGGATGTAAGTAAAGCATATATGAGAGGAGTACTGATGAATATAAACAAAATAGATAGACATAAACAAGGGCAAAAATGAAAAGAATTGGAAGAGGAAATTAAAAGAAAAATTTGAAATGTATCCAAATTGTGTTATAGAGGGAAGGAGGTGTTTCAACAGGAGGAGATTTAAAAGGTATTCCGGGAATTTTTTTTTTATTTTTTTTTTACAGAATTATACAAAGGGGACAAAATTAAGGGTTTAGATATAGATAGATACTTAGATAAAGAGATAATACCCCTAGTTAGAGAAGAGTACAGGCAAAAGTTGAACCAACAAATAACCTCTGGGGAAATCCTGCAGGTAATCAAACAACTAAGATTAGGAGCAACGTAAACTGCTTAAAGTTTGTGTAACGGCAAGAAGCTGAGTTCAACGCAGAGATTTTACTGACTTTTTTTTCTTTTTTCTTTTTTTTTAAATTTCCTTGGTTTTAATATATCTTAGACTGTGTTTGATAAAAAGCTATACCGTGTACGGGCTCTGGGAAGTCGGGGGGGGGAGGGAGGTGGGGTCATAGGGGGAGGGGGGGAGGGGGGAAATATAGTATGTGCTAGATTTTAAAGTAACATGATTGCACTTGTATACTGTTGCTTTTTTAATTCTAGTGTAAAAATAAGAAGCTGAATATATTGATAGATAGTAGAAATACACCGAAGGGAGGAGCAGAGGGAAAGAAGAAAGAGGGGTAGAGAGGGTGGGAGAGAGGATCGGAGGGAGGGTGAGATGGAAGGGAGGGAGTGTATTGGGAGAGAGGAGTGATAGAGGGGGAGGGGAAGTAGGAGAGGGGAATGTTGGAGGGGAGAAAGGAAAGTTGGAGGGGGGTGAAAGAAAGGGTGTATGGAGGGTTGAAGTGGTATATTGGGTTTGTATTTTGGGGAGTATTCTTGACAAGGATGGCTGTGTTTATTCCTCAATGTTATATGCCCCCGGTTATGCACAGTATATATGTGACTGTATGAAATGAAAATGAAAATGAAAATAAAACATATTTGAAATGACTGAGCCACATATTAAGTTGCTGAATACATAGAAAAGTTGAACTGTGGGACAATGGAAAAAAGTTGAAAATTTCTCACTTTATTCCAGCATAAATACAGAATTATTAAATATTTCTCTATTTCATTTAGAGAGTTATCCAAGTTTTTACAGTCATCACTTTACTTTGGAAGCCCATAGTATTTACATCTTTGCCCTGAGATTTGCTCAATATGTCCAACTTTTAAAGTTAGCTCTACATCCTTCCATTATGTTCAGTCTATAAGGAAAATCCTGCTTCATTTAAAATGGAGAAAGGTGAAAATTATTTCTAGTATTATTTCTAGTATATATACATGCAGATACTCAAAACCCCTCTTGAGTTACTGAAAAGCAGTCTCTGGAGAAGTGACAAATGTTTTAAATATCACACAATGGTCCAACCCCAACCCCAAAGCAGAGATCACCAGTAATAAAAAACTATCAGAATTTTGCTGTGAAACTGTTTTATTTTATTTTACTTTACATTATTATTATTTGAATCCCACCTTTATTATTTTTACAAATAACTCAAAGCAGCAAATATGTCCATCGCATCTTTCTCCTCCTATTTTTCCCAGAACAACAACCTCATGAGGTAACTTGGGCCAAGAGAGAGCGACTGGCGCAAAGTCACCCAGCTAACTTTTATGGCTAAGGCAGGACTAGAACTCCTGTTTTCTAACCTGGGGCCTTTACCACCAGTCCAAACTGGCAAAACTGTATCATATAGTAAACACGCATACTCAAGCAAACATATACACGACTAGGTCCCACTTGGAATTGATTTATGTTACAAAAAACTAAATACAAATTTGAGGTGTAGCAGATGTAATCAGCATTTTTTGAATAGCTCTAAATTTAAATAGGAAAAATATGGAATGATATTGTCCATCTGTCAGCAGCCTTTCTCAGGCCAGCTGCTAACAGTTCCCTTCTTTTAAATTCAGCCCATTGCCTATATTTCTATCCCTTATTACTGCCATTGCATAATCCTGAGATGTGGAACGGTTTGTCTGCAGTTAAGAGTCTATTTTATCAGGCTAACTAACCCTTAAATAAGATCCAGCCTTATTGTCAGCTGCCTTCTGCTGACAATTACCTGTCACCTCAAGTATCTTTTACATGTTCATTTCTCTATCTTGTGGAAGAGATCATGCACAGTAGCAATAACTTTAAATAACACATCGTGTTTCTTCCTGGCTGGACTAGTGAACTTGAATGCCCCCCTTTTATAAATCATTGTTTTAAAAGCTGAAATTGGTTTCCTTTGTTATCATACATGTGTGTCTCTCATAACAGAAACTTATTCCCAACAACTAGAAATCTCAAAAGAACATTTAGTCAGGACAGTCAGAGATACTCAAAAGATATTGTGAGACGACCAAAAAAGGATGAACAAAAAGAAAAGCCCAATGCCCTGCCTTATCAAGCTATGATTGCTAAGTCTATCTGAAAGGAATTCCTGAAATAGCTTGCCCAATTTAAAACACACACACACACACACACACACACACACACACACAAGGGAGGCATGCCAGGACAAAAAAATATATCTAATATTAACTGAAGTAGTAACTCCTAATTAGAATCAATTGCCTGTAAAATAAGATCATTTACAAAGTAACAGATATCTATCTATCTATCTATCTATCTATCTATCTATCTATCTATCTATCTATCTATCTATCATCTATCTACAAACCATTCTCTGTGTCAACACGCACAACTCACACTAAAGTACATAGGAATACACATTTTGCCCTCCCTCCTTCCTGCAAAAACCAGCAAAAACTGAAAAAGGGAGAAAGGGGAAGGAGGCAAAAGGCTTGGAGGTGGGTTAGAGGGAAGTGCATGGGAGAGACAATCTTGGGTAGAAATGGGATGAAGATGGAACTGAAAAGAAGGAGAAAGCTCTACTTAAGGGTTATGTAAAGGGTTGAATTCCTCAATCAAGCAGGATCTCAAAGCAGGGACAATTCCCAAACACTTATCAGCAGAGATGTTGCTAGCTATTTACAACCCATGCTCATTCCTTTTCAAATACTTCTATTCTTAACAGCAAACCTGAGGTAATCCTCCCTCCAAAACTGGAACAAATTTGTAGGGAAAAAATACATCTTCCTGACAACTTTGGGATTATAGCATAGAGTCACGGGCTACTGGTCCTGTTGGTTTGAAATGTACAAAATGGACAATAAGAACTTCTATCATCACTGCTTGTCCAAAATTCAAATGCTCTTCTTGATTACACTGCCAGCATTTTGAATTTCTCAAGGCATGAATGTTATAGAGCCTACGTGTATCAGAATAGCCAAAATATAACATTGAAAAGAGAAATCTACCCCAATCTGTCTTCTTTGTCCACCTTTAAATTGCTCTCTTTTTTGACAGAGCAACAAGAGATTTTAAAGCAGACTGAAAAGAAGTTCTTAATATATTAAACAATATGGATTTCTAGGCAGTTTTCTTTCTTTTTTGCTTCATACTGTATTTATAGCTACTATAATACTAATACCAAACCACATGATTTAGTAATACTTACAAAGGCTCAAACATGTTATTTAAACTTTTGCTCTTGGCATTATTATGTTGTTGTTTTTACTGTTACTTCTTTGGGTGAAGTATCCCACCATTCCATTGCCCTTTTGAAGAGGGCAAAGAAGCTTGCCTCAGGTAGAAGGTGGGTATAATTGTCTCTTGTGAAAAATACCTATCTGCCATTATAGGTGAGTGATTGCCTAGAAAAGACTTTTAATTTAGCAAACTTTAAGAATATCAGCTTTCCTCTTTCACTATAGTCTGCAAGGAAAAAAATAACAGAGTTCCAAGATATCTGGGAATACTGTAAGCATACAACAGTATCACTAATTATTTTTAAGAATGTTCACACTACCAGCAATTGTGTGGTACTCCTTGACTTATGCACAGTTGTTTAACGACCATTCAAAGTTATGATGGACTTCAAAAAAGCTACTTATAGGATTAGGATTAGGATTTATTTCATTTCCCCGAAGGGGACCCAGGGCGGCTCACAACTCAGTCAGGGAGAGGGGTACAGACAGGGGATAAAAAGACAAACAAACAATACACAATTTAAAAACACACAACAACCATACCATTCGAGAAGGGGGGCAGAAGCTCTTTAGCCCCAGACCTGTCGGAATAGCCAGGTTTTAAGGGCTTTGCGGAAGGCCTGGAGGGTGGTGAGGGTTCGAATCTCCACGGGGAGTTCGTTCCAGAGGGTCGGAGCAGCAACAGAGAAGGCTCTCCTCCGGGTAGTCGCCAGTCGGCATTGGCCGGTGGATGGAATTCGGAGGAGGCCTAATCTGTGGGATCTGATCGGTCTGTTGGAGGTGATTGGCAGCAGGCGGTCTCTCAAGTACCCAGATCCAATACCATGAAGGGCTTTATAAGTGACGACTAGCGCCTTGAAGCGTATCCGAAGACCAATAGGCAGCCAGTGCAGCTCGCGGAGGATAGGTGTTACGTGGGTGAACCGAGGTGCACCCACGATCGCTCGCGCGGCTGCATTCTGGACAAGCTGAAGTCTCCGAATGCTCTTCAAGGGCTGCCCCATGTAGAGCACGTTGCAGTAGTCCAGTCTAGAGGTCACAAGGGCATGAGTGCTGTTGTGAGGGCCTCCCGGTTCAGGTAGGGACGCTACTGGTGCACCTGGTGAACATGGGCAAATGCCCCCCTGGTCACAGCTGACAGGTGGTGTTCGAAAGTCAGCTGTGGGTCTAGGAGGACTCCCAAATTGCGAACCCTGTCTGAGGGGCATACTGTTTGACCCCCCAGCCTGAGAGATGGAAAACTTGGCCAATTAGTAGGAGGGAAACACAGCAGCCACTCGGTCTTATCCGGATTGAGTACAAGTTTGTTAACCCCCATCCAGGCCCTAACAGCCTCGAGGCACTGGCACATCACGTCAACCGCTTCACTGAGTTGGCACGGGGCGGACAGATACAACTGTGTATCGTCCGCGTACTGATGGTATTTTATCCCGTGCCGTCGAATGATCTCACCCAGTGGCTTCATGTAGATATTAAACAGGAGGGGGGACAGGACCGAACCCTGCGGCACCCCATAATTCAGGGGCCTAGGGGTCGATCTCTGCCCTCCGACCAACACCGACTGCGACCTGTCCGAGAGGTAAGAGGAGAACCATCATAGAACAGTGCCTCCCACCCCCACCTCCCGCAGTCACCGCAGAAGGATACCATGGTCGATGGTATCGAAGGCCGCTGAGAGGTCAAGGAGCACTAGGACGGAGGAATGACCTCCATCCCTGGCTCTCCAGAGATCATCGATCAGCGCGACCAAAGCGGTTTCCGTGCTGTAGCCAGGCCTAAATCCCGACTGGAAGGGATCTAGATAATCGGTTTCCTCCAAGGACCGCCGGAGCTGAAAGGCCACCACTTTCTCAACAACCTTCCCCACGAAGGGGAGGTTGGAGACTGGACGATAGTTGTTTAAAATGGCTGGATCCAAAGATGGCTTCTTCAGGAGGGGTCTCACCACCGCCACCTTTAAAGCAGGGGGAAAGAACCCCTCCCGAAGGGAGGCGGTAACAACTGCCTGGATCCAGCCCCGTGTCACCTCCCTGCTGTTAGCAACCAGCCAGGAGGGGCACGGGTCCAGCACACATGTGGAGGCACTTACGGCTCCCATGGCCTTGTCCACGTCCTCAGGGGTAACAGCTTGAAAATCAATCCAGTGATGTCCATCCAGATTCTCCCCTGGTGCCTCGGCTGGCTCTGCGCAATTGGAGTCTAGGTCCGTCCGAAGCCGAGCAACTTTGTCTGCGAGGAATTGGACGTAGTCCTCAGCTCTGCCTTGCAAAGGATCGCCCGTATCCCTCCTGTTTAGGAGGGAACGGATTATCCTGAACAAGGCGGCTGGGCGCGACTCAGCGGAAGCTATCAGAGAGGCAATGTGTGTTCTTTTTGTCGTCCTGATTGCCCGGAGGTAGACTCTGATGCTGGATGTTAAAAGCGCTCGGTCTGACTCAGACTTACTGGATCTCCATCGTTGCTCTAGGCGTCTCTTACGGCGCTTCATCTCCCGGAGTTCCTCAGTAAACCAAGGAGCCCTCCTGGATTCACTGCCTCTGATCGGCCGTAAAGGCACAATCCAGTTAAGAGCCTCTGCCACTGCTGAATTCCAGGCAGCAACCAGAGTCTCCGCCGGACTGCGAGCGAGGGTATCAGGAACAACACCAAGCTCCGTCTGAAAGCCAAAAGGGTCCATAAGGCGCCTGGGGTGGAACCACGTAATCGGTTCCTCCTCCCTACAGTGGGGGTTTGGTCTCCGAAAGTCAAGCCTCAGTAGGTAGTGGTCCGACCATGACAGGGGTAAGGTCTCGCTACCCCTCAAACCAAGATCACAACTCCACTGCTCCGAGAGGAATACAAGGTCGAGCGTGTGACCCGCCGAGTGAGTCGGGCCCCGAATTACTTGGGTCAAGCCCATGGCTGTCATGGAAGCCATGAACTCCTGCGCTCCATCAGAGTGTTCACCGAGCGAAGGCAAATTGAAATCCCCCAGAACCATAAGCCTGGGGAACTCAATTGCCAGCTCAGCTACTGACTCGAGGAGCGAGGGGAGGGCTGCTGCAACGCTGTTGGGAGGCAGGTACGTTAACAGCAAGCCCACTTGACCCTTGAGGTCCAACTTCACCAGCAAGGACTCACACCCGACAAGCTCCGGAGCAGGGATCCTACGAGGTACTAGAGACTCTCGGATAACAATAGCCACACCCCCACCCCTTCCCTGGGGTCGCGGCTGATGAAGCACCTGAAAACCCTCTGGGCACATTTCAGTGAGGGGGACTCCTCCCTCCGGGCCCAGCCAGGTTTCAGTAATACATGCCAGGTCTGCCCTCTCGTCTAAAATTAGATCCTGGACGAGGGGAGCCTTGTGAACTACAGACCTGGCATTTAGCGACAGCAGCCTGAGACCAGGGTCCTGATTACTCACGCCATCTGGCCTTGGAGTGAGACTCATAGGGCCAGAAGGAGGGATCTCTGTAACGTAGCGAGCCCTCCTTCCCCGGTAATGGCCAGCCCTAAGTCCCCGCCATATCTGCCCCTCCCTGTTAAGACCATAATGCTCCAGCCCACTCCCGTGTCCGTAGTCCCTCCACCCCCCCATAGCCCCCGCATTTCCCGACAGGCCCTTCGGATCAGTCATCCTGAGATTGGAGTAGGCCCAGATCCCCCCAACACTTCTGCAAAGCACTCAGTGTGGGGGAACCCGGTTCCCATCCCAATCTCGCTTACACACCCAAACACTCACTCACTCACTCACACCCCTACAAAAATTTAAAATACAACAATATAATATAAAGGGAATTAAAACAAGTTACAAAGTTAAAAGTGTGGGATCATTCAATCAAATACATACGTACCACATGCACTCCCCATACAAAAGAAAAATTGCGCAGCTATTAAAAGATGTAAAAAATGTGCAAGTTTGGGTAAAGTTTGTAGGTGGGTTCGCAAAAAGTCCAGTCCGGTGGGGTTCGCGGAAATATAAATATAATATAAAGAGGGAGAAAGATTTTGTCTTCTCTCTTCTTGCGTGATAGGTGGTAAAGATGGTATAGATGGTATTGGGATAGAAGCTCCAAAGGGGCTAAGATGGAGTCTCTTAACAACAACGGGCGGCAATGATCGTACCAACCAGGACCAGATCGTAAGTCCAATGTCCAATGTCCAGTAGCCGTGAGTAGGGAACCATATAGTAAAGTCCCGTATGAGTAAGAGCAAGCCGAGGGCCAGGGAAGAGAGGGTAGGCCGCACTGTAGAAAAGGCCTAGGGAGTAGACTAAGGGGTTGTGGCAATGGCCGCAAGGCCGACTGCCAGGTCTTATACCGCCCCATATCAAACCAACTACCCCTCTATAAAGTCAGCCAACAGAGTCCAAAAAGATTCCAAGGAAACAGGGCCAAAGATGTCGAAAAACGCCAAGAGTATCCAGTAATGTAATCCACCAGAGTAGAGGAGGAGGGGGGGGGTGCCTAGAGAGACTACGGCAGCTGGGAGGAAAACCAGCTGCCTTGTCTCATCCAGCATCGTTCGAATCACTCACCTCCTTTGATAGCAATAGTCCTCTGGAAGACAGATAAGGCACCAGGGTCCTCCCAGTCCTTATCCAGATTTGAAGTTCTAACATACACACACCCAAGTCATATGTCCACATTTTGGATGCTCAGCAATCAGCTGGGGTGTATGAACTTTTGCAGTGTCCAGGACTCATATGACTGATTTATGACATTTTTCTCAGAAACCAGCATTTACTTCTGGTTTTCAGCAAGAAAACAAAACAAAAACCATAGCCAACAATAGACCCACTTAACATCTGCAGTGTTTGTTTTATGACTGCCCCATTCACTTAATGACTGCCACAAAAAGGGTAATAAAATTAGACATGATATGGTGACCGCTTAACAAACAACATGACACATCTCAAATTGAGGGCTCAGTTATGGTCATATGTGAAGGATTGTATAAAATACTATGGCCTATCAACTGTAGCATAGAGAAGAAACTGCTAACATTTAGTTAGTAAAGCAAGTTTGAATATAATATTCTTATTAATATTCTGCATATTTCAGTAAACATGTTGAAAAAACATCAGTCATTACTTACATTATTGCAAAATGAATGTTAAAAGAAAAAATATATAAGTAATATTTCTTTTTCCTTTCATCTAACAATTCTGTGCAATATTCAGTAAAAACAATTGAATTATTTGCACAGCAACATACACCATACTTTTAAAGAACAATGAATTAAAGGAAAAACATTCAGGATTCAGCAGATGCATTTTTCTTAATGCAATATTCCAAGTTAAAGCTTGAAAAAATGAATCAATTTGTAATAGAGATAGATCGCAAAAACAAACACTGAAATGTAATTTAATGACTAATGTTCTTTTGAAGATTACTTAAAATATTCATTTCTCCTTCTGACCAAAGATGTCCCATTTTCAATTTTACCAACTAATTATGGTAATTACAAAAATCGCTCTTTATTTTAAAAATGCTTGTTAAGGATTTCTAACGTTATGTGAAACCAAATTATATTTACAGTCATGCTAACACCAAGAACTGAGCCAACAGTCATATTTAAGAGCCCCCAATGACTTTTAGACTTTTATGCTTCAACTGTTTTTAAGATGTAATCAGTAGGTACAACAGTTTTAACGTTCTGCAGAAGTAAGCAGAGGCCCACAGAGCAGTGCTGTGAATGTCTTCCATCAAAGCACTTCCCCAGAAGATTGCAGCTGCAGCTACTCCCAGGATCGGCTGGGATATGACACCCAAAGGGGGCATTTCTGAAAGAGTTTGATAAGCACATTCACACAATTGGCAAGAAATAAGGAATACCAAGTGCTTCTTCCCTAGGGATTTCCCGGGGGGGGAGGCAGGGGGGGGGGAAGGACAGAACAATATTTGTGTTCTTTTACCTGAAGATTTTCTGAATAAATAAATAGAATCAGAACTCCATGTATGTTACATTTCTCCCAACTGGGGAAAAATCATTTGAGGTTTATAAAAAAAAATACCAAAACAACTTTAGGGATAAGCCAAGAACACTTTCATCTAGTTCAACATGCACAGTAATAAGAGCACAGCCCCCAGCTTCAGACACATGCACCTCAACTGTAAGCAGCGCGTTCATACCATTGTGCAGTGCTTAGCAGATCCTCCAGAGTTCGCCTTCTTGAGCTGATGTAGAAGGCAGAAGGAATGGCCATGAAGGACAGGAGGAAGATCCGCCATCAAGCAGTGATGTTTGTCCCAAGAAACTAATTTTAGTTTGTCCCAAGAAACTAATTTGAGTCAACATCTCAGACAGGATGTAATGAGGAATGAGGGGAAGAAATGCTGCCCAGGAAACAATTACTGAAATGAAGCCTCCCCCACCCCCATGGCTTAATAACCATTGAAAGAAACTTTGGGAGGACCCACTCTAATGGGTAAAACAGTTAAAAGTGATAGCGAGAAGTTTGTACTTTCAGACTTGCAAGATTCTGTTAATGTAGCCGTATAATGAAGTACGATTAATTCATCTAGTTTTATTTCCTGTCTGGTAATTTACCTGGTGGGCTGACACAGACCCTAATTCACATGAAGATTAAGCAAGGGTGGGGGAAGCACATTCAGACTTGCAGGAGTCTGTTATAGTAGCTGTTATAATAAAAATAGCCCTGACCTATTTGGCCTTAGTTTCTTGGTTTAGTGTTTCTTGAAGGCTGATAGATGATCAGCTTTCCAACCAGCTGGCTAACAGCAGCTACTCAGTATCCATCTCTTTTCTGATTCTTCCCTCATTATACTTGCTATTTTGCAACAACGCAAAAGATCAACAAACAAAAACAAAAGGGGGGCTACTATGCAAGGATCAGGCAAAAAAAAAAAATTCCTTAAAATAGACTGACCACAATGGGGGAATTTCTTTGCTTCAGGGGAGGAGAAATTGCGAGGCAGGATCAAAAGTTTTCACCAAAAGGAAACTGCTCTCCTGCTTCAGAGAAAATATTACACTATATCTCTGTTGCATTTGCTCTGCAGCAAAAGCTGACTTTATTAACATCATGTGAAGCCCCACTGCATTGCCCAGATATGCAAGGACCCTTGCAGAAGATGAAGTTTCTCCCTACATGATACTGTGATGATGTTATCCAATTGAGTTGTGTCTGACTCTTAGTGATTCTATGGGCCAGGTCCCTCCTCATCTTCTGATCTTGCACTGCTTCTTTGAGTTTTCCTATGCTCTGGTTGGGGTCAGCTTTAATGGTGTCAAGCCATCATGTTCTTTGGCAGCCTGGCTTCCTTTTACTACTATCTCTTTCCCTTGACTCGTGTTCTGCTATTGGAGCAAGATGGAATCTGGGAAGAGAGAACGAGGCTGACTCTGCGCACCTCTCCCTCACTTTAATCCAATTCACACGCAAGTCTTGACATCCCCCCCCCCCAATTTGATGTCAAGGTCCTATTCGAATACAATGGATGAACATCATCAGCTTTTTCCAACATAAATGCTTTCTCCAGTTAATTCCTCCACATGACATGGCCAAAATAAGTGAGATGTGGTTT
Source organism: Thamnophis elegans (assembly GCF_009769535.1). Classification (NCBI taxonomy): domain Eukaryota; kingdom Metazoa; phylum Chordata; class Lepidosauria; order Squamata; family Natricidae; genus Thamnophis; species Thamnophis elegans. Next base: position 42,604,672 of record NC_045542.1, read on the forward strand.
TGTGATTTTTTTTTCCTTCCAGTGACATGTCTTGTGTTATGTAATCCAGTACTTATTTGTTGGTCACTTTTGCTATGCAAGAAATATGCAGCAGCCTTCTCTAGCACCACAGCTCAAATGAATCAGTTTTCTTCGCATCTTGTTTTTTTAAGGTCCAACATTCACAACCTAACTATACATATTGCAAGCAAAAGTATTCTTTAGGAGTTTGACATTCAAAGGAGAAAGTGGCTAGCAACTGGAGTGAGAAGCGCTAAGTATCCAGCTCAGATTCTGTAACAGAAGCATTAAGAAGATTTTCTCCCATAAGAAATCTGCCTAAATGAAGAGGCTTGGTAAGATCTCCCTTGCTCTTATCTTTTAGAGGTAAGGTGAGGACTTAGAACTGCTTTCCTCTTGAAAACTTGTGTATAGGAGGGTTACTTGGGGGGGGGGGGAAAGTAGGCAACAGCCTGGAGGGAAATATACCTCGCGCAAACAAAATGGAAAGAATCCCAAAATTTAATCCAGCTTTGCCTGGGCTAGCAACATGATACTCACTATAAAAATGTCAACCATGAGCTGCAGTGGTGCAGTGGTTAGAGTGCAGTACTGCAGGCTACTTCTGCTGGTCACCAGCTGCCAGCAGTTTGGCAGATCAAATCTCACCAGGCTCAAGGTTAACTCAGCCTTCCATCCTTCCAAGGTGGGTGAAATGAGGACCCAGATTGTTGGGGGCAATATGCTGACTCTGTAAAATGCTTAGAGAGGGCTGTAAAGCACTGTGAAGCGGTATACAAGTCTAAGTGCTATTGCTATTAGGATATGCCAATTTCCCACTCAAAATCAGATTACATTGAACAACTGTCTTTGCAATACCTTTAAGACAGAGGACTATAATGTCCTAGATCCACACACTAATAAGTTACCAATATAGATAAAAACACCCACTACTCCATTATAGAAACAATTAGCATTGCAATTTGGCACCCAATCACAGTGTCAATCAAAGATTAATTTCCCAAACCCAAATAACAAAGATACCTGCCAAGATAGACTTATCTGCTGCTTGCCCATTAGCCTTGTGTCCAACTACATGAGTACATTTAAACTAAATGTGACATATTGAGCGGAAAGCTTAAAAATCGCCTGTCTGATATTATGGAATGTAGACAAGCCAGTGTTTAGTAAATGTTTGATCAACTGCAAATTTATCATAAATGAACTATTGAAATTAGTAACAAGGTTACACTGTCTTCTAGCATTTCAGTTTTTAGTGAAAAAGAAGAAAATAAAATTAGATCAAAGATAGAATACTTAACTATCATTAAAACTGTATAAAGTCAGTTATGGAACTTTTCTGTTTGTTTTTAAAATGTGACTATTCACCCCTGCTGTGTTTCAAATTATATAATGTTATTAGAATTAAAACTATAACCTAGCTTTCCTACTGAATCATTTAAAATAAGATCTAGTTCTTAAAATTGCTATTATAATATTCATTGGGGTGTTAGTCTGAATGAATCCAGTATTGTTCTAAATAAAATTCTGCTCATAGAACCCTCTCTCTAGAGCAGTGTTTCTCAACCTTGACAACTTTAAGTCCTGTGGACTTCAACTCCAAGAATCCCCCAGCCATCCCCCAAACACTGCTCCAGAGGAAGTAAACCTGCAATTTTCATATATTTTCCTTGAAAGTTGCATCACAAGTGTGGATGGCTGTAAAATTCTATGATAGGATCAAAGGAGAGAAATCACTACTCAATTAAAATGTGTTGCTATTCTTCTCGTTTCTCAACAAGAGTCTCTAACTGTCTTGTACACACTGAAAGCAATGTGATTGTGTGGGCAACCAGGGGCTGGGAATTGCAGGCGTGCTATGCAAACAATTTACAATACTCTCCAGAAATCTCTTCCTCTTCAATCTGTGGAGGTGATAGGAGGTGGGAGAAAACATGCAAGCAATTTCTGTAGGCAATCTCTTCTTTGTCTATTTCCTGCTGCCAAGTCAATCACATTGATTTCAATGTCTAGAAGAGCAAACAGCTTACTCTCTTGAAATTTCTTCGTCTCAAATCTGTTCACTGGGCAAAAAGGGTCAGGCAAAAAAGAGATTACCCAAAGAAATTGCTTGCTTTTTTTTCTCCCCCCCCCCCCCAAAAGATTGTGGCAGTATGAAGACAGTAAATAAATAAAATGTTTGGAAATGAGTTTTTTCTAGTACATACTGGTGGAAATCTGGAAGTTTACTTTCAAAGTACCATTTATACAGGTTTATATTTATCTCCAAATCTAGTTGATAATTTGCTAGGAAAAAACATATTAATTCAATTCAGCTATAATAGAGGATATCTGTGAATTAGTTTCCGTTACTCAATTAATGAATTTTAAGTAAAATAAAAAGCATGCACATAGAAAGATATGTTTATAGGAACTTTCAAATGAACAATGTAAACTTCAGACCAAAATTCTTCTATATTATATTTACAAATACAAAAAAATAAGCATAAGACTTCAATCTAAATCCGTCTAGGAAATCACATGCATTTTGGCAATGAAAAGAAAGGAAAAAGAGGAAGGGATGTGAACCAATTATTTTTAGAAAGAAAAAAGCACTACAATTAGACCAAAGTACTGAAAGACAAGATAATCATATGACACACAATGAAGTGTGCAGAGTGTATCTTTCCATATTTCCTTTTAATTTCCATTCACTTAAAAACAAAAACCCTCAAACCTTCTTGAATCTCTCTCTCTCTCTTAATTGCGCATTATTAGATTTCTAAAAAAAAGCTGAGAGCAAAAATTTCTGCAAAAACTTAATTACAACCGCTGGTAAGGTACAGTATCAACTTATTGGTTAATTAATCAAGTTAAGTTACAAGAAAATATTTTCCACAAATACGATAAAAATCAACACATAAAGATTAAAGATTCCCCTCAAGTCAAACTTGACTCAGAGTATTCAGATGATGTAATGGTGTGTGGGAATGACCTTGGGAGACAGCAGAAAGAGCTGCAACCTAAACAACAGTCAGATAAGTGGCAACTGGGTCCACAGAAGGAATGGAAGTATGGCAAATATCTCAAAAGGAACCCTCCCTAGTTTCTTGGACAGCATGAGGGGGAGACAAGGACTTTCAGACTTGCAAGATTCTGTTCATGTAACCTTACATTAAAGATCAAGCTAATACTCTGGTGTGCTTCTGGTCTGCATGTGCTCTGCAGAGATGGTATTCTATTTTGTTCGCTACCGGTTTGGTAGTGGGAGTGCACGCTCCTGCACCCTCGCTTCACTCGCACACAGCATATCTGGGCATGCGCAGAACCTTGGCCACTAAGCGGCTACCAGGCCAAAAAGGACGTTGGTCTTACCTGAACGTCTATTTTCTGAGGGGAGGAGGGAATGGTCACACGTGGGTTTTATCACAGCCTGATTGGTCCAAGACTGAGAGGAAATCTATAAATACTGGTGCCTGTCCACTGTTAGCCCAGATTCTCGAACATGAACGGTACAACTGAAAAGACAAAAAAACAACAACACAACAAACCCCGGGAACCCCCGGGCCCTCCCCTTGGCCCCAAACAACAGAACTCAGGGTGGGTCGTGACCATTCCCTCCTCCACTCAGAAAATAGACATTCAGGTAAGACCAACGTCCTTTTTCCAGAGTGGGAGGAGGGAATGGTCACACGTGGGACATACCCAAGCTAAGGTCCCAGGGAGGGAAAAGAGAAAACTAGGGCCCAAGGGGAGCCTCAGCCGCCACCCCCTGTAGAACCCTACGACCGAAGGATGCGTCCGCAGACGCGAAGGCATCCAGACGATAGTGCCGGATGAAAGAAGTTGGAGAGGCCCAGGTAGCCGCACGACAGATGTCCTCAAACGGGGTCCTCGTGGCCCACGCCGCCGTGGTCGCGGCGCTCCTGGTAGAGTGCGCCGTGATACCTGACGGAGCCGGTCGCCCTGAGGCCACATAGGCCTCCGAGATGGCCTGACGCAGCCAACGGCCGATGGTAGCCGAAGACACTCTCGAACCCAGCGACCCAGGCTGGAAGGAGACGAACAGGGCCTCCGACTTGCGGACTTCCCTGGTCCGCCGGAGGTAGATGCGCAGAAAGCGGCGGACATCCAACCGATGCCAGCGACGCTCCCTGTCATTGGCCGGGCCCGGGCAGAAGTCGGGCAGGACGATCTCCTGGGCCCTGTGAAAAGGAGTATTCACCTTCGGGACGAGAGCCGGGTCAAGGCAAAGGACTACCCTGTCCTGGTGAAAGTGACAAAGGTCGTCCTTGGAGGACAGGGCGCCGAGCTCGGAAATACGCCGGGCGGAAGTGATAGCCACCAGGAAAACCACCTTCAGCGACAGGAAACGCAAGTGCACAGAACGGAGGGGCTCAAACGGAGCACCCGTCAATGCCCTGAGGACCAGGGGAAGATCCCACGTGGGAAACCTGTGAACGGGGGGAGGCCTAAGATTCGCTGCCCCTTTAAGGAACAGCTTGACCAGAGGTGACTGGAAAAGGGAAGAAGACCCCCGCCCCCCCCAAGACTGAAGACAGAGCTGCCACCTGGCGACGCAAGGTGTTCTGCGAAAGCCCGTCCTCAAGACCTTTCTGAAGGAAATCCAAGAATGGTGGCCCTATCAGGAGGAATGCCCCTAGGAGAGCACCATCGGACGAAGGCCGCCCAGGTGGAGTTATAAATGCGGGTCGTCGAGGGGCGCCGGGCCACCTCAATGGTGTGAATGACCCCGGAAGACAGATGAGCCCCCCTCAGAAGCCGCCGTTCAAGAGCCACGTGGTGAGCTGGAGCCACTGAGGCGCTGGGTGAGCCAGAGCCCCCTGCTGCAAGACCACCTCCCCCTGTGGAATCCTCCACGGGGGAACCACCGACAGCTGCACCAGGTCTGCGAACCATGGTCTCCTGGGCCAAAACGGGTCCACCAGAATGACTAAGGCCCTTTCCTCCACTATCTTCCTGATGGTCCCCGGGATGAGTGGAAGAGGGGGGAAGGCATAGAGAAGGCCCGGGGGTCACCGGCTCCTGAGGGCATCCGTGCCCTCCACCGCGCTGGATTGAAAACGGGTGAAGAACCGCGGGAGCTGGGAATTCTCGGGAGACGCAAACAGATCCACCTGAGGGGACCCGAATCATTGACAAATTCTCCGGAATAGCGACAGGTGGAGTTGCCACTCGCCGTTGTCCAGAGTCGCTCGACTGAGCCAGTCTGCCTGTACGTTGGAGAGCCCCGAGATGTGCTCCAACACCAGGGACTGCAGGTGTTTCTCCGCCCAAGACCCTAACTGTAGAGCCTCCAGCCAGAGCGCCCTCGAATGGGTCCCGCCCTGCCGATTGATGTGTGCCTTGGTGGCCACATTGTCTGTCAAGAGGAGAACGTGACGCCCCTCCACCGAGGAGCGGAAGTGACGCAGAGCCAGTCGCGCAGCCTTCAACTCCAGCCAATTGATGTTGTGGCGGAGGTCCGTGGCCGTCCATCTGCCCTGCGCCATCCGGGAGCCCACCAGAGCCCCCCACCCGAACAGACTCGCGTCTGTGGTGACGGTCACCCTGTCCGGCTCCCGGAAGCAACATCCCCGCCGAACGGCCGGGGAAAGCCACCATGCCAGAGAGGTTTAGACTCCCGCCGGGAGGCGGAGAGCCCGAAGAGAATTGCTCAGGCGTCCCCTCTGAAAGGGGATGAGTTCCCACTGAAGGGACCGGAGATGAAGCCTGGCCCAGGGAATGATCCCGATGCAAGAGACCATCTTGCCCAACAACTGTGACAGGGAAAGGATGGAAGTGAACCGCCTTGCGCGAACGCTCTCAGCCAGGTGATGGAGGCTTACCTGCCGCTCCTGTGACAGATGCACCACCCCCAACCTGGAATCTATGACTGTCCCCAGATGCAGAATGCGAGTGGAGGGAGTAAGATGACTCTTGTCGAAGTTCACCGAGAACCCCAGGTCCTGAAGGCTCCGAATGGTGAGCCGAAGATCTGATACGGCCTGAGAAAGGGATCCCGCCTGAACCAAGACATCGTCTAGATAACATTGGAGACGAACTGGCACAGATCGCAGATGAGCCGCCAAAGCCACCAGGACCTTCGTGAACCGAGGCCAGGCCAAAGGGAAGAGCCCTGTACTGGTAGTGGTGGGACCCGTGAGAGAACCTCAGGAACCGGCGATGAGCGGGCATGATGGGAATGTGAAGATAGGCCTCCATGAGGTCCACGGAGGCCATGAAGTCTCCCTTTTCTGATACCTTGAAGAATGGATTTGAGAGATGACATTTTGAATCGCCTGTACACCAGGAACTTGTTCAGGCGCTTGAGGTCTAGAACTGCCCTCCAGCCCCCCATACTCTTCGGGACCACGAAAAGATTTGGTAGTGGCCCCGGCCCCGTTCCTCTGCGGGAACCGTCTCCACCGCTTGGATTTGGAGGAGGTGGGCGATCGCCTGAACCATCAGGCGGCGGCGCTCCCGACTCCGGGACGGAGGGAACGACCGGAAGATGTTTGGAGGAGTGGAGAGAAATTCTAACCTGAGCCCGTGACGAACCGTGGCTCGTACCCAGGAGTCCGACGTGATTTTGTCCCACCGTTCCGCGTAAAGAGCGAGGCGGCTGCCGATGGGACGACTCGGGCTCGAGTCACTTCCCTCTGCGGTAGGGACGGCCGCCTCCTCCACAAAAGGGCCGCCGGGACTGGCCGTGAAAACGACTCCTGTCTTGAAAGGACTGCCCAAAGAATTGCCTGTCAGGAGGGAAGGAAGAGAAGCGCTGATTATAGCCGTAGCCAGGAGCCCTATACCGTTGCCTACGGAAGGGGCGCAACTTATTCTCTGTCTTTTTGGCCGTGGAGGGAAGGACCTTTTTCTTGTCCTTATCCTCCACCAGAATGTGAGTAAGGACCTCCCCGAAAAGGTTGGGCCCTTTAAAGGGGCAGCCACCAAATCCCATTTCGCCTTATTGTCCATCTGCCAGTGGCGCAACCACAGGAGCCTACGGGAGGTGATCAAGGTGGCCAGGGCACTGGAAGCAAACTTGACCGTATCCAAGGTCGCATCAGCCGAGAACTGACAGGCTGCTAAGATCTTGACCAGATCCTGATGGATCCAGTCTTCCTGAATGGGAATGCGTTCTTGAAGCTTCTTAAGCCACATGACAGTAGCACGGTTAAAGTAAGAAGACGAGGCCGCCGACTTAATAGCCCACGTAGTGGCATTGAAGTTCTTCCGCAAGGTAAGCTCTGCACGCTTATCCTCCGGCTTCATTTTGTCCGCCGCATCGCCTGACACAACCGGGGAAGAAGAAACCAGGGCGGCCACAGGGGTGTCGATTGTCGGGAGCTGAATGGCCTGAGCAAAGGTCTGCTCAGCGTTATAGTGCTGACGGTCAGTGCTGCCAGGGGATGAAAAGTTTGAAGGGCAAGCCCACTGATCTGTTAGCACCTCCAAAAACAAAGGAGGGGCAGGGATCTCCTCCTTGTTGGTGGCCGTGGCAGAAAACATGACCATGTCGGGATCCCTAGGGGGGGGCACTGAAGGATCCCTGGTTCCAACCTTGGTGGTCTGCCTCGCCTTATCCAAGAGAATTTTAAACATGGCGGGCATAAAGAGGACCTTGGAGGAAGGCTCCTCCGAAATGGTGGTATTCTCATCATCCGAGAAACCCAACTCCTGGGGTAACTCCCCCCCCCCAAGAACGAAGCCTCACTGACCATGGAAGGAGAAGAGGCCCGAAACTGAGCCCTGCCTAGCCCCCCATGCCTAGAAGAAAGGGTGCCCTTGTCCCGCTGCCCCGAGTGATGGCTGCAGAAATAAGCCTTTTAATTCCTTCAGGAAGATTATCCAGATCCTCCACATCCCCATAGGCAGAAGCTGGGCCCTGAGGAGCCAACCTTTGGGAGGAACAGGGGGCCCCTGACGTACCCTCCAGAGGATCATCTGCGGGGGATGGAGAGCGCCCCCTCCTGGAATAGGCCTGAGACCTACCAGGGGAGCTAGCTGAGGAAGCCGGGCTAAATCCCCTGAGGGGAGACCTGTCGGAACTAGGCCCAAGAGGGGACCTGGATCTGTCCCTAGGTGAAGGCCTGGAGGACTGGGCCTGCCTCTCCACCTTGGCAACGGTTTTTTCCAGCGCCCTATGGCGCCTGGCCTCCTCCCTAGTGGATGACCTAGAAGGACATCTAGAAGAGAGGGATCTCTGAGGGGGAACCCCCCCACCTCCTGATCCAAGGCCTCATCACTCCCAGTTGGACCTGCCAATTGCCCCTGGGGAATCTCCGCTCCCTCGTCCATTCCCCACTCACGTGTCCGACGAATGGAGCAGGAAACCGGCCTCCAAGGTCCCACCGGAGACCAGGGCCTTAAGCCTCTGGGGAGACCGAGGCTCAAGGCCTCGCGCTAGGCCGCACTAAGCCCATCGAGAAGCAGGGCCTCGCGCATGTGGCAGTCACCAAAATGGCCGCCGGAACTCCGTGCGTGGGAGAAAAAGGCTGCAAACAATCTCCAGCAGCCCAGCCAGGTTTCTACAGTTGGCGCCTCTCTAATACGAGCGGGGAGAGCCGCACGGCACCCACGCATGCTCCCCTCACCCCCACTCTGTCCCCACGGCGAGATAATAACGAGCCCGCAGCGCGGCAGCCGCCCGGAGCAATCAGCTGTAAAGCGGGCGGCTCGCGCGCTCCTCGAGGCTCCGAAGCCGCTTCTGTCACCGCTGCTGCAAAACGGGCTGCTTCTAAGCAGCCGAAACGGAGCTGGCACCCCCGCACCCCCGGGGGTCGGGCTGAGGCTCCTGGCCTGCGGGGGGGAGAATAACGCCCCACGGGGCCCTCCCCCAGCCGCCCGAGACAGAGATCTGTCCCTTGGTGCCGCAGCAATACAATTTGGAATTTAAAGCAATTTAAAGTGCCCAATTAGCCAAATAGAATCAGATTGCAAAGAAATCTTACCCTAAATAGGAATCCTACTGACCAAAAACTACTCTAACAGAACTTGGACCAGACTGAGAGAGAATCTGGGCTAACAGTGGACAGGCACCAGTATTTATAGATTTCCTCTCAGTCTTGGACCAATCAGGCTGTGATAAAACCCACGTGTGACCATTCCCTCCTCCCACTCTGGAAAAAAGGTTTCCATACTTGTCAAAATCTCCAGGAAAATTCTATAATTAGGATGCCTAGGTAAAGTACTCCTGAAAATCCTTCAAAAAATTGGAATGGACATTTATCAAAACATATATTTTTCTTTAGGAGAACATCGTCCAGTTTAGTGTTTAATTGGACCAAGCTAGCACAGAACTAAGGAAGTTGGAAGATATTCCTTCCATTTTCTTCCTAATCTGTGCAGCTTTGTATATTTTCCCCAAATCAGGCAGTTATTAAGCATATATTTTAAGCATATACTATATGAGAACCAATTTGGCTTAGAAGTTAAACACACCAGACTAAATACGGGGGGAAATATGCCTTAAGCATGAAGTCAGCTGGATGACTCTGAACCAGTTAGTATTTCCCAACTCTATGAAAAGGACAAATAGAAACTACTACTGAAAATGTTGCAAATCTTAATTTTTTTCCCAAGGCTATCTTTACACTTTACACTTCTTTATACTTTCCTCTATTATGAGACCTTTGTGCTTGTTAGTATTAATGTACTGAAATGCTTCCATAGTTTTTGTCCCCTGTATTTCAAGATTTGCTATAAAATGCAAAAACTGAAATATTTATTTCAGTAGAAAATTCAATCAAATGGAAATTTGCATGTTGGTTGCCACAAAGAAGAGGGAGTCCAGCTACTCTCCAAAGCACCCAAGGGCAGGACAAGAAGCAATGGATAGAAACTAATCAAGAAGAGAAGCAACCTAGAACTAAGGAGATATTTTCTGATAGTTAGAACAATTAATCAATGCAACAACTTGCTCCAGAAGTTATGAATGCTCTAACACTGTACATTTTTAAGAAAAGATTGGACAACCATTTCCCTGAAACGGCATAGGGTTTTCTGCCTAAGCAGGGGGTTGGACTAGAAGACCTCCAATGTCCTTTCCAACTCTATTATTCTATTCTATTCACTTATTTATTTAATACATTTATATAGCCAGTCATCTCTAAAACAACTCTGGGCGGTTTTCAATCAAAGATTGAAGGACATATAAAATCATACTACAATTATCAAACTAAATGAATTAAAACATTAAAAACAACAAAAACCTGGTGCCCACAAATACATAATGCATTATTATTATTTGGCATTTTTAAAGGACTTGATGGGCAGAAAAAGTGTCAAATTCAATCTAAACAACTGATTGATAATAATATTACTAGCACCTAGCAATAGCACTTAAGACTTATATACTGCTTCATAGTGCTTGTACAGCCCTCTCTAAGTGGTTTTACAGAGTCAGCATATTGCCCCCAACAATCTGGGTCCTTATTTTACTGACCTCAGAAGGATGGAAGACTGAGTCAACCTTGAGCCAGTGAGACTCGAAGTGCTGGCAGCCAGCAGTCAGCAGAAGTAGCCTGCAGTACTGCACTCTAACCACTGCGCCACCATTTATATGATGCCCATCAATGATTCTGAGCAGTTTACAAGAATCAAAGAAATTGCAGGCCTTCAGCTACATCTGGAACTCAATGACAATCAATGCAGTTCACAGAATATGGGCATGGACAGACATGGGCCTACTGAGACATGCCTATCACTGCTCATATTACTGATTCTGGATGGGTTGAAGTTTCCAAGTGGTCTCCAAGGGCAGGCCCATGTAGAGCATATATGGCATCCTTCTGGCCTGTCCAACTTATGCTCTGATTCTCTGGTACCAAGAAGGATCATAGTGGCCTGTTTCTGGAACTGAAAGCATAACCAGCAGAATGAGGGAGAAGAGTAAATAACAGTACTGCAGTTTCTCCATATATTTTGATCATTCTATAGGTCAGCAAGCTCTTGATCCTTTTAATTAGCTTTCCAATAATTACCTGGGTGGAATGGCCAAGTCTTTAAACTTGATTGTGCAATCATTCAGATACTCGAGAGCCTGTTTTTTCTAGTAACATTTGGTAATTGTGAACAATACCTAATGATAAAATGAATACCTCCTTTTGTCAGAAGATGTTGAAAAAAATCACTTATCAGAAATTACATTTAATGAGCTGTTTAATAGCTCTTCATAAATATTATTCAGTCTGGTACATACAGCAAGCAATACAAGTGACAAATGTTAAAGGACACATTTTAATTTAATAATAATAATGCATAATATGTTTTTCAATAAAGCATTGCAACAATTGATTCAAGAGATAATTAAAATTCCAGAAAGTGAAAGACAAGCTATAATGGCAATTTTTTAATACAATAACATTGCTTAAGCACAGGAACTTAATAGAACCAGTTAACTCATAATGCCTAAAACAGCAATATCAATTCAAATACACACCATCCTGTACCTAGCAAAATAGCCAATAAAGCAATTAAAATATCCATAAACAGTCCAACATATGAAAATGTATTTGTTCCCTACCAAATTAAAAATCAGATTTTATAATATTGCTCAGATCATGGTACATTGTTTCCATTATACAATATTACAAAATGGGGTGGAAAGTTTTAAAACCTTCTTAAATATATTAAAGAACATTGGGAAGCTGATTTCATATACTTCAAGTGTTTATTTGATTCCTGCTGACTGCCTGAACCAGTCCCTGCAATTTTCTTGACAAGGTTTTTTCAGAAGTGATTTGCCATTGCCTCCAGCATAAGGCCAAGAGAGAATGACTATCTACAAGGGAAACCTTTACATTTACCTTTTATGTCTCAAACACTATAAACTCTTATTTATTTTGGGACAGTATGTCCCATGAATGTGAACTCATATTTCACAAGGAAGAAAAGTCCACTACAGAAATTGCTGTACAACAAACCTTTAGCTGGCAATGTCTAAGAGATAAATGTCAATGAAGTCAATCTGGAATAAATTCTAATGCAATGCAAAATGTAACTGGAACTTGATTATGCAGGAGGATTAGAAGAAACAGACCCACACATTCTTAAGGTCAAATGCCCATTTTACTCCTTAATAATGAGAAAAGTACATCTTCTAGTTACACTGAAGTCTATCTAGTGGAAAATAAACTGCATAGCAATTGCAGTCAAATTTAAATAGGTAAAAACGGTGGATTTTAAATTACTGAAACAAAAAAGAACATCAGGTGAATTTGGGATTAATCTTGCCTGTCAGCCATGGAAGTACTTGAAAGAAACTCTTCAACTGAAAGTGTCGTGCTGAGTGGTACTTATATGAATAAAGACTACTTTTCCCATTAAAATATGATTGTATGGATGTTGAGTTGTCAGAGGATGCCCTCCCTATATTTCCTTTTGAACAAGATTACCAAATTAATGCAAAATATGCTGAATGCAGAAACTGCATTGTTTATCTGAAAGAATCATGGTAAAGCCCTCAATGAAGTCTTCATATACTTTATAAAACAAAAATATGTTCCCTTTCTGAGAAGAAGTAATCACATCTGAAGGGCATAAATCTTCTAAGCAAAGCTCTAACTATTTATCCTGAAGCTTACTCTGTAGAGGGAATTATGACAGAGGGGAAGGAAGAAGGGCCAAGATGACAGTGACAAGAAAAAGTCAAGATGGTGGAGGATTGGGGGTGGTGGGGAAGGGAAAGATGGATTTAACAACTGGAGGGGAAAAGATGGGTTGTCATAATAAACTACAAATGTTTCACACAACAAACATTGTGAACATTATGATATTAATAACATGCTAATAAATTCCATCCCAGTTATTATTTTAGAGAGGAGGGAGGGAGAGATTTCACTGTCAGGAAATTCTTCTTTATTTCCAAGTTAGATTTCCCTCTGATGAGTTTCCACCCATTGTTTATTGTCCTGCCTTCAGGTACTTTGGAGAATAGATCTTTCCACATCTTCTCCAGTATTTCCAAATATTTCTCTAATCCTAACTCCTGCATGTGAATATTTTGTGTTTGTGTGTGTGTTTGATGCGAACATATTTGCACACTGCTAAATTATGAGTACAGGATCCAAAAGATTTACTATGTTCACCATCCCTGCTACTTTAACTAGTCTTTGATCACCAAATATACCAAAAACCTATTTCATTCAGCTTGCAAGGATCACTTATCACCAACTAGAATATCAATGGGGACATGGAGATTTTATAGGGATTACTAAACTCCTATCAGCCCTATTAGCTCGAATTGTTAGGACCTGTAATTCAGAAACTCTGCAAAGTCTCATCCCTATTTGTCAAAATGCATTTGGAGCAGATATTAAAGGTGCCAAGCACTATTATGCCATTTTCTTATAAGAATTTTTAGCAAAACCAACATTGCCTATCATATCCATTTATCATGCTCCAAAGAAGTCCAGATTTTATCAATCTTGGTTTTTTTTTCAAATCCAACTTTGAACAATATTGATTTTCCTTAGGATTACTACTAAGCACAAAAGCATGCTTTCACCTATGTTCAAAAATATTTGCTCAAATTATTTCTTCTCTTAGATTTGCTTCTTTAGACCTTCACTGGAAATATTGAAATTAGGAACTGAATTATTTTTCTCTCAAAGATTGTAATCAGAATTCAGCATTTCCCTGCATGCTTTCCAAACAGCTTTGAAGAACTTGGTTGGGAATGTGTGGATATGGTTAATTGGTAGTCTTCTCACATGAGTAACCATGATAACTGAAACAATAAATAATAACATAAAAATGTTATTCCACTATAAATGGCTATGGATATACATATTCACCTCAATTTAAATCATTCAGTAGTACCTACTTTTCAGAAGGATAAGGGCATTTTAAGAGTTTAATTTCTGTTACTTTACACAGTAACATTGTCAAATTTCATGAACAGATTCCCAAACTGTGAAGAAGAAAATGTCCTCTTATCGTTTTATTACTTGATTAAAAGCCCCATGTATGCACTATAATGAAGCAAGTATAAGTGGAAATCGATAAATTCAACATGTTTCATTAATTCCGCCACTTAACTCAGCTCTTGAATGAAATAATTAATTTTGGAAAAAGAGCATATTAACTCCTTTACAGAAGGTATGATATCATGCATAATGCAACCATCAAGTACTAGTTTAATGTTCTTAATTTCTGTTTTTTCTCCTAATTTACCAAAATTGTAATAAAAATTTCGACTATTTAAAGCATTGGAAAGCACCAGCATAGCACTGCCCTTCAAAATCCTAAAGCAACCTTTTTTTCCTCTAGGTTCATACAGATGTTTCTAAAGGTGCTTCCAGGTGCCTCTGTGTGCATCAGGCATGAAATCCTCTTATCTTCGCTACCAGTTCGGAACCGGGAGGGTGGGCGGAGCCTCCCGCTGCCACCACTACCTGTTCGCCTGAAACAGATGCGAGCCGGCAGAATACCACCTCTGGTGTGCATATGCATTCCATATGCTATAAACAGGAACCCTTTTTAACCAATAATTGTAATTTTTATCAATTACTGTAATTAAAAAGCAACAGAAAAAACAAAGCGAAGAAAAAAGAGGAAATGAACAGATTACATACAAATAATTACATACATACTGTGGTAGTATGAAGCCTAATTCATCTACATTGTTATTTATTGTTTTTTTTAAAAAAAAATATTACTGTTGCTCTATAAGCTTTACAATGAAGTGAGAGTTGAAGTGAGAATTCAAAAGATCAGACTTAATATTATGATCAAGTTTTTTTTTTAAATGAGAATAATCAAATCAAATATTTATTGTCAATGCACAACATGTGCACAATGAAATTGAATGAGCCTATTATAAAAAATAATCTTTGTATAAGGAAAAGCATTGAAGCAGTTCCAGGAATCATTTTGGAAGTAGCCAAATAGGGCACACAAAATATTTGGGAGTTTTATCTATTGAAAGAGAGATGCTTTGTTCATGCCTCCACACATCGCAAACCACCTCTTTCAAATACTTCCCACATCCTTCAAACAAATTGCAAAGAGAACCGAGGGACCGGGACTGGGGGGGGGGGGGGGAGAACCAATTTGATCTTTTATTTCATTCTCGTAATATTTTAAGTCATATTCTCATTCAAAAAAAAAAAAAAAACTAGGAGGTTCCCCTGTCCTCTAAAACTAGTGTCAGAAATTATTCTTAATCTACCAAATTCATTTTGGACACTGGGAAAAGCTAAAAGTACTGCTTGGCCTTTACAATCCCATGAGGAAAATGGCAACGGACACCTGAACACAGTTTAACAACCTGAGATTATGGAAGATCAGGCTGGAACTGCTATAGCTTGGTACTGCCAAACAGACTACAAATAGTCCTCAATTTACAATCATTCATTTAGCAGATGCTCAATGTTATAACAGCACTGGAAAAAGTCAGTTACGACCAATCCTTGAACTTGCAAACTTTGTAGTATCTCCACAATCATAAGATCAAAATTTGGGTGTTTGGCAATTGACGTGTATCTACAAACTGGCTGCAGCATCATGGAATCATGTGACTGCCGTTTGCGACCCTCCCAACTTGGTTCCAACAAGCAAAGTAAATGGGGGAAACCAGATTTGCTTAATCTGTATGATTCATTTAACAACTGCAGTGATTTGCTGCATAAAATCAGAAAATCATGTGTGACTCACTTAACAACCACCTTGCATAGGACTGAAAATTCTGTTTCCAATTGTGGTTATAAGTTAAGGACTGTCCATATAGTAGTTCTTCTGAAATTTGGGGTCACCTAAACCTTTTCTTTTTAAATTAAAGCTTGTTTCAGCAAGCCTATAGGACAACAAATCTCTTCAATGTAAAACTCTAATTACTTAGAAAGATCAATCCATATTCAGAATTTTAAAAAATTACTACTACGGTAAATATTTCATTTAAAAGAAGAGCTACTACAAAGTACAGTTCCTATTTGGAATAACATTTCTCCTCAGATTATTCAGATTATAACAGGAACATTTATTCCTTATATTGATGTTTATCCTTTTTTGTGACATTTACATATAGAAAGGGCTTAATCACACTATCAAATATTTTGAACAAGTTTGATTGAAAGCATCTCATTTAAGAATTTATTTGAAGTACACATTTTAGAGTGAACTTCATATTATTTGATAATTTTCTTCCTTACTCAAATATCTTTGTAAATAGAGGAAAAAAACCTTGTTTCAACTGTTTAATTTAAATTACATAAATTTTCAAACTTTTTATTTTACCCTATGTGAAGTATTTATTACTTTCAGGTAGTTTTAATAATTTTAGGTCTTATCTATGCAGTTTTATCAGCATTAAACAATATTTCATAACTTTGAGCTTGGCTATTTGTCCCTTCATTTTTTAACTGTGTACCTTAAATATGTACTTGGCATTAATGTTCACTTGAAATATATATTAGCTCTTGGTTTTAAAGATTGGCTTTATCCATATTGATTAATACATATTTCATACTTGTTATCTCATCTATGCTCTCAAAGAATAACAATATTAATCACCAGCTTTAATAAATATCAGTAATCAAATCAAATAAAAAGTAAATTTTAGTGGAATACATATCTAACCATGCTGTTTCATCATGAAACTTTATATGACCAAGACAGGAGGTTAATCAAGATTCATAGAACAAGAAATTCCATAGTTATTCTGGTCTGATCAGAAACAAGGTCTCTTCTACTGTAATAGTTTTAGTGTCTTGGCACATTCATATGGCATCAATTAAAAAAAAAGAATAGTGAGATTATGATGTGGAAATGGATTTATAAAATATCATTTTTGTAGATAAGAGCTTGATCATAATCATCAGGTTCCTATCTATATAAATTATATTTTCCTAAAACAAAAAAATGCCATAAATTCAACATCCTGCAATCTGTCTGAGTCAATAAAAGAAAACTTGAAGATTAAGCTGGCTGAAAATGTCATGAAAACAATTGGAAATGCATTGAGGTGTATCAAGAAACACAAATCATTTAAATTTAGCCCCAAGATCTTGGATATTGGACTAATCTTGCCTAAGAGGATGCCCTGAAAGAGCTTACCAAAGTGCTTGAGGTATTTTCAGACCTTGGGAGGTATATAATTTGGGCCTCAATTACCTAAAAAGAATGAAATCAATAGAGGTTTTGATAGAGGAGAATATTTGTAGCTCAGAGTTGAATAGTGGGGTTTTTGGTGCTTTCCAAGCTTGCTGGTTTTCAGCATTGATGATGTTAACTAGTTTGGTAATGAAACGTCTCTGCCTCAAGTTCAGGGAGCACCAAGGACCCCACTGGATAGGTTTATTTTCTATAGGACTGACAGGTTGAGTTTAAGACATTCCTGAAAACCATCAGCATGCCATATCTGGACTTTCTGCATAGATTTGTATAAATACTTGTTTTTCTATATTCTTTAACCATCACTGTTATAGTTCGGGCCATTTGCTTACCTGAAAGCAGGGGTGAAATCCAGCAAGTTCTGACAAGTTCTGGAGAACTGGTAGTGGAAATTTTGAGTAGTTCGGGGAACCGGTAAATGCCACCTCTGACTGACCCCAGAGTGGGGAGGGAATGGGGATTTTGCAGTATCCTTCCCCTGCCACACCCACCAAGCCACGCCCACAGAACCGGTAGTAAAACATTTTGAATTTCACCACTGCCTGAAAGTTGTCAAAACATCATTTGCAATACATGCAAAGCAGCCGGGACTATTTGAAGACTTGATACAGCTGTTTCTACTCTCCTGAGGTGCTATCTACCTCATCGGAGGAGGCTTACAAAACAGCCACACCAAACCTTTGTACAGTGGCTTCCTGAATTTGCGGAATCAATGCAAAGGATGCTTGACTTGTTACTGACATATCACACTAAATTAGACGCAGAGTCCTATATGGAATATGCACCAGGTATTGTTTCCAAAATTTGTTGGAAATTGTTGTATTTTTATTACATTTTTTTTCCTACGTTAAAATAAAAATTATTAAATATAGGAGCTAGAAAAATGAAAATGCTCGCAAATTCCTACAAAGAAACAGTTTGAAAACCCCAGGATAACAAAAACAGAAGGTTAATGTTGCTCCATGGGGCCATTACAAGAAGAAATGATTATAGCACGGCATCTGATGTAAGAAATACATTTACCACAATTTGGAGAATATCCTTCTACACAGTGTTTTTCACACAAGCTAGTTAATTGCTAAAATGCTTGTTTTGAGAGGAACGCATTAGTCAGCATGTTGCAATTAGCCATCTACAGCCTTCAAATCTTCCATTAAAAGATGGGAGGGGGAGGGAAGGAAGGGGGGAGGGAGAGAAATTGAGAGAGAGAGAAATAGAGAGCACACTCTTCAGTTTCACATAGAGAAAATATTCCTTACAAATTCAGTGATGAAGAGGTTGGGGGTGGGGGAGGACAAGTAAGAAATACTGTTTTGCCTGCCCATAAAGGAATTATTATCTTAAATTAATCTGAAGGGAACATACTGGTGAAAGAATATAATAAGATCAACATCAAATCATATTACCCATTACTATATTGCTTATTTCGAACATGCATAGGATCCAAGGCCTTCTCAATTATACCAAGATTGGGGAAATTGAGAATACGAAGGATTAGTTATTATATTAAAGTAATATCTTTAGTACTTGGGAGAGAACAATCTCTATTTTCCCAGCAGATTTCTGGGAAGTGGGGGGGGGAGGGAGAGCAGAAAAAAGAGGCACTGCACTCACTACCAGCATGTTGTTTCTTATAAGAGATATTCTCCCAGTAGGAAATAAGGCTCTCAACAGGAAGAAAAAAATAGCGCTCTTACTGAATGCTAACGCTAAAATTACACTTGAAATGGCTCATGAAACTTCTATAATGGAATAAAAAAATTACAAGAAGAAAACTGATTTCAGGAATTTTTAAAAATCTTCCAATAGAAGAGAATATATTTTATTTATTCATTTATTGTATTTAGGAAGTGCCCATTCCCTCACAGGACAATTATATACAGGCTGATATATTGGGTTCTTCGAGCTCTCTGAGTTTAATGGGTTTTCTTTTCTTTTTTTGCAGATGCTTCATTACCTGGATAAGTAACGTTATCAGTAGTAGAATGGTATTATTTGGCTGTTTGTTTATAGTCCTTTTTGTCCCGCAATCTTAGTGAGAGTTTGGCTTCTTGTACGCCTTTTTTAAATTAAGGTATAGCTTTCCTCCTGATTGCTTATCTGGTGCGATTTTCAGATACAGCAGGATCATAATTCGTTCCATAACTTTGGTCGCAACCCGATTTGGTCGTGACCCGAACCTTATTTTGGAAATTTGGTGCTTACAAAAAAAATGGTGCAGAAGGGGAAATCAGATGCGTGGGGGGGGGGGATGTGAAATTTTTGGTTGGAACCCGATTTGGTCATGGTCAGAAGTGTTCATGACCAGAGGTTCTACTCTGTAATCTAATTCTTGATATGCAAGAGAAAAGTCATTCTTGAAGGTGGCCAACCTCATTTATTACAATCCAGTCAATAACATCTCCCCAAATATATGGATTATTTGTACCCATTTCAGTCAGTCAGTATTCTGGTCTGGACATTGGACAGAATTGATATTTGTCCTTGTTGTTGCCAATGTTTGTCAGGACCTGAATGAAAATAATATATTGCATTGGTCCCTTGAAACTGCTCAACAGCCTTTGATATCAGTATCCTTCCGGACTCTTAAAAGTTCAGGGTTAGAGATACTATTGCAAGTGTTCCACTCTTTCCTAGTAGACAATTGCAGCCAGTAGTTGTGGAGGTAGACAGAGGCCAAGAGGTTAATGTCTGTCAGTTGTCCAAGGCAAACCAGACAGGAAAAATAACCAAAAGAATTAATTCTACTTTTTCTTAGGGCTATATTAATGGAATCTTGCAAGTCTCTCTGAGAGTGATGGCTGGTTCAAAAATGTGAAAAACAAACAAATGAATAAATAAAGTCTGAAAGTACAAATCTCCCGCCATCTCTTTTTATAGCCTGATCAATTAGGGCAGGTCCTTTCTAGACAATATCTCTTCCTTCTGGTCCCTCAAGTTTATTTGTACCTAAAATTACAGTCTCCTTTTGCGGGTTACTCCAATGATAGATTCTCTTCAAATTTTTAATATCTACATGAAAAGATTGTCCCTCAGTTTGTGGTGTAGCCTCACTAATATACTGATGAAGCTTAATTTTAAAATGCCACCCAAGGTCAGATTTGAAACATGGCCAATATTGTCCTAGCGCCTGTACTTTGCAGTAGCCTCCTAGTTGAATTCAGATTGGTATCTACTTTTAATTACATGAAAACCACTAAAAACAGAGCTTAATCTGAAGGCCTATGGCGATGTGTGAAATCTAGGATAAGTGAAAATGCTACCATTTGGGGATTTCATGGTTTTATAATAATGTAATTTGATTTCCTATGTTTTACTAGCATTCTGGCAGCCAACAAATCTAATTAGTAAATAAATAAAACATTTAGTACCCCTTGTCTCAAAATCCTGCTGTGATGCATTTATGTGTAACCTAGATAATTATCTTATACCCACTATATGCTTATTTTAGAGCTGAGATCATCTATTTTTATATCTTTGTGCTGTGGATTAATTGCACATTCATCCTACATTTGCAAAATCTTCTCTTTATTCCTTTGCTCTTCTGAAGTTAGATGGTGAGTCTCTTGGGATATGCCTTCTCATTGATGATGAAGTATCATGGCTGCTGTATAAATTATTTTAGTGATTATATAAATTATTTCAATTGGATATATCTGCCAAGAAATAATGTCCCTCATATATCTATGAGCCATCCATAGGCAATAAAGAATGCCAGATCAAGAAGTAAACACATTAGGCTCATTTATTTTTTATAAATATGCATAGCTATGTTCACTGGGCTGGACAATGAAAAGAAAATCTCCCCACTATCTGTTAATCTATCTTTATCAATTTAAAGCCTCCAACTCTTCTAATAATGTAAAAAATTTTCTCTAACCATATTTCCTTTTGTTAACAAGAAAATATGATAGAAATATTGTTTTATTCCAGGGGTAAAATCAACCTACCTTCACTACGGGTTCGCAAATGTGAGTGTGCACGCATCCAAAGCATCCACAGAGCGTCACAAACGGGATGTGATGACGTCTGGGTGGGTAGGTGGAGCCTCCGGCCACCACCGCTACCGGTTCGCCTGAACCAGATGAGTTGCACCACTGTTTTATTCCCATCAAAAGGTATCTTTTAAAGCAGTCTTGCTCTCCAGGTAGGTTGAACTACAAAATTCATGATTCCAGATGTACATTGTTATATCTGGAGCAGTGGTGGGATTCAATTTTTTTTACTACCGGTTCTGTGAGCATGGCTTGGTGGGTGTGGCATGGCTTGGTGAGCATGGCAGGAGAAGGATACTGTAAAATCTCCATTCCAGGGGAAGAATACTGTAAAATCCCCATTTCCTCCTGATCAGCTGGGACTCGGGAGGCAGAGAATAGATGGGGGCAGGGCCAGTTAGAGGTGGTATTTACCGGTTCTCTGAACTACTCAAAATTTCCGCTACCGGTTCTCTAGAACTGGTCAGAACCTGCTGAACACCACCTTTGATCTGGAGGCTAAATACATCCTGTTTATTTATGCAGGTAGAACCTTGTTGAGTTTGTTGTTAGACAGAAAACTTTATTCAGCTTAAGTTTAAGAGCCTCGGTGGTGCAGTGGTTAGAGTGCAGTACTGCAGGCCAATGTTCCCTCTAATTTTTTTTCAGTGTGAGCAGAAAAGTATAGTGTTTGAGCGGCACATTTTCATGCCTGAGCACCTGAATTTTTTTCACAGATGTTACCTAAGACAACAATGAAATCAGTATTATTTGAAACTCAAAGTTATGTTTATTCAAGGTACCCGCTTAATTAAAAGTGTTATATAATATCAGTATCACTTAACAACGCTCCTGCTTAGCAACCAAAATGTTGGCTCAGGAACTCTGGCATTGAAGTGCGCAAGTCTTAAAGCTATCAGGTTACAAGATCCTTGCACCTCTAACCCTTTAGGGAAAAAAACCCAGAGGTGTTCAAACTTGACAGCTTTAAGACTTGTGTGCTCTACTGTCTTTTGCTCCACTTTTTCATTCTCTATTTTTAGTTGTTGCTCTAAGCTTAAAGTAGAACCCAAAGAAGAAGCAATTGTGATTTCACATTGATGCAGTTCCCATGTTAGTTGGGTAACCTCAAGCCTCATTCCTTCCAATTCTCTGCTATGACTTTGCTCTTTGTGGGATAGCTATTCCTTCAGCTGGGCAAATTTGCAAGTCAACATTGTTTTTTTGTAATAAATCATGGAGCATATTAATACCAATCTCTCTGTAACATAATTTCCTCCTGTTACCTTCCTAAGGAATCCCATACTGTAGCAGTGTTTCAGAAATCCATTGCCTTATGTTACAGTTAAAACAGTCCTGTCTGAAGTTGGAGTATTAATCAGGAATCCTTGTATTCAACCAAATAACATCTAATTGATGATTTTCTGTATTTTCTTTGAAACCAGCCAACAACAATGTACAAATATGATCAAGTAAGGCTGCTTTTAGAAAAGAGTTTGAATTGCTAAAGATCTGCAGGTTAGGGTACAAATTCCACAAAACAAGAACAACCTCCTAAAGCCATTCATAACAAACATCAGCATCTCTTACAAAGTTGGAATGATAGGTCTAATCATCAAGTAGAAACCTGTCAACCCTAAAAGTCCCAATATAGATCAAACAAAGGATGGCATCTTAAGATAATACTCTCAACTCCTCCAGATTTTATACATTATTCCTAGAGGACCATCATCCATCTTGGATGGGGATAAATATTTGATATCGGCTATAAGAGAATGTAAGACACTATGCTTAGATTGCCACATGAAACTTTATTTTTTTTCAGGTCCCAGTGAGCTTTTATTGAGCCAATTCTCTTAAAAATAAGTAAGGATTTTATAATTCAGCACTTTTGACAATAGGTTCACAGCCTCCCTTTATAGACTCGTGTACATATGCTGTGCCAAAATCTTAGCTCTGCTGGACATTTGCCAGTTCCAAACAAAAAATAATCCTCCCCTCCCAACCCTTGTTGACAAATTCTAGCCCTCACTATTCGTATTGGACATGGCCTGAACTGAACCAAGGATCAATGAAATACAACATTGCTTGAACTGAATGAAAAAGTATGTTCCCCAAATTTTCCAGTTTCAAGAAAGGGAAAATTGACTTATTTTCTTTCAGACATTGCCACCCCCACATCTTGGTTAAAATACAGCAAGGCTGTATCTTTGTGTTATCCTCCCTTCCCCCACCCTCCCCCCCCTCCCCCTTGCACAGGACTCCAGAATGTTGCCTGAGGAGTAGGGTTGCAGCAGGGAGATTCCTCCTCTGGCTGCTCCAACCTCCCCCCCCCCGCCAAACCAACTTTAAATGGACAACTTCAGTTCAATTTACATGAAACAGTCACTTTAGTCACCTCCTCCACCGTGCTTTTGAGGAGCCATCGGGGCTTTTTTTCCTGCTCCCGCCCCTCTGCCGCGTTCCTACTGGCTCCCGTAGCCTCAAGGCTCCTCAAAGCTGCAGCACCGGGCAGCAAATCCGGCAGTGCTGTTAGAGGAGGAGGAGGCAGCAGCAGTTAGTCCGGTGGTGGTGGGGGCTTTGGGGCTTCACAATTACTGTCAGTTGCCCCATGCTCATCAAAACAAGTCCAGGGCCAGTTGGCCAGCGCCTGCAAAGGACCTCCTCCCCAGCTTCCGGAGCCTGTGGCAGTAGAAATCACTGCGTGGGAGTTGAAAAGTCCTGCGCGGTGTTTTCTTGCCATGTGCGCGGCCGCGCAGCCGCGCACCTTAGAGGGAACAGTCTGCAGGCTACTTCTGCTGTCTGCCGACTGCCTGCAATTTGGCAGTTCAAATCCCACCAGGCTCAAGGTTGACTAAGCCTTCCATCCTTTTGAGGTTGGTAAAATGAGGACCCAAATTGTTGGGGGCAATAGGCTGACTCTGTAAATTGCTGAGAGAGGGCTGTAAAGCACTGTGAAGTGGTATATAAGTCTAAGTGCTATTGCTAAGTGCTATTATACAATAGCTATAAAATGTGATGATTTTTTTTCTGTAGTTCATATAAGCTTATTTGTTTCACCCCTCCTTTATTATCTGGGGTAGATAAAATTTAAAAAAATTGTAGTCAAAACAAATTATTGTAGGTTTGTTTTCTGTTTTTTTTTTAAATATAACAATGTAATACCGCTATCAAATCTATCACATTTACCCTTGAAAGGAACTTCCTTTCTTGCCATCAGCAGAACAACTTAATGTGCTTGCATTAATCAACACAACATCTGAAGGAAAACAGTTCTGGAATGTAGTTTTACAGCCATGCAATCACTGCCACCCTGGCCGGGCCATGCTCCCTAAAATTACTTTGGGGTTAACAACAACTTTAACCTTGTTGGGTTTTATTCTCTGCACATATAAAATGTAATAAACTTTGCTATGCGAATGGAGAAAACACTAACTGTGCTTTAACAATGTCTGATAATTCACACAGACAACACATACAGAGAGAGCTATTAATGCAAATGTGGTTCCTGCATCTTTAATAGGGCATAAATATTGAATTTACTGTGAAGTAGAAACAAAAGAACAGAAAAAGACACCCCACGAAAGCAGGCATCTAACTGCAGAAAATATCTGATATCTCATGAGGAGTATTATAGCAAGTACTGAATATATATTTAGCCAATTCTGATTCTCTGAAAAATGTCCTGGTTGTCTGCCTCTAATCTTGGTGCACACATGGGTGCAATTGTAACCGGAAATTCTCTCCCCCCCCCCCCCTTTCAATTATACAAGCTAGCAGGAGGAAACTGTCACATTTCAGCTTGGATCACCTCAGGTATGATTCATTTGGCCTTTTATCCAAGTCAAAACTTTGCATTATAAATCCAGGACTTCTTTTTTTCCCCACATTGACTTTCATTCCAGACTGGGACTGGTGAAATTCAAATTCATGTTTCTGTCACTCAGGGTCTTTCTTAGGGCCAGTCCAGTGGTGGAATTCCAATTTTTTTTACTACCGGTTCTTGGGTGTAGCTTGATGGGTGTGCCATGGTGGACATGGCTTGAGGGCATGGCAGAGGAAGGATACTGTAAAATCTTCATTCCCACCTGAGTCCAGGGGAAGGATATTGCAAAATCCCCATTTCCTCTCGATCAGCTGGGACTCGGGAGGCAGAGAATAGATGGGGGCAGGGGCAGTTAGAGGTTGTTTTTAGCAGTTCTAAGAACTACTCAAAATTTCCGCTACCGGTTCTCCAGAACTGGTAAGAACCTCTGGGCCAGTCCCTCTTTCCTACACTGTTTTTGTGGTAAAGTTAAAAGAGAGTGTTGTGAGAAATCTACCCACTTATATTGTGTCAGAGACAGATGCAACAAAGAATACTTTTATTGGAATGCACTATGGTTATCACCAGACTCTTGGCCATTAGAGAACACTGAGTGAAATATTTCTACTAATGATTCATCTTTGGTCAATTACACTGAAAAGAGAAAGATTAAAGAAGAAATACACTGCAGTACACCACCACCCTTTTTAGCTGGAATATTCTGATAAGCTATTAAAACAACTTCCTTGATTTATTTGTCACTTGCTGTACTCTGCCTGATATTAGCCACATGTACAATAAACAATATTCTTTACACTGTGGTCTTCTTACATCAGGCCATTTCCCCATCCTAGGAAGAACAGCTGCCTGGTTTCTATTAGTATCTTTACCCCAAGTTAGGCATATACATTCAATAAAGAATTGGAATAAATAATTAATTCTTTCTACGGAACTGGATGGAAGGCATAATTGCCTCTGCTGGAGGCTCTGGATACCAACATTTAAACAAGATTTGTCTACCACATGCCTTCATTCTTCAAGGTTTGGTTTTGCTCTTTTTTAAAGTAGAGACACTGACAAGGTGACCATAAAAGGGATGTATATGTTTGAATGTGCATGAGTGTTATGCTTTTTCCCAGGTACTCATCAGGATGTATGCATATATTATGTACAGGTAGTGGGTGTGTATCTTTTTTTATGTGAAAGTCTAATTAAAGTGGTCCCTATGTGTTACCTCTGCCCTTGATTGTTTCGGCTCTTCCCTTGTAATGTGTCTTTGTGGATTTGGGGTATGGATGTACTGGGAAATGAAGGGCAGGCCACCTGGATTTTACTCTGAGCCTTGAGGCCAGGAAGAAGAGGGAAGGGACATAAAATGCAGCAGTCTATAGCACTCCGAACACAGTGTCCAACTGCATCTCTTTCTCTGTACTCCCAAGTTATGCCTGGTCCATTTTTTACATCAATAATCTTTTGCCAACTTCTTCCCACTAAAATTGATCCTGTTCTGTTTTCAGAGATAGTTTGCTGACAAATGGATTAATGTATAGAGTCCTGCCCCCCTCCCCCTTTACATAATGCCTTTCCAAAGTTCTGTTAGGTTGGAAAAAATAAAAATAAAGCAATTGTGATCTTGAGAGAGTGGTTCAATTCATCACTTACAGTATTATATTTATGACAAACATTAAGCTTAATCAATGCCAGAGTCTTCAAAATCCATGCTGCATCTTGCCATTCTAATAGTAGAGGTTCTTTTTCTTTTCTGATCCACGGTTTTCCAAATTACAAATTACAAAACAGATAGTGTATTATTCCCAAATTCAGCAGATTTATTGCCCCACAATACCCCCAACAAATCCCATCCTATCCCCAATTGCCAAGCGCAAGTGAAAAAGATCAACATTTTATCACAACAATAAACTGTACATTTTAATTATATTTTCCCATATCACCATACAGGAGATTAAAACATCATCTGTTCAAAGAAAGAACTTGATGCATTTTGACTGAGAACCTCACCAAGGAAAGCTTTGTTTCTGATGAAATTTACAGCCCCAAATCTGAATTGTAATGAGGGAGGGGAAATTGTTAAATCTCTGCACCAGGGTTTCTCAACCTTTGCAGCTTTTTTTTAAAAAAAAATCTTTATTGGTTATACATTTTTTTAAAGAATAAGACATACAAATACAAATACAATTTTAAACATACAACACTCCCACCCCCACGGTGACAGTCATTCACAGCCCAATTTTTTTTCCCCTTCCTCATTGTTTAGTCTCTAAGCAGCATCTTCTCGTTACAAAGTTCAGGGATCTATTACAATACCCATGTTCACTTTTAGTTCCCATTGTTAACAACTGCTATTTAACTTTCCCCGTTTTAAGTCCCTGCTGTTCTCCTTGTCGCCCACATATACCATAGGTTTCAGCTAAGATAATGTTCCGTTTCTCCTTTGTCCCTCAGCCAACCCGTCATTCTGTCCATTTCTGCACATTCATAAATCTTTTTAATTATGGCATCTTCCGATGGTATGGTAGTAGATTTCCAAAATTGCGGATAGGTTATTCTTGCAGCCACAATTATATGTAGGCTCAAATGCCATATAGATTTACTCATGTTTTCTGGTTTTATGCTTAGTAAAAAATTCTCAGGTTTCCATTCCATGCTTGCCCCGGTTACCTCTTTTAGCCATTTTTGAATCCTTCTCCAGTATTTCGTGGCCTCAGTACAAGACCACCAAATATGGTAGAATGTGCCATCCACATTTCTTCCACATTTCCAACACAGTGGAGACATTTTGGCTAACCTCGTTGGGGGGAAGTGCCATCTGTAAACCATCTTGTATATGTTTTCTTTAAATGCTGTAGATATTGTAAGTTTAATAGTCTTACTCCATAGCCCACCATTTGCCCATTTCAATCTCATAGCCAAAGTTTCTCTCCCATGTTATTAGAAGGCTTTTATCCATCTCTTCTTTAGCATCTTGACAGGTCAAAAATTCGATAACATTTTCTTATCTCCGCCAAACAAAATCTTATCTAGCCCCTGGGGGGTTGGGTAGATCCCAAACCATACCTTATCGCTTTTAAACCTATTTCTAATCTGTAAATATTCCCACCATTCCAGATTCCTGCCCTGCTGCTCTAATTCCATCTTTGTTTTCATGTTGCCATCTTCTGTCATAATGTCTTTATATGTTATGTTTCTTGTCCAATTAAATACACTAGGATGCGTTAAGGCCTCCAACGGTGCCAACCAGCACGGAACCCTAAGATAGTATTTTTTCCTCATCTTTTCCCACACCCCCATCAAAATCTTCCGAATATAATGTCCCATGAAGTACCTATGGGGGGTATCTCTTTCTTGCCAGAGGGAGGCATGCCATCCGTGGGAGAGGTCATGTCCCTCTATAGCCAATAGGCGCCTTCTACTCAACGTCACCCAATCCTTCACCCATGTCATAATTGCTGCATTATAATATGCTTCCCAATTGGGTACTCCGAAGCCTCCCAGTTCTTTACGCTTTTGCAACGTTTGGGCTTTAATTTGTGCTTTCTTGCCTTGCCCTATAAATCGAGCCACTATTGTCTCCAAGGATTTAAAAAAAAATTTATCCAATTTAGTCGGTGCTGTTTGAAACAAAAACAAAAATTTCGGTAGTACATGTCTCTTAACTGTCGCAATCCTGCCCAACAAAGACAGTTGTTTACCACTCCAATTAGTCATATCCTTAGATACCTGTTGTAGTAATTTCATATAATTATCTACCTTGATAGAGGAACATCTCTCCGTGAGCCAAATTCCCAAGTATTGTATTTTATGGGCCATGTTAATCCCTAACAGGCTTTGTACTTCCCTTTTCTGGTTCAAAATCATATTTTTAATTAACAGTTTTGTCTTCTCTTTATTTATACGTAACCCCACTATCATACCGTACTCCTCTATTTTACGTAAAAGTTCTATCCCAGAAGCCATAGGCTCCTCCAGAATAAAAACAAGGTCGTCGGCAAACGCCTGGACCTTAAATTCCTGAGCTTTAGCTCGTAACCCTTTAATTTGTATATCACTCCTCACTATTCTTAGAAGGGGTTCTAATGTAAGGATAAACAGTAGGGGGGATAACGGGCATCCTTGTCTTGTGCCTTTACCAATCTCAATATCGCCCGCCTCTTCTCCATTTACCAATAATGTCGCAGTTTGTTGTACATAAATTGCCCGAACTGCGTTTAAGAAGTTTTCTCCAAAGTTCATATTTTCTAATTGTGACAACATAAACTTCCAATTTACCCGCTCAAAAGCCTTTTGTGCATCAAGAAACATAAAGGCCACTTGTTTGTCCAGCCGGGCTTCATAATATGCATTATACCCAGCCGGGGGTAATACAACATATTTTGCTGGTGGTTCACTATATGTACTTCTTGCAGGCATGTCAGATCACAATTCTTTTTCCGTAAAGCATTCAGTATTTTATTTCTCTTTCTTAATGAATTCAAACCATTTATGTTTAAAGAAATTAAGCGGAGTTCATCCGCCATGTTTATTTGTGTAAGGCTTTGAATTTTGTTGTCTGCCTCGTCTGCAATCTCTCATCTCTGTTTTGATTCTCATTTCCCCCTTTCTCGTCTGCCAGGGCACTATTCTTTCGCTCCTCTCCTTGGCTCTCGTTATCCAATTCTCCCCTCTTCAACTGACTTTCCATAAAGTCTTGTGCATCTTGCAATGATTCAATCCGAAACCTCTGGCCTTGCCAGAGGAAGGACAACCCTTCTGGGAAAAGCCACCTATACATCATCTGAAGTTTCCTCAGTTGCTGATATTTCTGCCTCCCTTCCCTCACTCTTCTTGGTATCTGTTTTAGTACTGTCACCATCTCCCCCACGTATTCTGGTCATGTGCCTTCTGGTAAATTTCTTATCTCAGAGATCGTTTGCTAAACCTCACATGCACTTCACGTGGCAGTTTCTGTCTCCTAGTATAGGAAGTATAGACCCTGTAGACGTCATCAATATCACTCTGTATCACCAGCTTATCTTTCTGGGCGATCCCTGCAATCATCTCAACTATAATTTCCTTCAGTTCCTCCCCTCTTTCCTCTGGAATATTTTGAAATCTGAGAAAGAAGGCTGACCTTTCTAATTCCAACATAGCAATCTCATCTTCCAACCTTCTATTGATATGAAGCTGTCTTATCTCCCACCTCGCCATGTTCCCTTCACTTTCCTTCATTTTTATTCCTAAATCTTGAATTTGACCCTCCTATTTCTCCATTTTTGCCCAGATCTCCTTTTGCTGTGAATACAGCTGTTTCATTTCTCCCCTCATGTCTCCCATTTCATTTTTAATGTTGGCCAGGGATTTTTCGGTGACCTCTTGATTCCTAGCCATATTATTTTGTATCGATAGCAAAGTTGTCTGCATATTTTGCAATGTGGGTGCTTTCTCTACCCCAGCCATATTATCTAAAATTCTGTGTAGTGTTGGAGGGGTTGTAGATGGGGACGACTGAATAGGTAGTGCCGAGGTTTCCCCCCCCCCTTTGCCCAGCTCATATCAATTAGGTTAAGAGACTTATCCCACTGTTTCATAAGCTATCTGCTACCAGTTTAAGCAATGTTCCAACTTATTTTGCTGCTATCTATAAAGAAAAATATATATGAATATAGTCCCATACAGAGATCTAGAAAAAATACAAGAGGAGGCTCATATCAAAAAAAAAGGAGGAGGGGCAAATACACCAACACAAAAAAAGGAATCAAACCTCAAAGAGAAGAGAACAAAAAGAAAGGGAAGTTCAGCTCGAAATATTCCCCTTTCAAATGTCCAACTTCAGCTCCCACCAAAAAAAGAAAACAATGTGCACAGTGGATATAATATTGACTGTCTCAAATGGAGTCTTAAGTCTCCTATAGCAGCACAAAAGTTCTCCAAAAATCTTGGGAGCAGGCAGGGCAAGTCCACATATATCTACCAGCTGTGCCTCAGGGTAAAGCTTCACTCTCCCTCCTCTGTTTCCACCACTTGGGCCGCCTTCGACAACCCTTTGCAGCTTTAAGACATGTGGACCTCAATTCCCAGAATTCTCCAGCTAGCATGTGCACTTTCTTATTAAGGATCAGAATGCCCCATGTCTAGTCTCACTTTTCTTTAGAAATCATGCCACTGCTAAGCACATTAATGTTATTTTACTGAAATAATATGCAGGATAATTTTGGGGATGGAAAGGACAGCAAGTTCCTATCTAAAAAGACAATACAAAAATATCTGAAATATGGCAGGCGAAATAAAGTTATTTTCTAGGCCCAAAATTCTGATTTTGTTTAAAACATATATTGCAAAGCAATCATGTGCTTTGTGTTGAGGAAGCTTTAAAAAAAAACTTCCATCATTTGATACTGAGGCCCTCTTTCTCCTCATAGAAACCTCAGCGTCATGGAACCAACTGTGCTTCTTTGATCCATATTCCATTTTGTTTGAAAGAATTATGCCGAACTCTGGAACAAAATTGGTAGAAGCAACCTTACTCCCAAGCTTCAGCCTGATGAAATTCATAATCAGGTGGGCGTGTGAAGGTCTCAGGAGAAAGCACAACCATCTGTTCAGAGGCTTCTGCTCTTTGGAAGTTGCTGCAACAGACAGCCGTCTGTTGTTAAGTGTTATTCTGTGCCACTGATAAAGATATTAAATGATTAATTATCTCCCTTTCCTCAAAACCTAATTATCGCAGAAAATCTGGCAGATGACAAGGATCATTAAGGGGAGGAAAAATCAAACTGCATTAAAATAGTTTCTGGCCCACATTCCAGTCGCTAGGATCCTCCAGAATTTGCTAGATCTTCATTGATATAGGTATACTAGTAAAGTTAAGGACTACCTCAAGGAGTAACTCCAATGATGAGATGGGAGTTTCGAAATGAGATAAACATGACATCCATAAGTATCTGTTCCTTAACTGTTAGGATCCCCCCCTCCTGGAAAAATCAAAAGTCAAGTCATTGCTTTGTTAGGTAAGATTTTGCTGCTATTTTATAAAGTTTCAGATGAGTTGGAATATCAAGACATCTTCAACACATCCAGTTAGTTGGGAACTGTGGAAGTTGAAATTGGACAATCAGAAAAATTGGTTTTAGTATTTCCTCCCCAAAACGCTAAGTGATCATTGGTGCATTTTGTGGAATCATAAAGCTATTACAGGTAGTTCTTGACTTATAACTATTTGTTTAGTGACTATTCAAAGTTACAACAGTACTGAAAAAAGGAATTATGGCCATTTTTCATGACCTACAACCAGTGTAGCATCTCCATGGTCTTTTGTTGCAAAAAATAGACCCGTTTTTTGTCAAAAAATGGCATAAATAGCCTTTAGGAAGCTTATAGAGTGCTCCTGGGGGGCTGGGGGAGCAAAACTGAGCCCCCAGCCTCCAGGACCTCATTTCTGCCCTCCCTAGCCCCGGGAGCTCTCTGAAAGCCTCCTACAAGCTATGCACGGCCATTTTGGTGAAGGGGGTGGGATTTCCAGAGGCAAAAAATGCTGTAGTCAGTGTATAAGACGTACCCAGATTTTCAGCCTCTTTTTTGAGGGAAAAGGGTGCATCTTATAGTCCAGAAATATGGTAACTGTCTAGTTTAGCAATGGAAATCTTGGGCTTATTTGTGGTTGTAGGTTGAGGATTACCCGAGTGGAAGTATCTGTATGCACATAGCAACATGCAGATATTTGCACATATGCAGCTCAAACAAATATGTATTTAATCCACTATGCAAAAGATACGTTTGAGTTCTTCTCAACTGTGAATCACTATATGAAACAGACAAATGACATTAAACCAGTGATCCCCAACCCTTCCAGCTTGGCGGACCAATGAGGTGGGGAGAGGGGATGGTTCCATATGAGCAGCAGCGTGTGTACATGAGCACACACAACTCCATTCGTGCAAGCAGCAGGCACGCTCACCCATCACTTGTGCAAATGGAACTGCGCATGTGCATGCTCGCTGGCCACTCACCCGTTCTGAATGGGCCATGGCCTGGTACTGGGTCTCAGCTGTGGGATTGGGAACTCCTACATTAGAGGCCATAGTATTATTTGGAATCCATAGTTAGGCCAAAAACTTGTTGAGAAAATGCAGCTGGCCATTTTTTAATTTTTTTAAAATAAATGCTAGTCTTGATATTCTGTACTAATTACTTACTCTTTAACAGCTTTCGTAGGTTATATAGTAACTACAGGTAATCCTCATTTAGCAACCTGTTGTGGCCTGGCAGGAGCCGTTGGAGCTGCCACCAGACTCCGACAGTGAGGGGCCCTATGAGTCGGCAATGGAGGATGTGGAGGACCCTGGACAGGGTTCCAACTCCGAGCAGGGCGCAGAGAGACTGGTTGGCCACCAGGTGGTGCCTGAGCCTTGGATCAGTGGGGAGGAGACAAGAGAGAGTGATCCAGAAACCAATAGTGAGTTGTTCCGGGATGCACACCGTCGAAGGGCTACTTGGTGTCAAGAACAACTACGTAATTACAGGAGGTAATTATGGTCAGCTGATGGTCATTAAGCTCCTCTCCAGACTATAAAAGAGACTGCTTGTGCCACGCCCTTCTTGCAAAAGTCAACTCTTGGACAAAAGAGAAACGAACTTGGCAGGCTGGATTGCTGCCAGAGTTAGTCTGAATTGCTGCCAAGGTGTCGGACTTGCTGCCAAGGTCCTTATCTGTTTGTTTATTTGGCTTTCAGCCACCAAGATTCTGGTCTTGTTATTAAAGGACATTCCATTTTACGCTTGTCTCGGCTTTCATTACTGGACGGAGGACGGGATCAGAACACAACCACAATTGGGACTGGCAACGTATTAAATTAAGTGGTTGCCAAGTGAAACTTCAAATGTAATTTATGAGCTTTCCTTGCTTTACAGGCCTGCAAAGATTGTGAAGGCCATAACTGGTCGCACAGTTACTTTTTAATCAGCATCATAACTGCAATTGGTCACTAAACAAGGCAGTCTAAATGAGCACTAAATGAAGATTACCGGCGTACTGTTTGTGAAGGAGCCACAGTTGCAAAATTTGCCACTGAACATTAAAATACAATTTTTCCCCTACACAAAAGACCTACAATAAGGTTTCTGCTTTCTATGGCAGTCCAGAGAAGAAGTGAGGCTTACGGTTTCACTTCTAAGAGTTTCTTTTTAGCAGTGTAGTACCTAATAAGTAGCTCTTTTGATCTGATAGGCAAACAAAAAATTAACATCCTAAGGTTTGAAATTTTTGTCTGTCTGTCTCTCTCTCGCACACACCCACTCCTACAAAAAGAAAGCCTCGCTGAAACCAAATGATGGCAATGAACAATTATCAGCTGAGAGCACAGCTTTCTCTTTCTTCACATTATGTACTTGAAGTGCAGATTTAATAGCCATGCTCTAGAGATAGAGCTTCAACCATTTTAATTTTCAAATGACAAGACATGAGTAAAAGGGCAATAAAAGGCACAGCCGACTGGAGGTAGAAATCTGATTTAAAAAACACATTACCAAAACAGGCATGATGTTTGTAGTTTAGAGACACTTCTTTTTAATCATTTATTTTCTACCCCCTTAGCCTGAGGAGGATGACTCAGCTTGGAAAATAGCATTAGCGCTCCCTCCCACGCAGACCCACATGAAATCAACTGAGAGGCGGCACAGAAATCAGAAGCCCACTATTTGATTCTTGCCTCTTTTTGAAAGCACCACAGAGAATCTCAGGGCTGCCACAAAGAAGAGGGAGTTAAGCTATGCTCCAAAACACATGAGGGTAGGACAAGAAGCAATGGGTGGAAACTAATCAAGGAGAGAAACAACTTAGAACTGAGGAGAAATTTCCTGGCAGAACAATTAATCAGTGGAACAACTTGCCTTCAGAAGTTGTGAATGCTCCAACACTGGAAGTTTTTAAGAAGATGTTGGATAACCATTTGTCTATAGTGGTGTAGGGTTTCTTGCCTGGGCATGGGGTTGGATTAGAAGATCTCCAAGGTCCCTTCCAACTCTGTTAATCTATTCTACTCTAATCATTGGATGCATGTGATAGCACAGAAAAGGTAGCCAATACCTTTCGAGCACAAAACAGGCTGCAATGGCCTCACTCAAAAAAGCAGGAAACAACAGCTAAATATCTGCCCCCTGTTATTTTTGCTTAATAAGAAAAAAATGTCGCATAAAAGGTTTGCAAGTTAAATCGCACTCTGTGCATGACCTATTAATGTGTGCTCTGCATGAAGCTAGTAAAGTGGATCACATTAGTCCAGAATTATATTCTTGACAAAAGCTGATCTTGGTTATAAAAGACATTTTCCCCCCGCCCAAAAAAGACCCTCAAGCCATTAAAACTAGGATCTGCATATCATGGAACTATGGGAGCAATAGCCTTAAATATTAGTAAGAGTAATCTTGCTACAGAACTAGAATGGCCTTTGCTTGTATGCATATGCTGATTTTAAGCCCATTTTCAGAAACCTTTCGTCTCTATGCAAAAGACAAAACTAGGGAAAATCTCATGCTGCTGTTAGATTTATTATTAAAATTCTTGAAGGGCAAAATTATGGAGAGGCAAAGGAAAATTACTGCTCTCAGTTGCTGTCAAGGGATAAAATGGAGTCCCAAAACAATAGGGAGTAATTTAACACAAATAGCCACTGGAGTGATGCTCCAAGAACATGTCTCAAGACAATCAATTTTCATCCTTTGCGGCCTTGTAAAACCCCTGAGCACAATTTTAGGGAGCCAATTAAATGAATGGAAATTGTTAAAAATAAGAGGTTTCTTTCTCTGCAACACCTGGACAAAAATAATAGTGGGTCATCTTCATTCACAAATTAATTCATTTAGAGTTTACTTTATTAACGGTTATGTTTTCATGCTTGTAGCCTTACAGATTTTATTTCCATAAAATATAAGGAAGGGGGGGAGCAATATGATGACATGTAATAGCTGATAGCTGTTAAGGCAGTGATGAAGATTCTCCGGACGACAACAGCATCCCATCTGGCCCAAAGAGCTATGCTAGAGTCCATCCTAAATTTCTTCATTTCCTGAAATTACGCCCCTTCCTTGCAGGACAGCAGTCATTTCAAGGCATTAGTCCTTCTGTACATATATATATACAGAAAAAAAAGGCAAATGGCAGCCAAAACTGGCTTTCTTCTCTTCTCTTTTTGGAAGTACATCTGTTCCTCCTCTTTCAGGTTATATCATATCAATAAAACCATGCAATATTTTTTTCCTAAAAAAGGCTATCTATTAAGAAGAGAAAGACAGAGTAAATGATGTAATGTAATATATATATATGTGTGTCTGTGTGTCTGTGTTTTATTTGTGCTGATAAATAAATAAAGGGAGACTAGTATAGATCTATTTCAAGCTATTTAGCTCTCATCAGCTAGCCATACCTTTACTGGGATCAAGTCGGCATTTGATTCCTAGAGACTGCCAGGACTAGTTCCTGAAGCTGTATGGACAATGTTTTTCAGAAGTAGATTACATTGCTTCATTCTAAGCTGGAGAGAATGTGACTGGCCCAAAGTCACCAAGATGGCTTTGTATCCAAAGGGGGATTATAACTCCCAGTCTTGCCTGATGCTTTAACCACTTCTTCAACCTAGCTCTCCATCTTTCACTTATGCATTAATAATGAGAATGATAACTTGAACACCATTGCTATTGATAAAAACATCAGTCAGTTGCTGAAGGCAGGGAAAGGGGAAGAAAGAGGAAAGAAAATTGTAGATATAGGGGGAGAAAAAATATTAGCTTCCAACTTTTTTCAGTGCAGTAAAATCAAAAAAATAAAATTACAGCCCCCAACTTTTTACTTTACCTACTGAACAAATACCAGCCATTTCTGTAACAAACTATATTAATCAGCAAAACCTAACATCAAAAGTTCATTTTTTTTCTGTCTCAAGCACAAAGTTTTGAAGCAGTTTCCAAATAGAAACAAAGCTAGATATGTTCTTTTCTCTAATTAAAGCAGTCAATTTTGCCGTTTCTGCTAACTCCATCACTTTTTCCAATCATTCTCCTGTGGTGAGTGAGGATATCTTTCCATTTATATGCATATAGAATTCTCAACATATACAATAACAAAGTTCCAAATCTTTTTTCCCCAATCCTTTATCTAGTAATCTTAAAAAGAAAACTTCAGGTTTAACTTTTATGTTAGTTTTAAGGATCTTCTGTATTTGTAGGAATATAATATTTTAAAAAACCACATCAAACAACATCTCCCCAACGCAGATTATTGGGAAGGACTCAATGGGCTGAATAAAAATGCCAAATCCTGTCTAATCATTTAGCCAACTGTACAATGAACCATACTAACAATAATCAAACTGTCTATAGGACTGTTGGCTAAGCAACCAGGGCCAGCAACAGTAGGACTGCTGGAAGAAAAAGTCTTTACCCATTGTAATCTTGCAATGTTACTCTTACTATTTTCAAACAATGTCTGCCTATTTCAGGTCCTTGGAAAGGTGGATAAAATGCCAAATCTAGTTTGAGACATTGGCTGGCTGTGCAATGAACAAATGACACAGTTGCAACGATGATGCATTGAACTATTTGCAACAAATACCACTTGCCTACAAGCAAAAACTAGTGGGACTAAAGTAGACGAAGCAAGTAAAAGTGCTCTGGGTTTTTAGAATTCAATGTCAGGGTTCCAAATAGCATCCAAAAGTAAATCAGAGTCCAAGGCAAAGAATTCCCTCAAGTTCCAATTTATTAAGAGAGCCATGTTGAGGAGAACAGAGCTGACGTCGCGACACCACGACGTGCAATCTTGGTGCTCTTAGATCGCAGTTGACATTTCTGCCGCTGGACAGTCCATCTGGACCTAAACTGTCCCGCAGACACAGTGATTGCGAAGGGCACCTCCTGCTGATCTCAGGGACACCCCAAAGTCCCTGAAAGATCCAGGAATAGCCTTTTTTTCCGGCGACAGAAACACAGCTAATGAAGCTGCTGAAGTTGGGACAGCTCCGGAATGGAAGGAGAGCGGAAAGAGAAAGTGTGTCGAATTGGTGAGGAAATTTTATTATTAGAAAAAGAGACTACTAAAAAAATTTTTTTTAAAATTAAAATTTAAGACAGAAGACAGAAAGCAGAGAAATTAATCTACATTAAACTTAGTGTGTTCTCCTGTTTCTAATTTTTTTTCCACAGATGGAACTTTTGCAAAGGCTCCCTATTTTTTAAACTGAATTGATTAATTTTTTCTTCTTCTTTTTTCACCTTTGCTTACACCTATGGATCACAACCCCTGGTATGCCCAAATATGGGAGGAAGGTCATATACCTTTCACCCTGGCCTGGCTGATAAGGAGTCGAGCCCTGTAGCTCAATGGTTAACACATCTGCCTTAGAGGCAATAGAGCACAGGTTCGATTCCCAGCAAGGTATGGCTAGCTGATGAGAGCTAAATAGCTTGAAATAGATCTATACTAGTCTCCCTTTATTTATTTATCAGCATAAATATAACATATATATATACACACACACACACACACACACACACACACACACATGTGTGTTTTCTGAGGTTTTCGCGGGTGTTAGTATGTAGGTCTTTGGTTATTCGGGTTTTGTCCCGCATAAAATTAGAAATTTACGTAAAATTAGCCATCAAAATAGAAAAATGCCCACACAGCATGAACAGGCGGGATGATATCTCCCGCCTGCCAGCCATTTGGAAGCTTCCCCTTATTGATAAACAAGTCCCTAACATCAGGAATGACTATCCTTACATGAAACACAAACCCCCAACCAATCAGAACACACTTCCATCCAATCAGAACACAGCCAAGCTCCCACCCAATCAGCTCAAACCCCCACTGGTAGTTAAAAGGAAAATACAGCCGAGATCTCACATTGCTCCTGGAAGCATGAAGCCTGAAGATGACAAATGAGACTTCGTCGTAACGTCGCCAAGACACTTCTAATTTTACGCGGGACAAAACCCGAATAACCAAAGACATACATATATATACATATATATACATATATATACATATATATACATATATATACATATATATACGCTGATAACGGATAAGAGCCTGTGGCCTAATGGCTAAGAACTCTGCCTAGTATGCAATTTAGCCCAGGTTCAAATCCCAGTAAGGGTATGGCTAGCTGATGAGAGCTAAATAGCTTGAAATAGATCTATACTAGTCTCCCTTTATTTATTTATCAGCACAGATTAAAAAAACACATATATATACATATATATATATACATATATATACATATACATGTATATGTATATGTATACGTATACGTATACATACACACACACACACACACACACACACACACACACACACACATATTGCTTGATCGGATTGATTGGATTGTTTTTTATCTCCATTTAAGGGTTTTTTCTTTCTTAAGCTTGGAATATAAAGAAGATAATAAGAAGGATTATAAAGAGGGTTGTTACAACAGGAGGAAAAGCAGTTACACTGCCATTTAGAGGCTGGAGGCTGGATACATTGTTTTTTCTTCTTTCTCTTTGATCACTTGAGATTCAAGGTTCTTTCAGCTTGCTTATTGAGAGAGATAGTAGAAAGAGCACAAGTTGTTTATACAGATGTCTATTGGGAATTCAATCACTAACTATTGGAGAAAGACAACATTTTGACTTGAAAGATAATAAATGAACCTGTTTTGAAATTTATTAAAATAGCCTTGAACCCTATAATGGCAGTGTCTGCAAAATTGAAAGAATGGCTCAGCAGGAAAAAGAAACTGTAACATTGCAAATGATTATGATTGAAATTCAAAATCTATTAGTTGTGACAGAGAGAATTGAAAAGAGATTGGAGAATATGGAATACAAAACAGAAAAATTTGATGGACAAACTGAGGATGTTTACCAAATGAAAAAAGTGGAGGACAGAGTTTAAAAGATGGAAGAAAAAAATGAGCAAAGAGATAAGAAAACTGTGGATACTGACAACAAAGTGAGCATGGTTGGTAATGGCAAGAGCGGGACATGGAAAGGGGAGATAGGTGGATTGGAACTCTACGCCAGACTTCAAAGCACAGAAGAAGAAAAGAGAGAAAAATTGACGGAGATAAGGAAAGAATCTTGACAGAAGCACTAGTGATAACCAAAGATAAGCTGATGGAAAGAACAGATGCTGGGTTTCAAGCTTTTATGAGTTACGAAACGAACAACATGTTGCGAAGAGAAGTTTATACAAGATTTATTAAGAAAGTAACAAGAACATTAATGCTACAAATGGCAAGAGATATAAGACCATACTATTACTGGAAAGATACATGTTGACACAATGAAAATGTATAATAAAAACTAAGCTAAATTTAGTTTACTAGTAGTATGTATAAAATGAAGTGACAATAGCTATAGTTAAATAATGATTAATAATAACAATACATATAGATATATTAGTTTGATAATATGAAATGTTAGATAAACACACGTGGAGATTATGAGAGGAGGTTTAAAAGCTTTATCTAGAATATGTTATAAAGATGTATTGTGATTGCATGATCTTAGGAAGATTTAATAGAATGTTATCATATAATCCTATTCTAGATTTTGAATATTATATATAAAAGGATGTAAAAACAATTATAGTCAAATTAAGGTTGAGATATAATAATCGTGATATACGTGAATATAGTAAATTTAAAATATGCGATTTGATATGAAAAGCAGGTGATGATTATGGAAGAGATGCATGGAAATACAGTAACCAACTGACACACTTTGTACAATTTGTAATGGAACATGGTTTTTTTTATTTTTATGGTTCTCCTTGTTCAAAAATAAATAAAAATTGTTTGTTTGTTTTTTAAAAAAGAGCGCCATGTTGGTACATCTGGGAAAACCCAAATCTGAAAGCATCCAGGTTTTCCCACCCAGTTGAAAGTTCAAGATCCTGCCCCCACACCCATCTAGTTCCGGCCAGGTGCAGAGACAAAGGATGACCTTGGCTTTCTAGAAAGAATTTCACTCAATTCCGTAAAATCCCCCCTCCCATTTTCCCACAATAGAAAACGCATATTAGAATAATAGAAAGTGTGGCAGGCCTTAGGCCCAAAAGAAAAGATGGATTGCAGGCCTGACATTCAAACAGACAAGCATCTGTCACATAGCCCAGATTTAACAGTAGGTGACAAGGAAGATGAAAACTCAGGATAGTGGACATGGCAGTACCTGAAAACAGCAGAACAGAAGAAAAAGAATTGGAGAAAATCACAAAATACAAGGACTTGTGAATAGAAGTAGAATGTTTGTGGCAAAAGAAAGCAAGAATAGTACCATTAATATTAGGCACCTTGGACGCAATCTCAAAACAACTGAAGCACCACCTGACTGACATCAGCTTTGACAAAACCACCATCAGTCAATTGCAAAACGCAGCTTTACTTAGAGAAGCTCACATTCTGTGATACCTTTAACATCATCAAACAATGGCATCTGCCTATGCCAGGTCTCTTGAAAGGACTCAATAGATGAATAAAAATGCCACACCCAGTCTAAATATCTTGTTGACTGTGCAACCAACCATAATAATTTTTAAACATGAAAAAAGCCAGTTTTCCTCTTCGATGCCTCTCAAATATTATTAATTCTCTTTCTATCTAGACCAGGGATGTCAAACTCACGTCGTCATAGCAGCGTCACGCTGCTATCAGGACTTTTTTCCCTTTGTTAAACTGGGCTTGGCCGTGGCCAGCGCATGATGCATCCAGCCCATGGGCCGGGAGTTTGACAGCCCTGATCTAGAAGAACAGATTTAAAGTGACTTTTGTATTGCGCCACATTTGGGAAACAATTGTTTCTGGCTTAGGCAGGTGCTGTCAACAGCCTATCCACCTGTTAGAACAGAGCTAGGATTTTCACAGAAAAAGCATGGTTGTCCAACAAAATTAAACTAATTTTCCCCCAAGCTATATTTGTTCTTGGAGAGTTCATTCTCTAATTAAACAGGCATTATTTCCAGATGTAAATGGAGAAAAACGTTGTATGCAAGCACTGCACTGCCTTTTACCAAGTTTTATAACAGAGATTGGCTGCCAAAGAAACTTCTAAAAGGTCATGAAATCCCTCTTCTACTCTGAATTAGAAGTAGGCATGGGCAATAAAATGTAACTTTTTGCAAGTGGTACGTTTGGGAGGCGCTAGGTTGTAAAATTCCACTTTACAAAATGGAAGACCATCCTACTAATATACAATGAAATGAAGCCCTTGATAAGTTAAACTCACATTTCAAACCTATGGATGGAAACGATCCACCTGATTTCATATTATTACTATTAATTTAAGGCAGCTCTTAGTTTGTTACAAAGTGCTCTCCATCTTTGAAGAGATGGAGGCTAGCTTTACTACGCTTCTTATAGTGCCCAGAAGGTCTTATGTTATCATATAGTAACACCTGTTTCTGAGAATATTTTCATTTTTTTGGATCTGATGGTGATGGGAGGGAATCACAGCTTCACATATGATGCCAATGTCTCTTCAAAGACAGGCAGATGGTGATGAATATATTTCAGCATTTATGCTTACTTGCTAATGAGTTCCCTTAAAAATCATACATTTAAAAACAGGCTTTGGCAGGA
This sequence comes from Thamnophis elegans, assembly GCF_009769535.1. Lineage (NCBI taxonomy): Eukaryota > Metazoa > Chordata > Lepidosauria > Squamata > Natricidae > Thamnophis > Thamnophis elegans. The sequence continues at coordinate 42,647,160 of NC_045542.1, forward strand.
AATTGGAATGATGAAAATTTATCACACTGCCTTTTCATTACAAGGGCAAAACATAACTTTCTTCTTCACAATTGTTGTCACCCACTAGCATTTCTACCAGCTGACTTTTAGCCATAATCTCATGCACAAATCTCATACATATGTGCCTCTTTCTGGAGTGAAACAGAAAAATTAGACTTTAAAAGCATGGCTTAAAAATATAATTCCACACTAAATGCGCCATTTGAAACTCCTCCCTTTGACCAGGGAGCACTTAGTCAAGCCTCTCTAATAAGCAAAATGTGGTTCCACATGACTGATGCCAGCTGGTTTTGCATCATATATGGATTGGCATGTCAATGCATTCAGCTCATCCAGCCACTGGTTCAGTTTCATATTCAGAGAGCCAGTTTGGTCTAATCATGGTTAAAACATCCAGGTTAGAAACTGGGAAACTGTGAGTTCTAGTCCTGTCTTAGGCGTGAAAGCCAGCTGTGTGACTTTGAGCCAGTCCTTCTTTCTCCTATATGTAAATAATTATTTACAATATACAATACAATCCCATCTGTTCAAGAACACCAGGAGCTGCAACTTGGTTACATAGATCTGGACGATTAGATGGCCATCAAGATATACATTCCCCCACCCCACATCCTCTTTGCTGTTCCTTAATGATAGGTCAGTCAATAAGTCAACTCATCAACACTGATTTTGGAAAACAAATCTCACAGACATAGCCAAGAGCACCCCACAGCTAAGTATGTCTCTCACATACACTACAGCACCAAGAATATTTACACAGCACCTATATCATGGCAGCACAAATCTGGACACCACTATATTGCAATCAAGAGAGATTCTCTCTCTGCTGCCACAGTGATTAGATTGACGGGTTGACAAACTTTAGGGGTGGGGGAAATAGGGGGGAAAGTCAACTGAAGCATCTATACTGTACAAGCAATTGGTGGCACCTATTCTATAAAGCAATTGGTGGTGGTTTTTCTTGCACCTGATGATTTTATAAATTTCATCCTGGGGAGATCATCAATTATTGCTTTTACAGTGCCAAGGTAGTGGTATACAAATAGCAGCACACCAGAGGTGGGTTCTGGATCTCGTTGCAACCGGAACGATCTAACGGGGCCAGGCATCCACCACATGAACATCTGCAGCACACGCACACAAGCATACTTACCACCCGTGGCGCTCCGTGACGCCCCAGCTGCTTGGCGGAGCGTCGCTGAAGCGCCGTATGCTCCGTGCAAGGAAGCCCTGAACTGCTCAAATACAGGTAAGGAGTGTGGGCGAGTGGGTGGGCCCTCTGGAGCACCATACCAGAACGGTACCTGGTGCTCCCAGCAGGCACCGGTACGCCTGTACTGGGGCATACCGGTCGTATCCCACCACTGCAGCACAGCATTATCTAAATTTGACACAAGGTAAGGCCATAACTGTAGGAGCAGCAAGATTTATGGTGACCAGAGTCCCTTGTGGCTCCAAGGAGGAAGGGATGTGTGGGAAATGCAGTTGTGTAGATGAACTGAACCTGACAGTTTCGCGTGCCATTTCAACATATGTAACTGCATTCTTTGAAGAATAGAAAAGAATGATTTCCAGAGCAAGGCATTGTAAAACACTACAAAAATGTAAGTCTCTAACAGCAAATGGCTATGTGTGATAGAAAGAGAAAGACAGAGATTATGCAGAGTTCCTCATTATAAGATATGGGATATTTCTGCCTTTTAAGCTTTCAGTGAACTATTGGAAATAAAAAAAAATACTTGTCATTTCACTCTCCACAGAAAATTAGCAGTGGTGAGCCTAGATTCAGTTAGTTGGCTAGTAACTCAGAAATGTCACTTTTCCTGTGGGTACATCTTCCAACACTTTCATCCGCCAGACAGAATTCATTTTAGAATGCTGAAAACTGTTATGCTGTAGTCCTTATGTATGCAGTCTGGGCACAAACCACAGAAGAAGATACTAAAATTTTAAGAGGGGAACAGGCACGGACTTTTGGTGGCTCGGGAGGAAGAAAGATGCTTCCAGGATGTAATTTAGCCCATCTAAGGGCTCAGCTGGCTTTTCCCCTTTACATTAATATATTTGGGAAAGTGTCAAACTGTCTGACAGGCAGTTGGGCTCAGCAGCTGAAATACTGGACAAGCATCTAGGAAATCTGATTTATATACAGAGTGAGGTTCCTTCATATGTTCACTGAATAGATACTTAAACAAAATTCTTAACATGATTTGCTCTATAGATTTAAAAGCTGCAGGAGTTGTGGTTCCATTCTGAGAGCTATTGTGTCTTCTAGGAAACAGTTTTAAATAAGGGCGAGGTAGGAAATTCAGCTAACAAGAATATCCAAGAAGAATGATTTGAATAATTTTTGTTGTGGCTCTCTAGAAGAAAAGAATTTTGCCATCTTTGCTTGGTTATAACTTAGAATCTAATAAATTTATTCTTGTGCTAATAATTCATTTTTTCCCAGTGCCAGTAAAAGCAGGAAGTTCATGGAGAAAGATGTAGAATCTAGATCAAGGTAAGTAATTGGGGGAGAGGACATTTTGATGGTGCCCTTCCTGGTCTGCAGATCAACAGGTCTGTAATATTTTTAGCTACTATTCCATTAGTCTGCTAACCCTACTGCTTCAAAATTAATTACGACAATGATGATTAAATGGTTATTTTTGTGCACTCTAAGCACTGGCAGTAGCAAGGAAAGCAACTTAACCTCCACTGTTTGTACCCAGCATATTTGGAATGACAAATCACCATCACAGGTACTTCAAAGTTTGTACCATCAGAAATGAAATAGACTAGAACAGGGGTGTCAAACTTGATTTCATTGAGGGCCGCATCAGAGTTATGTTTGACGTTGGCGGGCTGGGGTGGGCGAGGCCAGCTCAATGTCACTCTTGTCAGGGACACCAGTGGTGGCCAAGTGCTAAGGCAGGTCTTCCCTCAGACCATTCCCCTCTCTCATTAAAAACTCCTTCCTTCCTTCTTTTTCCTTCCCTCTTCATTCTCCTTTCTTCTTCCTCCACATTTCCTTACTTTTCCTTCCTTGTCTCTTCCCAGCTTCCCATCTTTTTCTTTGCCTTTCCTCTTTCCCTTTTTCCTTTCCTGTCTCTTCTTGGATGCTCAAATGCCAAAGGGGAAAAAATTATCCTTTTGTTTTGCTTTTAGTTTATTTTGCTAGCTCCCTGCCAGAAAAAACAGAGCCCAGGAGGAGAGCCCATGGGGGGACCCAGGCCCCATTTTCAGCTGTGATGGCCTCCTGCAGCCCTCTACCAGCGAAAATGGAGCTCAGGCGGTGGGGATGCATGCATCACTCCTAAACTTGCTGGCAGAGGCACCATGGGCTGTTTCCAGGGCAGCCCTGCGGGCCAGATCTAAACACCCCATGGGCCAAATCCAGCCCATGGGTCTTGAGTTTGACACCCCTGGACTAGAGCATCCTCTCTTCAGTAGAGAGAGTGCTTTATCTGAACTTGGAAACACTACTTAGAAGGCAGGCTCTCTTGATTCTTCTTTCCATACAAAATTGTGAGTGGCCATTCTACTTATTTGGAACTGAACATTTCAGGAATTGATACCTCTGGGAAACAAAGAAAAGTTATGTCTTACTATTTGGTTTGGTATCTGTGGCTTTTCTCTAACTGCATGTACATTTTTATTGAGGCAATTTTTCCAAAGGACACTTACTTTCAGGACTACAATTTCAAGGACGTAATTGCTTCTTTGCTTCCAGCTTAGATTCCAGTGAAAATAAACTTCAGCAGTATGACTCACGTAAACGATAAAATTTTTAAAGCGTTAGAGTTTCATGTAAGCGGGAGTCTAGCTTTCAAAATCACGCAATCAATCCAAATTGAATAGCTCCACTTTCAGAATATCTTCACACACTTTTCCAAAAGACAACAATTCTTCTAAAACCCTGAAAAACAAGTGTCTGGGACAGAGAATGGGATGTGGATTGATGACATCAGTTTTGTCAAACTGCACTGCACATCCTTTCTGTTGTTGGCAACACTAAGCATTGTTTTCTTCTGAATTTGATTTGATAACAGTGTGCGCACATTTAAACCAAATGTGGTGCACCTGTGCTTTCTTATCAGGCTCATTTTAGTTATTTTTCCTCTGTGTGAGAGGACTACTTTAGGAGCCCAGTTTTTCATTCAGAAGATAAATGATTTTTAAATGCTGCATCTTAATCCCCACAATGGAGATAACAACTACATACAGAAAACACAGAAGCCTGCTTAAGAGATATATTTCACACATGGAATTTTCCTCCTTTCCTCAAAACTAATTCCGTGTAATACATTCGGGAAACTTTAAGCATCTTCTGCTTCCTCCAGTAAGGCTCAAAATGGCAGTTTGAGATTCCCTGGACCAGGGAATCAAGTCTCTTGATGACAATAGTCATCTATAGCAGTACAGGTGGAAAGTAGAACTGCATCTGCTAGCACTACTTAATCGTGCATATTAGGTATACACATCTGCAAAAAAGGAGACAGGTTTGGAAGTGCCATAATTCCCATGGTAAGACTGCACAATTGGCTCCCTGTAGATGCGCTAGCATGGCAGAATCAGAATGAAAACAATTCTAATCATCTAGAACCTGCTTGATAAGCTTTCATGCTTAATACGCCTGCACAATTATGTAAAGCCAATTGATACACAAAAACTTACATGAAGAGTGATTTATTTATTTTTTTAAAAAAATAAGCATTATAACCTACATCTAAAATCACTGATGGAATTAAATTAACTCCTCTTTTCTTTCAACAATTTTATGATGAAAAAATATATATTATCACCAGGAATAGCAAACAAAATGAAACTGCTGTTTTGTCCTCCGTTTGTTATATTTGGGGCTGAGCTTTCAGGATATTAGTTTAGTTTAGCAATAGCAATATCACTTATATATTGCTTTATAGTGGTTTACAGTACTGAGGGGTTTACAAATGTCAACCTATTGCCCCCAACAATCTGGGTCCTCATTTTACCAGCTCAGAAGGATGGAAGGTTGAGTTAACCTGGAGCTGGTCAGGTTCAAACTCCTGGCTGTAGGCAGAGTTAGCCTGCAATATTGCATTCTAACCACTGCACTACTATGATTTAGCCTCAAATAATCTTGGGGATGTTTGAAACTAAAATGAACCTCTTTTATCTCACCATTTCCCAAATTATGCTATTTAGAGGATTGAGTTGATGATGTTTATACTGTGAATCAGACATAGATGTCCTGGATACGAAATAATAGAAGAATGCTAATGCTAATTTTATAGACATACCATATTTTTCAGACTATACGACACACCAGTGTATAAGACACACCAAGATTTTGAAGATGTAAGTAAGAAAAAAAATTGTCCTCCCCGCCCCCCATGAGCACTCTGTAGGCTTCAGCAGGGCTGGTGGAAGGCAAAAACGCCCCTGTTGTTGCGAAAAATGGGCAGAAAATGGGCATCAGGGGCAGGGCTCTGGGAAGCCAAAAATAGCTGTATTCTGTGTATAAGACACACCAACATTTCTATGCTCTTTTAGGGGGGAAATGCATCTTATACTCCAAAAAATATGGTAATTTTATTCATTATATACACTTAGTCAACAAATAATCAAATGGTCTAAACCAGGGATGTCAAACTGGTGGCCCACAGGCCGGATGCGTGATGTGCAGACCTTGCCCACCCCAGCTCCATGAAGGGAAAAAATATCACAAAACTTCATGTGACGACAATGTGTTGCTATGGGTTTGACACCCGTGGCCTAAGCCATTATTCAGTTTGTCAAAAGATAATGTACTTTCTTTACAGATGTCCCTATGCATATGGTGCAATTTATCTAACAGTGATAGACACAAACTTGATTTTTTCCCCATCATGATAATCTTAAATACACTACGTGATTTTTATTCATATAGTATGTTCAGCACCACAACTACATGTACCACAGAATTACATTCACTATAGATGTTGGCAGTCCATATTCTATTCATAATTCCAAATCTACATCCAAAGACATAACTTTTAAACCTGATTTTCTAAATCATTGTGCCAAACCACTAAGGTGACTGTGTTTGAAGACAATATTTTAACCCACTTCAAGAGCACCCACATGACTAGTAAAATTTAATGTTCCAAAGGTATGCCTGCAAAATCTCATCTTTTGGTTCAGTTCTGAAATAATAATTTAATTTTTCTAAGTGGTAGTCTTAGGGTCTCTTTCAGCAGGCACTATTATTATGAAATGTAGCACTCTCAAAGATCAGAAGAATGAAGCTTAAACATATATTTTAGCTTTTGTATTTATCTTATTGGTTGTTTTTGTTATTTTTATCATTTCCCCCCCCTCCCGTATTATGTTTTTATGTTGTATGGCACCCAGAGTTACACTGTTTGAATTGGGTAGCCTTATAATTTTTGAAATAAATAAATAAAATATAACAGAAAATTTTGGGAGAGGCAGGAGAAAAGAAAGAAATATAGATGATTTTAAAATGTGCTAAATTGAAGGACATTATATCTATCATATATTTTAAAATTGTTTCTAATGCATGATCCTTTTTTGTATTACTTTGCTTAATTGTTTGCAAAGGGCATGCACTGAAATAAAAAGAGAAAATGTTCTTTTTGTTAATGAATTGGGCTAAAACACACTCATTTGAACATAATTGCACATAATTAAATTGTGCCACAGTGGAAATGTACATCCGAGTTTAGTGCAAACATTAAAGCAAAAAGCAAAAGTAAACAAAGAAACAAGCAAAGAAACAAACATATGTCGGAGAACTACAATACACATGGAGCCAAAACAAAAGTCATTATAAGGAAAACCCAAAAGATTTCTTTGGGTTTGGATTTCATACCACATTCCATGCTGGTGAATCATATAAACTGTAACATTTATATTCAGCAAGTATTCCATGCCCAGGTTTCAAGAGCCTTTCTCAGACACAAAGAGGACAAAAAGAAGACATCTTAAAAAGTACAGCTTATGCTGTCAGATCCTACCATAATGATGAGGAGACAACAACAATTCTTGTCCATTCTTGTCTTGGACCCAACACTCTCTGATCCAGATAGGGAACCTGCTCCATCCAGGCCCTCAACACTAATACATGAAGCCTTCTTTGGATTCTTGTCCTAGACTTCTTAGCTTTCAACATTTGGGAATTGACTCAGTTCTTCTAGGAAAAATACCTACAATGTATGCAGTCAAGAACTCCAAAGTCTCATTACAACTTTCAATATTGGAAGTATGTGTAGCTGCTGAACCAACAGCAAATATACAGGTCCTTGACTGTTGTTATTTTATTGTTATTTCTATTTTTTTTCTCCAGTGAAGAATCAGTGTATACCAATACCATGTCCCACAAATCAGAGCACAAATTAAACACGGTTGGAAATGCTATCGCAACAACAGGGAAATGTCATGGTCATTCAGAGTCCAAAATCTATGAAGAAAGATTTTCAGAAGGACAACAATTCCATCCTAGCCAGGATGGCATAAGAGTTCATTCCTAAACTGACAAAAAATCAAGTAGCTCAAATACAGTATAAACAAAACTTATAGACTCCCCTTTAACAGAATGGAGTTGGAAGGGACCTTGGAGGACTTCTAGTCCAACTCCTTGCTCAAGCAGGAGACCATATGCCATTTCAGACAAGTGGCTGTCCAATCTCTTTTTAAAAGTCTTCAGTGATGCAGCACCCACAACTTCTCACTGTTGTTCTCACTGTTAAGAAATTTAGTTCTAGGTTGCTTTTCTCTTTAATTAGTTTCCATGCATTGTTTCTTATCTTATTTGAGAACAGACTGCTTCCTTGCTAATAAGTTATATGGCTGCGAGAAAAGATTTAAGAAAAATACCAATCAGAATAAATATATTAATTCTTATCTGAAAATAGTTCACCTAATGTAATTCCCATATCACTATTGTTTTACAGAGAACTTCTTTTAGATCAGGCAGTTACTAAACATCCTAACCAACAGAAAGGTTGACTGACCGAAGTCTTCGTCATGTGTAATGGTTTGTTACATCATCACAGCCAAAAATACCCACTGTCACCCAAGGAACTGGGATTCTGCATCTTTGTCATGATTCCCCCATAGCAAGGCACTGTAGCCTTTCAAGAATCTCTACAAGATCTTCCAGGAATTGTGGTCAGCATATTTGAGGGCAGAGTGTCTCATCTATCCCACCTGTGGAACAGCCCAAATGAGACTATTGATATAAGTTCGTACTTCTTGAGGTCTTTGGAAAACCACTTCTCTGGACTTTATTATGAATCTATCAAGAGTCCCAGGCCACAATTCTATTTTGGTGATCATGGACCATGAAGTGCATGGCACATGTAATTAAGTAATTCATCATCTTAGTGAAATCACTTAAGATGAATCACTTAATTACGTGAAACATGCTCTTCTCAATAAAGAAGATTGCTGAACAGTCCTAACCCAAAACTTCAGAAAAAAAATTGCTGGAATACTTGGGTCTCACAGTGTGGTTCTGCTGAACCTTTTTCAAACTATTTGGAGTATGTTTGCATTCACCTTCAATGTATCATCTTCATTCAAATGAACAGACAAAACAAAACCCATTACATTGAAAACAATACTTGAGATGTTATGTGAATTAGAAAAAGGACAATTGGGTTGGCTTCTTCTATCAGCTCAGTTGTATATCACATTAGGAGACTGCAATGAATCACACTCTATTATTAACTAATCAGAAAACTAAACCACACTATTTTACAAGTATAGGATCTTCCTCAACTCCAAAAAATAGTGCAAGGAGCAATGAATGCAGTTTAAGAAGACCTATAAGTCCTTTGCTGATTTAAACAGAAGGAATCCCCCCCCCCTTTTTTTTTACTGGAAAAGGTCTGTCTGCCTACCCGTCAAGCATTTACTTCTATAGGGTTATACCAGGAAATTAAGTCCCAGGTTCTATGGCCTATTTACTCCTGTAGCGCAATATTCCACCAATATTTTTTGGTCCTTAAGCTTTCTTATATGTCCACAGTACAACACCTCCCTTGTTGATAGACTCAAATAAATCTTTATTATGTTCATAGAGCAGCATAAGGCACAGGGAAGGAATATTTTCAGAAAAAGAAAGCATAGAAACATAAAAGATATACAAAGGTATAGGGGGACATTAAAAGTTGTATAAAAGACATATAAAATGTATGAGGTAGAGTGTAGAGAAGATAAACTATAAGACTGTAAGCTGCTATCTGTTAAAATGCTGCATGGTATTAGACTAGGGACACATCGAGACTAAGCTATAAGATTGGATACTAAACATAAGCCAGAAGTTGTTGTCTGACAAATATTGAGTATACTGCTGTACAGAAGCTGCCAATGCTATTTGTTGTGGTAGGACTGATGTCTGAAAGCAAGCAGGGAAGTAGAAATTTGTCCCTGAATACTTAAATAATAATGGTAGAAAAAGATAGGTATGATCTCTGTAATTCACATATAGGTAGTATCCAATCAGAATAGAGTTGGAAGGGACCTTGGAGGTCTTCCAGTCCAACCCTCTGCTCAAGCAGGAAATCCTATACCATTTCAAACAAGTGACTGTCCAGTCTCTTCTTAAAAATCTCCATTGATGAAGCACCCACAACTTCTGAAGGCAAGCTGCTCCACTGGTTACTTATTCTCACCATTAGGAAGTTTCTCCTTCATTCCAGGTTGCTTCTCTCTTTGGTTAGTTTCCATCCATTGCTTCTCATCTTGCCTTCTGGTGCTTTGGAGAATAGGTTGATCCCCTCTTCTTTGTGGTAGCCTCCCAAATACTGGAATGCTATGATCATGTCACCTGTAGTCCTTTTCTCTAGACTAGCCATACCCAGTTCCTGCAACTGTTCTTCATATGTCTGTAGTCCTCAACTTGCGAGCCCAAGTGAATATGCAAGGTGATTGTTAAGCGAATGGTACTCTATTTTATGACTTTATTTGCCATGGTTGTTAAATGAATTGTTGCAGTTGTTAAGTGAATTACACAATCATTAAGAGGATCCAGCTTATCTAGTTGAATTTAATTGTCAATTAATTGGCGATTGTGTGAATCCCTGGATGCTGCAATCTTCATAAATATGTGCTGGTTGCTAAGCACCCAAATTTTGATCACATAACTGTGGGAATGTCACAACAGTCATAAAGTGTGAGGACCAGTCAGAAGTCATTTTTTAGTGCCAATATAACTTCGAAAGGTCACTAAATGAATGATTGTAAATCAAAGACTATCTATCCTGGAAGGAAGCATGTTGTTCCTACATGACTGGAGCCATAAGAGCATCCCTAATTCTGAAAGGGATCATCTTTGGCTTGATCAAAACCCATATCAAACAGAAGACATAGAAAAATGCCAAGGATAAGATTTAACTGGTTGTTAACTTGTTTGTCTCCAACTGAAATGGAAATCATTGCTCATAATTACAGGTAAAGATCAAGGAGGAAAATAGTTTAATAGGAGGAGGAAGATAGTTTAAGCCAATACTTGAGTATTCCCCACCACATCTATTTATTTATTTATTTGTCATCAAGTACAAGGAAACAAATATGAAAACACATGAAAAAATGGCACAAATAAACGGATATAAATAAGCAAAACATAGCCATAAACACATAAAAAGAGTACATATAAATGGGACAGTAGGGAGGGTAGACACGCTGGTGCACTTATGCACACCCCCTTAGGGACCTCTTAGGAAACGCGTAAGGTCCACGGTAGACAGCTTGAGGTAAAAGGTATGGGGGTTAGAGGAACTAACAACAGGAATCAGGTAGGGTGTTCCTCACATTTACTACTCTATTGCCGAAATCGTTTTTCCTGCAATCAAAACGGATTATATTTAGTTCTACTCTCCACTTTCATGAGGCCTGTCTCCAGTCACACTGCAGCCCTGGAGTTAGGGACTTGAAGGACTGTTCTTTAAAAAAAAATGCGTAAACTTCAGTGAACCAAATTTTGAAAAAGGGATCTAACTGACTACCACAAAGAAGCTGTGCTACTCACCCAGCTTTAAAAATTTAAACGCTACCGATATGTATATTCATTATCTGAATCTAGCTGGATGGGAATGCATCTCAAAGCAAGTTTTGGTGATAAAACTCTTAACCAACCAATTTTGAAAAAGGGATCTAACTGACTACCACAAAGAAGCTGTGCTACTCACCCAGCTTCAAAAATTTAAACGCTACCGATATGTATATTCATTATCTGAATCTAGCTGGATGGGAATGCATCTCAAAGCAAGTTTTGGTGATAAAACTCTTAACCACCGTGGAATTAATGTAACATTTTATTTAATTTATAGTTTATATTAAATTTAAATTGAGTTAATGGATTCATTGGGTTTAGCTTCTTCAATCAGTAAGGATTTAAGTAGCTGATCCTTGGAATGGCTGGCAGGTTTATTGCACCTGGAGCACCACATTTAAAAGATCTTCTCTGCAAATCATTACCAGGACCATTAAGCATTTTCCCAAATAACAGGTCATGCACTACCTAGTCTTTGAAGCCTCTGACCATTTTGATGCCACAAATGTCCCATAAGAACCTGCTCATTTGTGTAAGTCTTTGCAGGGAAGATTAAAACTTAGAAATGAGTGCTCCGTACCTCTTAAACTGGATAAATAATGGAAGTCTTTTAAATCTGGCAGCTAAGAAACTAAAATAGAGTGGATGTGACTATCCATGTAGTTGGTCCATCAGTAGATAGCCTGTCTGATTTATAAGAAAAACTATTTTTCTATAGCACACAGCAATAGTTAACTAGGCTGACTGCTTTCAGTTTCCCTAATGATATTATGCTGTGAGATATTAAGTGAGAGAGAGCAGGTGAAGTTGTGGGGTACTCATATAATCACCTTTTGTTAGAATTTTAATTTCTGGTCTTGTTTGACACCATCCATGCTGTTTGTAACATCGATATGGGCTTCCACAGAAGAGGATCCAACAACTGGTCCAGCACAGACTTACCATGCAGGCATACATCTACACAGTAAGATGGAAAATCTCTTTTTTTTTTCCTGAGAATTACAGGTAAAGGTTCCCCTTGCACATATATGCTAGTCATTCCTGACTCTAGGGGGTGGTCATCTCCATTTCAAAGCCAAAGAGCCAGCACTGCCAAAGACGCCTGTCAGGCATGACTAAATGCCGAAGGCAAACGGAACACAGTTATCTTTCCATCAAAGGTGGTTCCTATTTTTGTACTTGCATTTTTACATGCTTTAGAACTGCAAGGTTGGCAGAAGCTGGGGCAAGTAACAGGCGCTCAATCCATTATGCAGCACTAGGGATTCGAACCGCCGAACTGCTTACCTTCCTGAGAATTACAAGTACCTTAATTCTCCATAGAAAAATGTTTCCATAGAAGAGAGAGAGAAAAGGCTGATGAACTGACAAAGAGAGAGCTCGCAATTTGCGAGTCCTCCTGGATCCGCAGCTGACTCTAGAACATCATCTGTCGGCTGTGACCAGGGGGACCTTTGCCCAGGTTCGCCTGGTGCACCAATTGCGGCCCTACCTGGACCGGGAGGCCCTTAGGATAGTCACTCACACCCTCGTCACCTCAAGACTGGATTACTGTAACGCGCTCTACATGGGGCTGCCCTTGAAGAGTGTTCGAAGACTTCAGCTTGTCCAGAACGTAGCCGCGCGTGCGATTGTGGGTGCACCTCGGTACACCCACGTTACACCTATCCTCCGCGAACTGCACTGGCTGCCTATTGGTCTCCGGACAAGGTGCTAGTCGTTACTTTTAAAGCCCTACATGTTATTGGACCTGGGTACTTGAGAGACCGCCTCCTGCCAGTTACCTCCCAAAGACCTATTAGATCCCACAGATTAGGCCTCCTCCGAATTCCATCTGCCGGCCAATGTCGGCTGGCGACTCCTCGGGGGAGGGCCTTCTCTGTGGCTGCTCCGGACCTCTGGAATGATCTCCCTGTGGAGATCCAGACCCATACTACCCTTCCAGCCTTCCGCAAAGCAGTTAAGACCTGGCTGTTCCGGCAGGCCTGGGGCTGTTGAACTATCCAGCTCCATCCGAGGTTATGGCTGTTGTACAATTTTAAATTGTTTTTATTTTATTTTTTGTATCCCCTCCCTATTTTATTGTGAGCCGCCCTGAGTCTCTCGGGAATAGGGCGGTATACAAACTCAATAAATTGAACTTGAAATTGATAGATAGAATCCTGGAAAAAAAATCTCTGGACAAGCAGGAGGACTCCAATGATGGTGATATGATAGCTGGCAACCTAAGATGGATCTAAACTATTGAAGATTTGGGGCTTTAGATAAAAGCTATGTTGGTAGGTGATCCTGAAATAGGCTAAGTAGTTTTGATCTATATCAGGATTGTTGGCTCCAAAGAAGACGAGACCTCTGAAGCAAATAGCTTGGTCACTTCAATTGGACTTACCTAACTGGCATCCAAGTCCAAATAAATTTATTCTCGAGATGCTGAGAGAATTCCTTCCAACTACCTCGCAACCTCTCTTCCAGTTCAGATTCCCCCAATAGGGACAGGGAAACCTTAAAGAATTTAGCGGGATGGACACTCAGGTTGAATGCCTTGAGAAATCTATTCTGCCACTTTTGTTGCCATAGTATAGGCATGAATTTAAGCTCTTACCCATGTCTACTAATATTTGTTCCTCTTATGCCAACTGAAGTATCTTTTCTGCTCCTTCAGCTCTCAGAGCTCTTTGGGAAACCAAGCTGCTTACTTGGACCAACAAGCTAGCACTGCCTGGGAGCAATTCTATCAAGCATGGCCATCAAATAGTTGTCCTGGGCACTGACCAAGCACTCAGCTTAACCGCTACATTTCTAGCTGACTCCCCAAACACCTTCTGATTTTGGAAATCAACAAAATCAGTGAAGACTGAAAAAAATGTGTCTGTTTCATGAGAAATACATGACATGGTTATTTCTAGAGAAACTAGAGAACAACTGAACCATAAGAAAGGATTGGTAGAAATGTCCCCTATGCTCATATTATGTCTCAGCCATTCCAAGATACATTATCTAATATGGGGCTTTCAAAGAAGATTTTTGAGTGGTGATCATCAGAAATAAGTCCAGTTGTAATGATTGGGCAAGAGGGATGAAATCCTATTTCTTCCACTTGGATTAAAGCCAACAGGAAGGGGACTTTTCCCCTAGCAATATCTCATAATTACATTTTTCAATCTTGCTATTATGCTGTCTCATCATTGTAACTGGCTAGCATCAAGTGGTACAGAAGAACTTTCAATTTTTTAAAAATGGCATTCAAGCAATAACCTATGAAGCAAAACACCACAGTTAGAGATTTTTCAAGCATTACTTTTCTGTAAAATGACAACGCGCAGATAGCAAATTGAGTCTGATGAACTTTTGGGACTATCATCAAAAAACATAATAAAAGAAATGGATGTAAGGTTAAAAAGGGTAACATCACATACATCTAGAAGGCATATTGCTAGAATAGTGGAATTGGACAACTTATGAAAAAGCAATTATTGTCCTTCCTTCTTAGATCTTTCTAGATCACAAGTGGAATGAAACACTTCAGCACAAGCAACTCAAATATGCCCTTGATGAGAAAAGAAAAGAGGACATGGCTGATATAATTCTTATCTGCAAATTACACCTGTTTTATAGTAGCTCTGCTTTTGAGAACAAATGCTTCCAAAAGCTTTTCAAACAGAAATCTCTTTGGGGGTCAATCTTTAAAGCATAGCCTTTATTCAATTACTCTAAATGAATACTTTACAATAAATAAAAATATCACTAACAACTGAAGGAGGATAAACGTTCCATCTCAAAATGAAAAATGCTAGCTATTTTCATTTTATCTTTCCAAAGTCTCATCAGGAACAATTGCTCAGGCTCTGAACATTTTATTTTCAAATCTTTTTTATTTCTTTTAGACTTTTTTAGGTTGACATTTAGGGTGCAAAATCCACTTAAAGAAGCCGAGAGAATAAAATACAAAAACAGAGGCAAACACACAAATACACACACATTCATACATATATAAAAGAATTAAGGAACAACAACACCTGATTGACTTGCTACTTGTGTAAAAGGAAGCGTCAAACTTATTGTATGATGAAATCAAAGACTGGTTCCTAGTCCCATTTATCGGTGTTGGACCATTTCCTCATGTGATTTAAAAACTACTGTATATTAATAGAAATGCCTACCTGAAAGCAACTGTACACAAATAGGCTTCCACATAATTTGAACATTCTGTTATGTTGATTGTCAGCCCTCCAAAATAGATCAGGAAACAGACACTGTAAGAATTACTGCAATGTTACTTTATTGTATTATAACAGAACCTTAAAAGCTCCCCAAAATTTCCCTCTGCCTCCCCTAATATCAAACAGAATGGACTGGGGGATTATTTTTAATATCTTTCTCCCACCTCCTCTTTTCCAAGGACCAAGTTGTCTCTTATTTTGCTTTAATAGTTCCGGTATGCCTTGTTCAAGATTATTTTACATTCCTCTACAATACTTCACCCATCAGAATCAATCTCTCCTCCCATTTGTGAAGAAGGCCCAGGCAAGTCATTATGGGTTATGCTACCGACCCATTCTCCCCTTTTGTGGTTTTCAATGATCCTAATAGCTTCCTGTGGTCAATGGGCAGGTCTTGACATGGAGAATCAGATAGAGGTAGAAAGTCCCCCAATGGTTCTTCTTGCATATCAACCATTACTTGGCTATTAGAGCAGGAAGCAAGTAGGTTTTTTTGTACTAGGCTCGCTGTCTATTGATTGTAATGGCAAGTCATTGGGACGGTGTCTGTGTGAGAATTTGAGATGAAACTACTCTACATAATATGCAGTGGTGGGATTCAAATTTTTTTACTACCGGTTCTGTGGGCATGGCATGGCTTGGTGGGCGTGGCAAGGGAAGGATACTGTAAAATCTCCATTCCCTCCCCACTCCAGGGGAAGGATACTGCAAAATCCCCATTTCCTCCTGATCAGCTGGGACTCGGGAGGCAGAGAATAGATGGGGGAGGGACCAGTCAGAGGTGGTATTTACCAGTTCTCCAAACTACTCAAAATTTCCGTTACCGGTTCTCCAGAACTGGTCAGAACCTACTGAATACCACCTCTGGCAGTATGAACATCTACTACATTTTCTCACAACTTCTCCAATTAAGGGTAATAAAATATTACAAAAACATCTCCTAAGTCTAAAATCCAAAATACGTTCTACCTCTCATTATTTTTCCCCATCTTCCAAAACTGGATGACAAGAAAAGTTGCAAAATGCAGGAAAAGACCATTGGTTCTTACCTGAAGGGTCCTTCTCTGCACACTGCGGGAGAGTCCAAGTATGGGTATTATCACAGTCTGCTTGCCCTGGACTGAGAAGTCTTTTCCCTGGCCACGCCTCCTTGCGTGGCCACGTCCTCCAGAAAAAATGGAAGTAGTCAAGTCTGTGAGGATGTCACAATAAGGTAGCGTACAAGTCCGTGAAGATGTCCTGATAAGAGTCAAAATCAAGTCCAGAGGACACACAAGAGTCACAATTTTGAGTCACTAGATGATGATGGCACTATCACCCCCGGGACAGCCGAGTGGGTTGGACTCTCCCGCAGTGTGCAGAGAAGGACCCTTCAGGTAAGAACCAATGGTCTTTCTCCTGCACACTGCTTGGAGAGTCCAAGTATGGGACATACCCAAGTTACTGTCCATCAGGGCGGGCAGAAGAACTGTCCCGGGGCTCATCCACCTGAACAACCACCTGGAGCACCCTCCTGCCGAAGGCCACCTCAGCAGAGGCAAAGGCATCCAGCTTGTAGTGCCGGACGAAAGGAGAAGGTGAAGACCATGCCGCCGCACAACAGATATCTTCAATCGAGGCCTGGGAGGCCCAGGCTGCGGAGGTGGCGGCGCTCCTTGTTGAGTGGGCCGTGATGTTTCAAGGGGCCGTCCTTGCCTGACTTTCATAAGCGGAGACGATGCATGCCCTCAGCCAGCGCCCCATGGTGGAAGAGAAGACCTTCTTGCCCAGAGAGCCAGGCTGAAAGGAAATGAACAAGGCCTCGGACTTCCGGAATTCCGACGTTCGATGAAGGTAGACCTTCAGGGCTCACCTGACGTCTAAGGTATGCCACGAGCGCTCCCGAGGATGGGAAGGACGGGGGCAGAAACTTGGGAGGATGACCTCCTGCGCTCTATGAAAGAGTGAATTGACCTTCGGGATGAAGGACGGATCGAGCCGTAAAATGACCCTGTCGGGGTGGACGATGCAAAGGTCTTGACGCATCGACAAGGCCGCCAGCTTAGAGATGCGACGTGCGGAAGTGATAGCAATCACTGTCTTCAGCGTCAGATGGCGAAGAGAGATAGAGCTGAGAGGTTCGAAGGGTGGTGCGGTGAGCGCCTGGAGCACTACGGACAGCCACCAGGAAGGATATCGGTGGACGGTGGGTGGGTGCAGATTCGAGGCCCCCTTCAAGAAGATGCGCATCTTGGGGATCTTGCCTAGGGGTAATGAAGGATCCCCAGCCCAGACCATCGCCAAGGCAGCCACCTGGTGATGCAGTGTATTGGGGGACAAACCTCTGTCCAGGCCCCCCTGCAGAAAGTCCAAAACGCGCTTCACGGGCGCAGTGACCGGGTTCAAAGAACGTTCCTCGCACCACCTGGCAAAGGAGGCCCACGTGGCGTCATAAATTCTCGTCGTGGAAGGACGACGAGCAGCTTGTATGGTACGTATTACCTCGTCCGAAAAACCTTCGCTCCTTAACAGGTCCCCTTCAAGTGCTAGGCGGCCAACTGTAACCACTGGGGGTCGGGATGGACGACTGCCCCCTGGCGAAGGGAGACCTGACCCGGAGGAAAACGCCACGGAGGAGACACAGACAGGCTGATCAGGTCGGTGAACCACAATCTCTGGGGCCAATGAGGGGCCATGAGAATCACCTCCGCTTCCTCCTCCATGACCTTGGAGATTACTTGTGGAAGAAGCGGAAGCAGAGGAAAGGCATATAGCAGGCCCCGGGGCCAGCGGCACCGCAAAGCATCCGTCCCTTCTGCCCCTTGAGTCTGGAAACGGGAGAGAAACCTCGACAGCTGAGCGTTCTCCCTGGAGGCAAACAGGTCCATCTGGGGTAGGCTGAACCTGGCAATCAGACGACTGAAGAGGGCGGGGTCGAGTTGCCACTCGGCAGGGTCGATGGTTTTCCTGATGAGCCAGTCCGCGCGGGTGTTGTCGACGCCCGAGATGTGGTCTGAGCGGATGGACTCCAGATGACGCTCCGCCCAGCGGCCTAGGGCATCCGCTTCCATCATCAGACGCTTGGACCTGGTGCCACCCTGGCGGTTGATGTGCGCCTTGGTGGCCACGTTGTCCGTCATCAGAAGGACGTGCTGTCGATGAACCGTCCGGTGGAAGTGACGGAGAGCCAACCTCGCTGCTCTCAGTTCCAGGAGGTTGATGTTGCAGCGGGATTCCGATGCGGACCACTTCCCCTGAACCACGAGGTGGCCCAGGTGCGCTCCCCAGCCGGAGAGACTGGGGTCGGTGGTGACGACCACCCTTCGGGTTCCTTGAAGAGGTGGCCCTTGAGTATCGCCGGTGACGTCCACCATCGGAGGGACCTCTTCACAGGCGGAGGGACGGTGATCAGCATGCTCGAGTTGCTCCTGTTGGCCTTCTGGTGGGGTAGAAGAAGCCACTGCAGAGTTCTTGAGTGTAGCCTGGCCCAAGGAACAATCGACAGGCAGGATATCATCTTCCCCAGTAACTGCGACAGGAGAATTACCTGAGACTGCCTTGCACGGATCACCTGGTTTGTTAGAGAACAGAGGGCCTCTACTCTGTCTGGGGAAAGGAAAACCCTGCAACAGGAAGAGTCTATCACCACCCCCAGATGGTTGATTCTGGTGGAGGGGGAAAGATGGCTCTTTTCCAGATTCAGGGAGAACCTGTGATTTCTGAGGGTTCTCATGGTGATGCGCAGATCCCGCACGGCCTGAGGCCTGGACGACGATTGGATGAGGATGTCGTCCAGGTAGCATTGGAGCCGTATGGGTCTGCGCCAGAGGTGCGCAGCCACCACCGCCAGAACCTTCGTGAAGGTTCTGGGGGCCGACGACAGGCCGAATGGAAGGGCCCGGTATTGGAAGTGTCGGCCGGCGTAAAAGAAGCGCAGGAACCTCCTGTGCTGCGGATGGATGGGAATATGGAGATATGCCTCCTTCAGGCCTATCAATGTTAGGAAGTCCCCCTGGCGGATCCCCACCAGGATGGATTGGAGGGACTGCATCTTGAACCTCCGATAGGCAATGAACCGATTGAGGTTCTTGGGGTCCAAGATGGCCCTCCACCCCCCCCCCGAGCTTTTGGGGATGAGAAAGAGAATGGAGTAGTAACCCCTCCCCTCCCGCCCAGGGGGCACCTGCTCTATGGCGTTTATCTCCAGGAGGTGAAGGACCTCCTGGTCCATCCGCTCCCTCTTTACAGGACAGGAAGGGGTTGGGCACCTGATGAAATTCCTGGGAGGGGGGGAAAGAAATTCCAGTGAGAGCCCCTCCCTGATGGTGTGAAGTACCCAGGCGTCCTCTGCTGTCTGAGCCCAATGAGAGGCAAACAGCTGAAGGCGCCCCCCTATGGGAGACGTCATCGGGGAGTCACTTAGACTTGCGAAAGGGCCTGTTGGAAGCCCCGCCGCGGTTAAACTTGCGGAACCCGAATTGCTACCCCCCCGGTTGCGAAAGGAGGATCTCTCTTGCGCCCTCTCCCCTGATTGACCCGAGGACCGGTTGGCAGGGTTGAAGGCGGTGGAGGTGGAAGGCTCTGAGGCACGAAAGGACTGCCTCCTACGAAAGCGAAAGGGCTTGCGATCCTGTTTCTTAGCAGTAGAGGGCAAGACATTCCTCTTATCCTTAGATTCGATAAGGAATTTGTCTAGCACCTCCCCAAATAATTTGGCACCCTTGAAGGGAGCTGCAGCTAACTTCCACTTGTGTTTTTGGTCCGCCTGCCAATGGTGGAGCCAAATAAGTCTGCGGGACGTTACATTGGCAGCTAAGGCCCTGGACGCAAACTTGGTGGTGTTAAGCGAGGCGTCTGCGGCATACTGGGCGGCCGCAATGGTCTTGGACACGTCCTGATGAAGACATACGTCTTCAAGAGGAAGCTTGCGCAGGAGTTCCCTCAGCCAGATCACGACTGCCCTATTGAAAAAGGAAGCGGAGGAGGGCTCTAATGGCCCAGGCCGTTGCCAGGTGAATCTTGTGACAGGCCTTTTCCGCCTTTTTGTCTTCCGCCTTGAGACCTTCAAGGAGGTCTGCAGGGAGGGGCGTGTTGGAAGTGAGAGCCGTGATGGGGGGGTCTACCTCCGGGAGCACCAGGAGGTTCTCAAGGGCTGGTTCCATGGTGTACAACTGTTTATCCACCCCACTGGGGGAGGAAGAAGTGGCAGGCTGATCCCACTGGCGCTGAATTAAATCAAGGAACAGTTCAGGGATCGGGACCAACTGTTGGTGAGAAGGAGGGAGTTTAAACATCACCGCGTTGGGGTTCGCCAGAGTGGCCCCAGCAGCCGGAGGAGCTGGGGTGAGTTTTATTCCCTCACCGGTGGCCACCTTCACCTTCTGCAGGATGGATTTAAAGAGTGAAGGCTTGAAGAGCCCCGAGAATGATGGGGCGTCAGATGTGAGATCATCCTCGTCATCTGACAATTGAAAAAGATCCTGAATCGGATCCTCAGGAGCCGAGGTCTCACTAACCACGGAGGATTCAAGAGATGGATGGCGCACCCTCCTTGGCGGAGGCGGCTCAGTAAGGGTGGTCTTAGAGGGAACTGATACTGGGCGCTCACGCTTCCGCATGGCGGCCTCCACGGCCCTAGCAATGGCCCTGTCCATCATCCTCTGCATGCTAGGAGAAAGCTCAGCCTCAGAGTCAGAATCCGAACCCATGTCCGGATCAGCATGTTCTCCCTGAATATGAAGGGAATTATCCTGAGGAATGTGAACAGAATGTCCTACCGGTTCCTGCCCTTGGTCATAGGACCAGGAGGGAGCAGGGGAGGAAAGAGCTAAGGATCTGCCAGGGGATAAGTCTTGCGACTCAACCTCCTCGGCCAACAGAGCTGCGGGATCCTCTCTGGGAGGGGGAGGAGCCAAGGAAACCCCAGGAGTAGAAGAGAGAGCATCTCTCTCCGCCAGGCGCCTGGCTTTCTCAAATTGCTTGTCAAGGGCCCTCTGGCGCCTCTCAGCATCCCTGGCCTCGGCCACAGAGTGGGTCTTAGGGGTTTTGCCCTGACTGACCACCCACACCCTGCCTGAACCATCCTCCATAGCTTAGGGAGAACCCACGCTCAGAACCTGCGGGGGACCCTGTCTACCAGCAAGGGAACCTGAGACAGAGGAATCCATGAGGAAAACACACAGGTTGATCAGGCAATTGGCAGAAAAAGACAGGCAACTCTGACAGACTGCTCTGCAATAGAAAAAAGTGAGAGAATCATGATTAAAGATACTCCACAAATAAAGGAATGCACAACTAGGAAATTCATGAGCAGAGCAGATAAGGAGGAGGTTAATGAGTTTGCAGCTTATTAGGCCCAAACCTCAACCGGGATATTCAGGGGGCCTCCCAGGAGCCAGCAATGAAGAGGGAAGAAAAACCTCTCCTGAGTTTAAAACTATAGCCAATCTGCAGGCCCGGGGCCTCCCTGTGCCAGGGCTCAGGCATGAAGGCTCTTGAGCCAGCGCCGCTTGGAGATCGAGGAAGGTGGTCCAGGAACAGTTGAGGGATGGGTAAGGCCCCCGCTGACCCCGGTATCCACCCAGCGGCCTCCCGGGAAGACGGGGCTGAAGCAGAGGCCAGGGCCTTAAAAGGGCGTGAAACTCCCAGCCCTAAAATGGCCGCCGCAACAGCATGAGGGGAAAGAGAGAGCGAGCATGGTCACATGCGATTAAGCCTGCAGGCCCCGCTCGCCTCTGCGGCAAAGCTCCTCAATCCTATGGCCAAAATCGAAAAAGACCTCGAGGGAAAACAAGAAAAGTGCCAAACGCAGCCTTGCTGCAGTCCCTGGAGCCTCTAGCCGCCCGCCACGCTTTTAAGGGAGCCGCGGCATGCCTCCGAAGCCAGCGACAGGCGCGCGGCTTGGAAACCACCCCCCCCAGCGGTCTATCTCCAAGCCTCGCACGAGGCTTTAACAGCAGCAATCCAGGCTGCTACAGTAAGGGAAAGGAAAAAGAAGGCAAAATCAAGAAAAATAAAGGGAAAAGACAGTTTGGAGAGTCCAAGTTAGGGAAAAATAATTAAAAAAAACCTGGAGCTCACAGAAGAACAATCCGATCGGGCTGGACTGAGAATTTTTTCTGGGGGACGTGGCCACGCAAGGAGGCGTGGCCAGGGAAAAGACTTCTCAGTCCAGGGCAAGCAGACTGTGATAATACCCATACTTGGACTCTCCAAGCAGTGTGCAGGAGAAACTTACTTAACAACTGTCTCACTTAGGAACAGAAATTTCAGGATCAATTGTAGTCATACATCAAGGACTACCTGTAATTACTGACCTATTCCTGGACATAAGTATAGTTGCTTAACATTTTTCCCTCAAGACCTTCATTAAGTGCCTATATGTCATTACCATCTACAGGTAGTTTTCGACTTACGTCAACAATTGAGCCCAAAATTTCTGTTGTTAAGTGAGAAATTTGTTAAGTGACTTTTGCCCCACAACCTTTCTTGCCTCAGTTGTTAACTAAATCACTGCAGTTGGTAAGTTGTTAAGTGAATCTGGCTTCCTCATTGACTTGACTTGTCAGAAGGTCACAAAAGGGAATCACAAAAGATGCAACCATCGTAAGTATGAACCAGTCGCCAAGTATCTGAATTTTGATCACATGATCATGGTAATGCTGCATAGATTTTAACTATTAAAAAATGGTCACAAGTCCCTGTTTTTAGTGCCGTTGTAACTTTGAACAGTCACAAAACAAACTTTTGTAAGGCAAGGACTACCTTGACTGTGAATTATTATATCTAGCCCTGTTCCTGATTAATGTTACCAGTTCCAACCTCTTGCCCAATAAAACTCATTAAGGATGTTCCCTAGGTTTCTAAGAATTTCTCTTCTTTCTTTACACTGTCCTGTTGATTTAAAATCTATCTATGTACAAAAAGGTCTAAAAACCTGTAACGGCATGTCATGGGAAAGGGGATAGAGTAATGAAAGGGAGGGAGATGCCTGTGCTACATTTCTCCCAATTTCTGGAATGTAAAATAAAGTATTATTCCTTTGGCCTTGTCTGCAAATGCTGCAAATTTCCTTAACATTAAAAATAATGGAACGTTGCGTTTAAGCCTCATCAAGCAAAAAGACGGAAAGGTCAGATTAATCCTCATAAATCACATATGCAAGTCAGCACCAGTCTCTACTGTATGTTTGGCATTTAGCATGGCCAAAATCAAGTGAAATATGGCCAGACTAAAAACTGTGCTGGCCAAGAAACTGGGAATGTTAAATTAAAATAGTTAAATGTTAAATTGAAAAGGCCACTTGGCTGATTCTGGGCCAGTCACTCTCTCCCGGTTCAACCCACTTCAAAAGGTTGTTGTTACTTCACAAGGTTGTTGTTATGGAGAATAGCAATAGCAATAGCAGTTAGACTTATATACCGCTTCATAGGGCTTTCAGCCCTCTCTAAGCGGTTTACAGAGTCAGCATATTGCCCCCAACAACAATCCGGGTCCTCATTTTACCCACCTCGGAAGAATGGAAGGCTGAGTCAACCCTGAGCCGGTGAGATTTGAACAGCCGAACTGCAGAACTACAGTCAGCTGAAGTAGCCTGCAGTGCTGCATTTAACCACTGCGAAACCAGGAGGAAGCGGTATTGTGCATGTTTGCCATCTTGAGCTATTTATAAAAAATACTAAAGGCGAGATAAAAATCTAGTATATAAATAAATAACAATTAAAATTCCTAAATCATAACTCAATGTTTGAAAACTCATACAGTATTCCTACATAGAGCAGCCCTGTATATATCTAGTCCAAATTGTAGCCCTATACATATCTACCAAAAGTAATGCACTAGGAATAACATATCAGAATGCTGTGTTAACTCATCATATTTGAGATGAATTATAGCCAACTTCCTGATAAAATTACTAACCTCATATAGAATCTTTAAGAAATTCTGTTTGATTCCATTCTGGTAAATGTGAGTCTAAAAATAATTATTCTTGAAGAGGTTGCAATGTATGCCCACAAATAAATTAACCCAAGCTACCGTTAGAGTGGAAATAAAATATCATCTAATAACGTATGGACCTGCCTTCCTCATTCTGGTGACCTCCAGATGCATATGTCGTATAAGTCACAAAATAATTGTACTGGTTGGAGATGAATAACACAACAAAACTAGAAGGTGCAGGAAAAAATATATAGATAGAAAAATCTATCTACTTGTGCAATTTACTGGAAGGTACACTTGATGCAATGTGAAACAGCAGGAAGACTTCTCTCCATATCTGACAGATAAATGAGATCCAGGATGCAGCTGTGTCTTGTGTTCTTTATAGACCATTTACCATCAGTAATGCTTAGAGCACTTTAGTGCATGGAGACACACCAGAATTTTGCAAGCAGAATATAGATTATTATACTTAGGCCAGTAAATATAGGTTCAGTGGAGAATCCAAAGATGTTAAATAACAAAGGAAGTTTTGGGGAGGTTGCCAGCTACTCTAAGAGTCATTTAAAGGAAATGAAAAGATCTGAAAATTTTAAAAAACTGGTTTTGGCAGTTACACATATTACTTACCTGTAATCAAAGGCCCAAGATAAAGACTCAAAATGATTTTTTCCTAAGACCTTGGAATAAGGTCATCTATTCACTGAAGCTATGAAAAAAATATTCAGAACAGTAGAATATGAAAATTACACATTTGGGCAAGCAGATAGGACACTGCCCATCAATGGCATACATTTGAACAATAAGTAATCAACAAGATCAGGGAAAGTATTAATATGGCTGGTTGCATAGTCAGCCAGATATTTAAAGTGGATTTGGCATTTTTAACCATCTATCAAGTCCTTCCCAGGGGCCTAGGATTGATTATGTTAAAGGTATCATCATATATATCATGCTTACATCAGGATGTAAGTTCTTCCAAGTCAAGCTGCCTTTTGCAATTGACTAGTAATGACTGTGCCAATGTGCTCAAATGGCATTGTTATTTAGAATTCTAATCAAACACTTTATGAGATGCTTAATAGAAATTACAGTTGTGCTGATTCTAATTATTAAAAAGAACAATCATTATTCTGATAACTGATAACATAAAAGACTTTTATTCAAAAGGCCATCATCCTGTGCCATATACCACATGAAAGAAACTTTGATCTAAAATTGTCTTTCCTGGCAAATCTATAAAGAACCATCCTGAAATGTAGTAAACATGAAAAATCAACAAAAGCAAACTCCATTTGGTTCTAAAGAACTATGAAGAAGGAGGCAAGGTCCAAGCAAATAGAAAAAAGGAATGCCAATTACCATGAGAAAGCAAGAAACAGAGAGCTCCAATTTACCACAATCAATTTCATGAAAATATGCAGAGCTTCTAAATGAAATAGATACAGCTGCTCAAAACATCAGAATACTGAGTTCCCTGATGTTTCTTTATTTGAAACATGCCTGAAGAAAGAATATCTAATTTTGCACAATTGCTTTAATTTTAATTCACAGATCATTTCTGCCTTCAGCTAAGGTTGAAAATAAATACAGCCATTAAGCAAGAGCTAGTGGTAAAGACTAATAAATCATATAGTTTGGACCAGAATGTTATTGGGGGACATAATTCATTTTTCTTAAACTCTATCCATATTATTAACAGAACACAGAATTATTATTTGTCCCTTGTTGAAAGCTCAGTCTAGCATGAAAATGTTTTCATCTGTATTCTGAATTTAAGGCATTTCGCGTATTTCCCTTTTAAAAAAATTACTACATTGCAACAGAATGTTCATCAGGTTTGAGGTATAGGACATGTTGATACAATCCTATATCAAACAGAAAAATCTCTCACTAATGAAGGCAAATATGCACGTCCCAGGATATTGATGAGAGATCAAATTTGGGTCGGTCACCGGGACCAGATATTTACTTTTCCGAGCTTTTGGACTTGTGATGGAGCCCATCTTCAGGGAATTTCTCTCCACTGGAATACATGCTTTGGGCTGTTCTGAGAGTCGTGTTTATGTGGTGCCTTCCTACTGGCTGATTAATGTGTTGATGGCTGTCGTTTCCTTGTGCTACCTTGTGCCCTCAGCTCCTAAGTAATTGCTGGTGGTAATTCAGCACTCCTGTTAACTGACAAGGGGCCCGTTTCTCAGGCTTCAATCATTTCGCTCGCTATCTTTGTACCTGCATGGCCAACAATCTTAGTAGCTGTGAAATTAAATGCGTGTCTTTGTTCATTGCAATGTGAGGCTACCGATGAGTTTGGGTCTCCTCATCTGACCACTCACTTGTGTTCTTGCAATCTAGTAGTTACCTTCCTTACCGTATCTAGTTTGGGGATCCGATAGATTACACTGGAAATATCTCCCGCCTCCAAATGATCTTTATAATGCACAGTAAGTCTTCGTATGGTAGCCTCTGGGCAGTGTGCAATACCCACTTGCAGATCTCAGAAGCTGCTTTCTACTGCTTCTGAAATGTTTTTTGATGTATGACAGGCTGTGCCCTATATTTGGTCTTTTACCTTCTTTTCTCTTTCTCTCTCTCTCTCTCTCTCTCTGTCTTTTGCGCAGGCATCTTGTAATAAGTGCTTGTGGGTACTCATTATAGTTGAATTATTCAAAAGCTACTCACATTACACATTCACCAATTTACATGAATTCAAATCTAATCCTGTCCCTGGCCTCCCAATGCAAGTATTCCTATGGATACAAAGATAACATAACTTATTTTTCTGCAAGTAAATCTTGAATCGTCATTCATGCCCACTAAAAATATTTTGACCACTCCTTTTCACCAGTGGTCTCAACCTTTTCTTCACTGTAAAACACCCCCCACCCTTTAAGTACATTTTGTGGCCACAGACCATGGCAACAGACCCACAAGACTTAATTCAAAATTTAAATCAAAATATTATGTCAAACCTTGTGATGACATTGCAGCCCCCCCCCCCCAGCAACTGGTTCAATATCACTCAGCTGGTTTCCCTATTTAAAGGAGGATTGGGTTGCAGTAAGGGCTAAGATGCTGGACTAGGAACAGGAAGACCCAGGTTGTAATTCTTCTTAGACATGGGTCCCCTTGGAGCAGTCACTCCTAAACAGCACCAGGCTCTGTGACAAATCCATTGTTAAAGCCATTGTCAGACCATGCAATGGTTTTGCTGCAAGGTAGACAACAGCAGTGCAAACAAGCAGACCTTGCACAAATGCTAAGAGAAAATATACACAGAGACATAAATGCACACAAACGTGTGTGTGTGTCTGTCTGTGTGTGTGTGAGAGAGAGAGAGAGAGAGAGAGAGAGAGAGACAGACAGACAGAGACAGAGACAGAGACAGAGACAGAGACAGAGACAGAGACAGAGACAGAGAGACAGACTGTATGTGTTATATTTTCTGTGCAGGAGGCATATTTTCTGCTTGTGTATGACTTCTGTCTTGTCTGCATTGCTATATTATTCTTGCAAATCTCTGCTATAAGCAGGATCATGAATTAAGATTCAGAGAATCAGGATTTCTGGTTCTGGTGTGACATCTGACAACTTTCAATCCAGCAGTTGTGACAACAGAACTTTTTTTTTTACACTTATAAAAGTCATCTCTCTCTCTGATGATCTGGTTGCTTAATGCCACAAATATAGTTTCCGGTGTGATTCCTGATTGCTGGCATTGCACACTAAAAACTGTAGATTGCTCCAAGCATTTCACTGAACCAGCAGGAAGGGTTTGTATGGGTCCCTTCCAGACAAAGTGAAAAGATCCATAAATCTATAAGTTAGAGGAAACTGAAGAGTTTGAAAGCTTATCTATCAACTCTGGAAATCAGCACAGTACTGTTTTCATTCATTTTCCCGCTGCTATTCAAGAATTCTCCTCCTCAGTACAAGTCACCTGTGGATTTCCCCCCTGAAATTAGCTGCAGAAAAAAAGCAATCACATCATCAGAAAGCTGGATACTGTGCCATGGAGCCCTGATTTTGCATACAATATCTTTCCAAGGGAGATACAAGGCAAATCTCTTATATCTCCTTTTGCTAAGACGGGAAAGCTTTGAGAAGAAGCACATTGTTTTGCCCTAATTACTGATCTTCTTACTGATTCTTGCCTCTTTTTCTTGAGATTGCTATTTTTTGTTTGGGACTGAGTGGTTGTGAGTCGGGCGTTTCAATCATAATTGAATATATATTTGGAAGCAAAAAGCCATTTAAAACAGTAGTTTAAGAACTAGAAATGTTGAACATAGTCTCATATCTCATATGTTCGTTTACTGATTTTATTGTAATTTCTTTGAATGCTGTGGGCTACCCAACATCGTTAAGAGTTGGGTAGCATACAAGTTTAATAAATTATTACGATTAGCCACAGTTAGCCAGACGTTTAGACTGGACTGTATTTTTGTCCACCTATCGAGTCCTTCCCAACGACCTGAGAAGCAGGTAATGTGGTTTCATGGTTCTAGAGGTGTCATTCCAGGGTGTGAGCTGTTCCAGATAAAGCTGCCTTTTGCAATTGAGTGATGATAACTTTGTCAATACCAATAATGTTCAAGTAGTGCTCTATATATTTTGGGATTGCACCCAAGGCACCTTTTACTATTGATACCATTTTTGCAACGCTAGCCCCAGAGCACTTTAGCATCTTCATTTTCTATTATGTGTCAGAGTTTGTTGCAGCAATCACAACCAGAAAGCACACACAGGTAATTGATTCAGCAGGATTCATTAACTTATATATAATATAATACATGAAGTAAATATACAATACCAAAAGCAGGTTTTCCAACACAGACAGAGGAGAGGAGCTTCAGTTTCAGTTCAGAGCATCAGACTAGTTTAGAGCTCAGCTCAGACTCAGAGCTACAGAGCTAAGCCACACCCAGGCTCTTCGATGTCTGAATTAGCAAACAGCTCCCATTGGCTAACCTTGTTACTAAGCCCTATTCCAGTTCATGAATATACACTGACATTATGTTGTCTATTTTGTGGTCCCACCAATTTCGGCTTGTTTGCAAGAGATATTTCTGGCAGATATTCCAATGCACCCTTGTTGTTACTTTGTCATGTCGTTCTGTATAGTCATTTGGTGCAAACTTATTCCAGTAATTGATAAGGTGGCCCACTGTTTCTTCAGCTTCTTTGAAGGGTGGTATTTGTACTTATGGCTGTTATAGGTCCCTGCAGTCACATCTTCTCAATCTCACTTATTCAGATAACAATAGTTGCATGTTATGTTCCAAGTATAGTGATATAGAATAATGAGGAAATAGTGGGAATTTATGCAATGTTATGCAATATTCTGAATGAAGTGCGGTTAAAAAAGATTACTTTGTTAGGAAACTTGAATAGATGGGTCTGGAACGAAATGAGCAAATAAGGAAAAATAATTGAGCTATATAAAGACCAAGGAACTGTACCCCTTTGTCTAGCATCTGTTTAAAAGTGTTTCTAGTATAGGGTTTAAGCAGATATTTGTGTTGAAAGGTGGGAACAAAAAGCACAACTATTTTGATTGTTCATTATGAAAGATTGAGAAAATTAGTTACAAATACAGGATTCATGTAAATGTGCAGCAGATGAGTTTTTGATTCTTCCATATCATCATTTACCGAAATGTAACATATAACTACCTATGAATAGCTACGTCCATGTATACTTGAAATGATCTAGATGACATTAATTCATATTTTTACATACATTTTGGTCCTGTCATTCACCAACTTCACTTCCCTGCATATATTTACCAATTCCATGGCACAAGATCAAACCACCTGCATTCAGTTCTAATATATATTTGCCTTCTCTTTAGTTTCAGACACAAAATATCTGTTTTTCTTCATTTCATTAGGTAAAAATGCTCTTAACCATTAAGTTCTCTTACATTCCACATTACATTTTTCATGGCTAATTGGGATCATGACATATATATTCATTTTTACTATCTATTGTGTGTTTGTCAGTTGAAGCTTTGACATGTTTTTTTAAAGATAGATAAGAGGTAAGGTTACAAACTTTAGACACCCCTATGCCTATTGCAGTATTCCTTGTTAATGATAACAATGATATCTTAAATGTGTGATAATATACTATGTATAATTTCTAAGTGGTGGAATGAGGGTAACACAACGTTAGCTTGAAAGAAAGTCTCTCAACTAAAGGTTCTAGCTTGGGTCACAGTGGGAACATCCTTGGAATAAAATAATGGTAATAACCACAATGTGCCAAATATCATCTTTTTTCATTTTATCATAAAGCTAAGATGCCAAATAAAAAATAAAAACATATATAGAGAGAGATTCGGGAGTATTCTCAGAAAAACAAAAACTTTGCTTTGAATTGCATCATCCACTAACATTAAATGGTGCAGAAGTAGACGGGCTCAGCTACTACATCTTATTTGATGAGTTGATGAGATGGCTGCAGGCAAATCTCAGAATTAATGGAAAAAGTACAGTGTTCACCAGGACAGATGAAGAATGGCTGGCAAGAGCTTTACGGAGTAAAAAGAAAGTTCATGGGAGAAACTGTAGAATGACAGGGAAGGTTGAAAGCAATCTTTCTGAGCTGTGGTCAGCGGAAGGAAGGAATGAAGGAATGAAGGAGGGAAGGAAGGAAGGAAGGAAGGAAGGAAGATTGAGAAAGGAATATACAGTAACACATTCTGTGGATATGGATGGAATATTTTAGATTCAAATTCATAGGAGAAAGATAAAAATGCAATCTTCCTTCTAATTTCATTTTGAAGCAATGCCTTGGGTGGAAGTGATTTTGAAATATGAATCAGCCTGTGTCTCTTTGATATATGTAATCTGATGGTGGTTTCAAAACAATTGGAAGGGGGTGCCTGTTTTAGAACATCATGTCTCCTTTTATTTACGGGTAGTCCTGATGACCAAAATTGAGCCCAACATTTCTGTTGCTAAGCGAGACAATCATTCGGTGATTTGTGCCCCATTTTACAACTTTTTTGCCACAGTTGTTATGCGAATCACCACAATTGTTAAGTGAATCAAGCAGTCGTTAAGTTAACCTGGTTCCCCTCCATTGACTTTGATTGTCGGAAGCCAGCTGGGAAGGTTACGTATGGTGATCACATGATCCCAGGAAAGTACAACTGCCATAAATACATGCCAGTGGCCAAGCACCCAAATTTTGATCATGTGACCACAGGGATGCTGCGTCAGTCGTAAGTGTGAAAACTGATCACATTTTTCAGTGCCATTGCAATTTCAAATGGTCACTAAACTAATGATTATAAATTGAGGTCTACCTGGATTTATTTGCTCCCTCAATCCAGATATCCTATAGGTGAGCAGGGGGGATGCGTATACACACACACTGAGACATTAATGACGCATAAAGCTACAATAGTAAGTAATGTACAATGATTTTGTAATTAGTGGCAGACCCCATACTCATGCCCATGCTAGGAAACTGGCAGAAGTCTGAATAATTATCCTACAATCATGAACCAGCCCAAGTTTGAGAAAGAAAAGCCCATATTTGGGGGAGATGGACCCCTCCTCCTAACTCTGATGCTCAGGAGGAAGAACCAAGTGTCTCAGTATGAAAACGGAAATCAACAGCCCAGAGCAAGAAAACCTGGTGCCATACTCAAGGAGGCTACACTACATCTTAAAAGAAGTGGGGTCAGATTTTTCTCTAGGTGCTCCCCATCCTCTTCTCTTTCTGAAGGGGAGAAATTTTGGAGACAGCTGGTAAGGAAGTTGCTTTAAGGACCAACATGAAAACAGAGAGACCTTGCTTTAAACTGTGAATTATGAGGCGCAGCTGATATCCCTTTCTGAATTAAAAACCACCCTTTGAAGAATAAATTTATGAGGTTTCAAAGAACATACAAAGCCTGTAAATTGTAAAATCAGCCACGTACACTCCGTCCCTGGCTGGGAAAGCTTAGCTTTTACATGAACTTAGCAAACTTTCAGCAAGAGATGCAGAACATTATGATACTGTAAAACAAGTAACTCTGCAGCAATGTGATATACTTCCCTATATCTCTCAGCATGGATCAATAGGCTATATCTATAATTTTGAGGAAGGCATTATAGGATTATGGCCAAGCTGCTGGGCTTGTGTGCTAAATAGCTACAACCTGAGGTTCAAATTCATGAGCAAATATTGGATGAAATGGTTCCTGAATAGTTCTTGAAAGTTCTTGCATTTTCAATTAGATTTTGGGCACAAAAATGCGGTCATGTCTCAAGACAGGGAAGAGTTCATAATAGAGATGAAATTCAGCAGGTTCTGGAGAAATGGTAGCGGAAATTTTGAATAGTTCAGAGAACCCACAAATACCACCTCTGGCTGGTCCCAGAGTGGGATGGGAATGGAGATGTTGCAATATCCTTCCCCTGGAGTGGGGTGGGAATGGAGATTTTGCAGTATCCTTCCCCTAGAGTGGGGAGGATATGGAGATTTTGCAGTATCCTTCCCCTGGAGTGGGAGGGAATGGGGATTTTGCAGTATCCTTCCCCTAGAGTGGGAGGGAATGGAGATTTTGCAGTATCCTTCCTCTAGAGTGGGGAAGGTATGGGGATTTTGCAGTATCCTTTCCCTGGAGTGAGGTGGAAATGGAGATTTTGCAATATCCTTCCCCTAGAGTGGGAGGGAATGGGGATTTTGCAGTATCCTTCCCCTGGAGTGGGAGGGAATGGGGATTTTGCAGTATCCTTCCCCTGGAGTGGGGAGGGAATGGAGATTTTAAAGTATTCTTCCCCTGCCATGCCCACCAAGCCCAAATTTTTTTGGCTTTTTCACAGGAAATTTACAAAATAGGAATGTGAAGATGTGAACAATGTCCCCTTTGGGTCTTCAGTATTAGCAAGGACACAAAAACAAAATTATAGAATTGAGAGGGACTAAATATCTATGCCAATTTTAACCTGATTCTGTATACTCCTCTTTTAAGCATTTGGTTCACATTTCTGAAACAGGAAATCTCGCTCTGGACAATGAAGGTGGTATTTATCTTTCATTATTACACACACACACACACACACACACACACACACACACACACACGAAACAGAATAAAGGAATGGTCTTTCCTATTGGCATCACCCACAAAATAAAATACAGAGATGATTAAGATGTCAACAATGTACAAAACATTAACATTAAAAAGCTAAATTGGGGAAGCTATCCAAGTCCTAGAAGAACAAAGCTACATTTTCTTTATTTTATCTCTGTAACTTTTTCATTCCATAATAGAATAGAAAGAATTTAACAGCAGGATGTTAAATCTGCTACACATTTTAATGACATATTGGGAACACAATCTGCTATAGAACTTTTTTTTAAATGTTGGAAAGTCCCAAAAGGTTACAACTGTATTTACCAGGGAAAAAAAACACATGTTTGTCCTCAGATTAAATACTTCTGAAATGGAAAGACAGTCCAAAATTCACCAAAAATATGGCAATAGGACTTAAAGAATCTTTTCTCAATGTTTTGGTAGAGGAAGATTATCAAATGTATGGTAGTTTTCTTTTCCGATAAATACAATATATTGTAACAAAAACAACTTCACATTTTAATTATAAGAGTTCAGCTTCTTAGATGTAAAAATGATATTCCAATTTGCAATGTATAATAATTAGAAGTTTGCAAACCACAAAGTGCTTTATTGAACTCTTAAAACTCTGAGAGTTTTAAAACTCTTCAACTTGTCAGAAAATCTCTATGTGTGATATTCTCAAATCGGCTTTGGTATAACACTAAGTGTATCTGCCATCTAGTGATTACCCAGATTTTTGCAGCCTAGATACATTAGATCTGTCAAAAAACCACTGAAAATTTGTGATCCTATAGTCTACCTAATGTAGATTATAAATATTTCAGAGTGAAGCATGTTCATGCTTAAGGTTTTCTGGAAACAGAAAGCAAATTCAATGTCTTCATAATACAAAATTGTAACGCCATGTATTATTAAGTGGCATCTATCACTAACAGAAATGCCACCAATAGAATTATATCACATAGCTATTCAAAATCATTAGAATAGAATAGAATAGAATAGAATAGAATAGAATAGAATAGAATAGAATAGAATAGAATAGAATAGAATTCTTTATTGGCCAAGTGTGATTGGACACAAAAGGAATTTGTCTTTGGTGTATATGCTCTCAGGGTTCATAAAAAGACAAGATACATTCGTCAAGAATCATAATGTACTGCATTTCATGATTGTAACAGTTTAACACTTTTGCTAAAGTAAAAGATGCGAAATATTGAAGCAATCCTGGTTAGAAGCCTCTAATTCAGGGGTGCCCAACCACTGGGCCGTGACCTGGTACTGTTTGGAACCGGGCCACACAAATGGCAGGTAAGCATGCACAATTGTGCATGCAGCTCCATTTGCGTGAGCAGCAGGCACTCACACAAACGATTGTGAGGCTCTATTTTTTGGGCACCTGCCACTCACACAAATGGAGCTGACAACACAAATATGTGCACCTGCCGTTCACATGGAACCATCTCCTCTCCCCCCTCCCATTGGTCCAGAAAAGCAGAAAGGTTGGGACCACTGCTCTAATTCTATTGGACAGAGCAGGAATACATGGATAGAACCAATCCCAATAATGGACATGTCCTAAAAAAAATTCATATTCCATTAAAAAAATCTGCCTCTTTGCTTTTCATCTTCATGGTGGGAGAAAAGGCAAAGGAGTATGCTGTTGTTCCTGCAGGAAGCTGGTTGAAGCTCCTTCCAATCAAGGGAAGAAAAAGAGAATGAAGGGAAAGAGAATGAAGAAAATAAGAAGGAAATATATTTTTTAATTTTTTTTTAAACACCTCCGATTTGTTAGCAGTACTGATATTATCCTTGTTGGGCAATAGGGTAGAAGAAAAGAATCAAAGCTTCTGCAACTGCATTTTCAACGAACAAAAGTGACATTGATTACGGAAGAAAGAATCTCATTTTTAAACTAGATTAATTTATATATTGCCTCTGGGTCAGCTTTAAGATGCACTGTTTGCTATCCAAGAAAGATTAAATGTTCAGAAAAAAAGGTAATTATTCTACTTATTGTGGACTTACAGAGAAAGAAAATTGAGTAGAAATAGAATACACAGGAAAAATGAAACTTCATTTTGCTTGTGGAGAGGTGGAGAAGAAATGGTTCTACTTGCTTTCCAAATGATCATTAGCTTGGCAGAAGATAATACAACTGGAAATGATGACAGGAAGAAGGGAAGTGAATTTGGCAAAGGACAGGAACTAAATGCTTATATTTAAAGCAAGTCATATCACTGGATAGAAGCCATGCCAGGCACATGGCCAGTTGTAAGATGCCCACTTGGGGGCTGGCAGCAGAACTGGGCTGGCAAAATTCAACAAGCATCAAAGCTGCAGAATGAGCCAGTTAGTATCATCACATAGAAATAATGGTACAGCAGAGCCAGAGAAGAAAAAAGAAACCAGAAAACTGATTCAGAAAATAAAGATCAGAGCATCATATGACTGACTGAAAATGTATAGCAATAGTAATAGCAGTAACAATAGCACTTAGACTTATATACCGCTTCATAGTGCTTTACAGCCCTCTCTAAGTTTAGAGAGTCAGCCTATTGCCCTCAACAATCTGGGTCCTCATTTTACCCACCCCGGAAGGATGGAAGGCTGAGTCAACCTTGAGCCTGGTGAGATTCTATCTGCCAAACTGCTGGCAGCAAGTGATCAGCAGAAGTAGCCTGCAGTACTGCACTCTAACCACTGTGCCACTGTGGCTCTACTTAGAACTTTAGTTGCCAATGCATACAACAGTATTACTTTTATAATGCATATATGCCTACATAAACACATACAGAGTACCTTATAACATTTTAGCAATGAATTCTGTTATCATAATGTTGGGAAAGTGGAACTGAAGTAAGAAGAACCACTTCACTTCATATAGTAACAATTTTACTATTATTATCAGGTATGCTTAAAACTTCCTTCATAATACTGATAAAATGGACTCTTGAAAAGTTCTGCCAATCAAATAGAAATTATGTTTAGTATTAGTATTTTTAGTATTTTATTAATATTTATAGGCCGCCCTTTTCCCCGCGGGGACTCAGGGCGGCTTACATAAAATAGGAAGTTTATTGTTTATTACATAAAATAAACAATAAACATAAAACAATACATAAGAGTTAAAATAGTACTCAACATTCATTCTTCATTCGGGTGGGGACAAATTGTGATCTTATCCCCAGGCCTGACGGGATAGCCAGGTCTTGAGGGCTGTGCGGAAGGTCTGGACGGTGGTGAGGGTACGAATCTCCACGGGGAGATCGTTCCAGAGGGTCGGAGCTGCTACTGAAAAGGCCCTCCTCCGTGTAGTTGCCAGTCGGCACTGACTGGCGGATGGTATTCGGAGGAGGCCCAATCTATGTGATCTTATAGGTCGCAGGGAGGTAATTGGCAGGAGGCGGTCTCTCTTAAAAAGCCCACTGAAACATGGGCAATATCTTCTCCCCAAAACTTCGCAGGAGACACAAATATTAAAATCACTCAAAAGACAATAAATAATAGGCAAACAAAAATGGCTAACTTACTGTGAGATAGATGCTAGCATTTTGTCAAGGGGAATGTAAAATAAAATTAATAGAAGAACTGGTGGCAGAAGTATATAGCTGTCAATGGTTCTCTTATTTACAATTATTAGAAAGATTGAAAGTAGGCAAAAGAATGTATGGTTTGAACAATGTAAAATTCAGTTTGAAATAGAATTATGTACAAATGATGAAAATGTAATTGCTAAAATGTATAAACTTTTGTTGAAATTTGAAACAGAAGTACAAGTAAAAGAAAATATGATAAAGTGGGTAAAACTGATTATAATATACAGATGGAATGAGAAGGAATTGTGTGTGGCTTAAAGGATTGGAATTTACACTATATTCTTAAATATAATCTTTATAAAATGATTTACTGCTGACATATGTCACCAGAAAAATTGTCTAGAAAGTATAAAGGCACTTCAAATCTTTGCTGGAAATGAGAACAACATGAAGGGACATTTTATCATATTTGTGGATGTGTACAAAAGCTCGAAAATGTTCGATTCAATTACAATTGGACCAAAGGCTTTTCTTTGGAGACTGATTAATAAACAGTTGGGAAAAAATCATGGAATTTTGTTTTTGTATGTGATTATTATACAAGGATGGAAAGAATTGTTATTACTTACAATGGAGGAATGTTTGGTGAAGATTATGGAACTTGGAGAAATGCCTAACTTGGCTTCTTTGATCAAAAAAAAGACATTTATTGTTGACTGGAAAACTCGTGGATTTTTTCTCCACGAAACAGAAAAAATGAATATATGATTTATGGTTTTGTTGATTAGACAGGCTAGATTATGGAGAGAAGAGAATATGTATGAGCATAGAGTAAAATTTATAATTGCACTTATGACTGCTATTAAAAAAATGGAAGTTACTTTGTATCTTTTCTTTTTTCTAATTTTCTTTTCTTCCTTTCTTGCACTGTTTCCTCACTGAGTTCTTTCATTTTTTTTCTTACTTTGTATTAATTTGCATTAATTTTTATCTTTCTTTTTAAAAAAAGAATTATACAAAAAACAAAGTCTGGGCAAACCCTTGAGTAATGTGAACAGCAAAGAAACTCAGTTGCTTCTGAAGGCTCCTATGCTACTCTGAGCACCGAAGACTCTGATTTTGAAGCCAAAGAATCGGAAGCTAAGCTGTGAAAAAGGCAGATGCATCCCACCCTAATACTAATCTGCATTTGCTCCATTGCAAGAAAACCATTTATGTAGTTAGTTCAGTATGGCAAATGGAGAGGAAACAGGAGCATAGCCAAACCATATTTGCACACAACCTCCCCCCCCCCCGAGGAGGGGAAGGGGAAGGGGAAGGGGAAGGAGGAGGAGGAGGAGGAGGAGGAGGAGGAGGAGGAGGAGGAGGAGGAGGAGGCAGATTCCAGCTATCCTCTCAAAAGACTGCACTGGAATAAAGTAGGTAATTTTTACACTTTCAAAAGTTCCTGAACTATAATTCTCAGCCCTTTAAGTGTTGGTTATGCTAATTAAAGCTGCTGGGAGTTGTAGCAAATCAAATGCCAAAGATTTCACAGCCCTTTATTAAAGGATTTTTCCTTTCAAGACAACAAGCAATATTTTCAAGTTCATCCTCTTAGTTACTAAAGATATCTTTGAAATTGTCTATTTTTTCCACAACTTTGCTTTTCTACAAAATTACTATTAATTTCATTGTGTAACAAATTTTCCTGCAGGGCCACGCTCACTCATTCAAACATGTTCCCTGAATGATTACTCTAAACAAAAACCTGCAAAGTTTTTTTTTTCAGTTTACTGATTAATGAAAATCTCCACCACAATCATACTTTGTAATATACCAGTTGCAAGAAAGTGGGGGGAAAGTTATTAGATACTAGACGGAATCTTCTGATTCAATCAGATAACTTTAAATGAGACAGATTGGTATCTTCTACAACTTCCCTCTGATTATAGACAGTTATATGAGAAAGATACAATCATTACACAGTGTCTACAATTCTTCAATATCCCAGTCAAGGAGGACTTGATGATTCGGGTCAGTCTTTTCCTATCTTGCCCTTCCAAGAATACAAATGATATGCATTTACATTAGAAGACTACTAGATTCTGAAATCTTGGAATCAGTAATCAGCTCGCTCAAGGTGACAAGAAACAGTCATCAACTGCACATAGCACTCATTTGTTCTAGAAATAATATATTATGTGAATATGTACCAGACATGTGGCTCAAAGTCCAATTTCAGTCTTATTAAGACAGATCAAATAGATTAAGGATACAAAAGATCATAAGGAATCTGATTTTAGGGCAGCAGTACAATATTCTCAAATCAATTCCATTCCATGGAAAAATATTATAACTACTTTTGACAGGCTTGTTTTTAGTTCCAAATGAAAGAAAGAAAAAGGCTCTTAGAAAACTGTGAAGCTACACTGCTTCTGCTTATAAATGGAGCTATTTCATGCAACGTTGCTGCTGTTTTATTATAATTATTAATATTATAGTTCTTTGCACAGTCAGCCAGATGTCCAGAACTGGGTTTGGCATTTTTATCCATCTATCAAGTCATATCCAGGGACCTGAGTTAGGCAAATGTTGTTGTTTGATAGTGTTAAAAGTATCATCATAGGATGTAAGCTGTTCCAAGTCAAGCTGCCTTTTGCAATTGACTGGTGATGATTTTGTCAATGGTGTTTAATCGGGTGCTCCAGATGTTTTGGGACTGTATCCAAAGGGCATATTACTATTGGTGCCATTTTTGCTTTCTTCTGCCACAGTTGCTTTATTGGCAGGTCTTTGTATTTCATTATTTCTT
Organism: Thamnophis elegans; assembly: GCF_009769535.1. Taxonomy (NCBI): domain Eukaryota; kingdom Metazoa; phylum Chordata; class Lepidosauria; order Squamata; family Natricidae; genus Thamnophis; species Thamnophis elegans. The sequence continues at coordinate 42,686,755 of NC_045542.1, forward strand.
CTAACTCTTTCTCTTATCCTGTCTTCAGATCAGCGGTGGTTTTCACATTTTGTTACCACTGGTTCGCCCTGCGCATTCACCTGCCCACATTGTGTGCCGCATCCACACGTGCGCTGGGGCCTTCCGTGCCTGCGCTTTGCTAATGTGTGCACCTTCAGCGCATGCACCCGGCCTCAAAAATGTGCCTAAATAGGATGGCATAGAGCCAGGGCGGGTGTCTTAGTATAATTGCAAGTTTCAACGAACACCTACGGTATTTTCCTCCATAAGTAGGGTTTGTGAATCACTGCGTGAATGATTCATTATCATTATTTTTCTGGTCTTCCTTTCCAGATCTTTTAACTCTTCTTGAGTTCAGTTCACCATTCCAGCTGTACGACTAATGTCTGGAATTGCCCAGGTGCTAATTGCCTTGATGTATTCCCTGCACCAAGTTTGGAAAATCTTTGTCACTCTCATGTAGTATTCACTTCTAACCTTTTATTTGACTTCAGTATTTCTCATATAAAGATATTTAGATATGGTAGAATTACCAAAACAATTTACTACAATAAAGATCAAATCAATATGTTTATTAAAGGTCAGCGACTCCAATAAAATAAAGATGAAACAAATTAATAGTATATGCCATTCCCCAATCTAATGCCTCATAGTTCATTTGGGATTTTCAGATTCACAACAAATATGGAAAAGTGGTATTTGCAATGCCAGTATTGCAATATCTAAGTATACTAAAAGCTTTCCTCTAATTATACATCAAAGGCTTAAAATATAGGGGGGGGGACTCAGTATAAACATAATTATCACACTATACTAACAGTAATTCTTCTAATTTTAGTCCTGAGATTGTGAATGCAACTGAGGATCAAATTCAAGGCTAGCTTAACTAAAATTGAGAAAAATATTAATAAATATCCTGTTTCGTCATCCTAGAACAGTGATATCCAACCTTTTTGTTGTCGCATGCCAAAAGTGCATGTGCATTTTTGGCACATGGGGCATAATGCAATGCGTGCTCCCCCACCCCACCCCCGTGCATGCATGCGCCCCTCTCCCCCACGCATGTGTGTGTCTCCTTCTGTGCCTGTATGGCAGAGACCCGAAAACCAGTTGGGCAGTGGGAGGCGTACGCACATGTACGGTGGAGATGAGCTGGGGAGACAGCTCATGTGCCCGCAGAGAGGGCTCTGCGTGCCACCTGTGGCATGCGTGCCATAGGTTCACCATCACAGTCCTAGAATAATGAGTCCTATATAACACTGAGGTCAAAACTCAAGTGATTGCAATAAATACTAAAAGTTAAACATACCTGCAAAAAGTTAAAGTTAAATCTGCCTGCAAAAACCCCAGCTTTATTGGATATGTCAACCAAATCAGAAAAACTGATAGGTCCAGATAATGATCTAGATGCCTGTGGATTGCAACGCCTCAATTATAGTTAAGAACTGGACCTAGAAGTAATAATAAACTCATGTGCAATTTGTTATCCACCAAGTCATCCTTCATTCACATCACAGGTTATAAATCATCAGGTTTAATCTTCAGTGCTTGAGCAATTCCAAGGGAACACATTTAATCCTTTAGCTTCTTTGTAGTACAAAAGATGAAAGCTTCTAACTTAGTCCTGCCATTTATTTTATATTAGTAGTCACGTTGCATTCTTAAATTGTAAAAATTTAAGGCCTAATAGGTGGCATTATGAAGCCCACAGGCCCTGTGTATCATTAAATAATCTTGATAATGAATTCTGTTTCTGAAATATTTCATGCATGCTAGTTTTGTCCCCACAATTATTTCCCCCATGTCTCTTTTTAACTGCTTGCCAACCCATAGCAGCCAAGAGCCTTAAACACAAGCAAATTAATTTACCTTTATGAATCTTCAGGATATTCATTTATACATCCCAGGGGTTTACACATAGTTGCATCATCAAGAGTTAAAGAGGTAGTGGCAACATAATGTAGAAGAGACATGCCAGGAGTTCTGATTATTAATTTCATATTCACAGGGGATCCTGGAACCAACAGAGTGAAACTGCTACTATTTAGCACACCTAAGTCCAGTTAAAAAAAATGTAGCTCAGCGGTACTGAACTATACTACAGCTTCCATTGCAGAGGATGGCATCATATCGGTAATGTCATCCAATGTAACCACAACCCAATAGTTTTACATTGATTATTTATTTATCCAGTTATCTGGCTGCCTAATTCAAATTCTGTGACTCCAGATGGCTAAACAAAGACTAAACTTGTCTCAAGGAAGAATTGTTTATTGCACGGATCCAGCCACACATATCATCCCTGGAGCCTTAACCAACCAAGGAGGGCTGCTTCAGAGCCAGTTTGGTGTAGTGTTTAAGGCACCAGGCTAGAAAACAGGAGACGATGAGTTCAAGTCCCACATTAGCCATGAAAGCCAGCTAAATGAACTTGGGCCAGTCAGTCTCTCAGCCTAACTCACCTCACAGTGTTATTGTTTGGGGGGGGGGGGGGGATAGGAAGAGAAGAGTGTTGGATATGTTTGCCACTTTGAGTTGTTTGTAAAAATAATAGTGGGGGGGGAGGGTTATAAAAAATGGATGTAAGACACAAATGGCCATATCTCCAGAGTTGAGACCCCTTATAATTAACAGGATCAAATTTATTCCATTTAACACAAGATCATGCCTCAGTCAACTCCGTAAGATTTGCCCGATCAGACTCTAACTCAGAGAGAATTGTTGCTTCTACTATATTGCCAAATAGATCCAGACTTTTTTTTTGGGGGGGGGGGGACTATACATAGAATAATTCAAGCCCTGAAAAAGAACATCAGCATTCGATCAAAATTTAAAAGACAACTTCATCTATTTAAGATAGAATATAGCCACAGATAATATAAATATATTTTTCAATAAAGATATATTACAGATATACTTACCCTGCAAGATGTGTCTAGATTGAATATTTAAATGCCTCATTAAACTAGTCATTCATGGATATACAGCGCTCAAGGGCAGGATTAAATACATACAAGGAGCAGTTCAGGAACTTCTACTATCCCATGGTTTTCAGACTCAACACTGAAACCAGATGTCTAGTGATTTATGACATTTAAATATTTCAACACCTCTGTCTTACATAACTTCCTCATGGGTACACTACTAACAGTTGAATATCTTCTATCTTGTCAGCAAAACCAGTCCTCCTTCATCGTCTCTAGCACTTTTCTGAGTGGAAGTCAATTTGTTGTTTATTTAATTAGTAATGGGTATCACTCAGCTCATAAATGTAAGAATTTCCTGAGCTAGATGATCTGGAGCTTTGGAGTCAAAATATTATCTCAACAATACACGTCTACCTGGAGGTGAAATCTATTACCTATTGATACACCTGACTGGACTATTCTCATACAGGATACAATAGATGCATATATGCAGATGAATTCTGTATTTGTCTTAGTTGGTATTTATCCAGTAGACCTATCATTAATTTATACATCTAATGCAATAGAAGATTTGCTCCATAAATCAGACAGAAAAGATTTTGTGATCCACCCAGAAACAATGGGAGCAGAGCACTATTTACACAACATTCTCAACAACCGTGAAATAAGGGATCATCCTTCATAAATACCTCCTTTCATTTAGAAAATTTAACACAGGGAAAATATCAATTCCACCCAGGCAGGAGCCTCTGGTCCCCTAAAAGGGTCATCCTGATGTGGCAACTAGGTAGGCAAGTGTTTCCCCAAAAGTTTCCCTTTTGGCTTGCAGTTTGGGTCACCAGTTGCCATCTTTTAGGCTTTTAGTTATTATACTATATTATTTAATGTACAATCTTAAGTCAAGCAAGCTATTCACCTAATCACAGAGGGAAATGCTAGTTAACCTCAAAAGTGTTAACTCCACAAATCACAACACCACATTGTACTGATCATGTTCTAATAAAGCCCAAGTTAGATATATAAATACATATATTCCATTCTAAGGTGTCTTTTCCATTAGGGAAATACCTCAGTGAATATAAAGTAATTACATTTTGTTATACTCTCATCAATCTTACAGGAGAAGTCATTCTCCCCCAAAATCTGGGCTACAGCTGTCCCTTTAAAGTTTGGAAATATTGTTTGACATGTAAATTTGCAACTACTTTTTGTCATACAAGCCTGATGTATTATGCATTTTGAAACAGAAGTCGTGTTTTACCTCCTGGCTGTCAACTCAAAGACTGTAGGGAGGTTGTGTAAGGAAACTTGGCAAAGCAAATATATATACTTTAATCATTTCTGTAATTAAAAGGAGAATGGATTCCAGAGGGATTTTCCCCAAACAAACATCTTCTCCCTTTGCACTTCCTACAAGTTGAAACTTATATTATTCTGCCTTCTATAGGGTTGAAGAAAGTTTTCAAACTCTGAAATATTCCCCTCAGTGGGTTTTTATGCTCCAGCACGAAACAAGATTACCTGCCAACCTTTCATAGGAACAAAATATGAATATCTAATCTCACACCAGTACTTCTACAGGCTGTACCAGAATCCATCATAAGGTGAAAACTTTATTTATTTAGATTTTTACTGGCCTGATTGGATGCTACTTCACAAACATCCTTGTGAAGAAATATCAGACAGTCTAAACCTAAGAATGTAATATGTTTGTTCAATTCATCCTTGCCGTTTCTTAGTTTGTTTTTCTTTTTAGTCTGTCCTGAATATCATATTTTAGATTTTGAGATGAGGCAGGGATCCAATCCATGATTTCCTTTCATTGTTGGCTTAGGGTATAATGCTTTTCCAGATTTTGTGATATAATGATAGATTTCTGTATCACCATGGAAACACAATGCTAGATACCTACCTCATCACATTACTCACTGATGAAAGGAATGCATGAAAAATCCCATAGCCAAAGATGGGGAAGGCATAGGGAATGGCCTTGAAGGACAAGAGAAAGAGCCACCACCAACACAAAGGTAGTCAACCAAGAAACTGACTTGAGTAAATGTCTCTCAGACAAGCGCCTCCTTAGTTCACACAAAGATGAAGAGGTGTACAACCTTAGTGTGGTCAAGGACTGCAAAGTGACTGAGCAGAATTTTGTGTGAGATTGACTTATAAACTGATATGTTAGTTCTTTCACGTATTACTGATAAAGGATAATTTTGTAGCTCTGGGTTGATATGAAGCTCCTTGATGCTCTCTGAGCTTGGCTGTATTCTTGAAGATGTTTCATTACCCAAAGTAGGAAACATCATCAGTATTAGTAAGGAATAGGATTTGCTCTCAATTTCTATTCTAGTGGCTTCCCTGTCAGTGTTGGTGGGAGTGGTCTTCAAAGTTCTTTGGTTCGGCAATTTACAGTTAGCTTGACTAGGGTATTGTTTGTTTCTTGATTGTTGAGCTAATGTTAATCTTGGTGTCAATCTATGCTCAACTAGATGTTGGCCGTTGGTTGGAAATTGTTTTGGCCTTTTTGATCCTCTTTTGGCTTGTTGATTGTCTCTTTTGCATAGTATGTCGATATTGTTTATGTCTTTGTATTGATTTGTTGGATTGCCCTGTAGAAAAGTCTACAGTGTAAAGACCACAACAGCTACTACGGAAGACAAACAGGCAGAAGACTAGCAACCAACTAACAGTCAGAAATGATGAAAACTCCTTAATTTCACAACAGTTGGACAGACTTAAGGACAGTTTCAACTGGGAAACCATGATCATCCTAGACAAGTCAAATCCCAAAAACACTAGAGAATTCCTGGAAGCCTGGCACTTTAACAAATTACCTTGAGAGCAATTGCATACTGTTGCATTCTGATGTGACATGCAAGTACATAAGGATTAGATTGTGTTTACTCATTTGCATCTCCATGTTGTGACAAATATTTGCTATGGGCTATTAGAATTCCAAGAGTGCTCAAAGAAGCTAAGGATAAACATACTAGAAACTTAGTAAACATACGATTAGTATTCTGTCTTTGCCCTCCTTGACAGTCATGATTCATTGCATTTATACACAGTGTTCATTCCTACAGGCCAGAACACAACATGTCTCTGAAGAAAGAAAGCATACCAGTCCCAATTTTTTGTCTTTTTCACATATTAAAATATGAGACAGGAAAAAAGTAATCTTTTTTCTCTGGCAGAGAGAAAAGTAAACAATCCATAGCAGGGGGGAAAAGTTATCCCAACAGTTTTCATAGTACTTATTGGCAAAAAAACCCCAACCCTCTGATATGAATACCAACATGCTAAAGATTTTAGGGAAGAAAATAGGTTTTCGTTTATTTGTTCATTTTTGAGAAATAAATGCTCTTTAATTCCTGCAAACCCAAGGAAGTTGATTGAATTGCCTTTTGAATTCTCAGAATTTGCAGTTCAATCAACTTTTGATTTATTTTCATCATTCTTTGTGTTGCGATAACCACTCCCTTAAAGATAAAGGTTCCCCTTGCACATATGTGATAGTCGGTCCCGACTCTAGGGGGCGGTGCTCATCTCTGTTTCAAAGCCGAAGAGCCAGAGCTGTCTGAAGACATCTCCGTGGTTATGTGGCTGGCATGACTAAACACCAAAGACACACAGAATGCTGTTACCCTCCCACCCAATTTTTCGACTTTCATTTTTTATGTGCTTTCAAACTGCTAGGTTGGCAAAAGCTGGGACAAGTAATGGGAGCTCACTCCATTACGCGGCGCTAGGGATTCAAACCACCAAACTGCCAACCTTTCTGTTCGACAAGCTCAGCATCTTAGCCACTGAGCCACCACGTCCCAATTCCGCATCACCACTCCCTTAAATCAACTTAAACTACCTTAAAAGAGATTTCTCATTTTTAAAAAACTCAAAGGTTCTTATGTGCCTCATGAAATATTGAGTACTGAAGCAATTCTTTAAAAAGATGGTTTAGAGCTACCACTACTATATAGAATTGGTTCTTGCACTCAATGTTCACCTTAGCAAAAAAAACAAAAACAAAAAAAAAGCCAATACATTTGTATCTCTATGATATTCAGCAAATTGGGAAAGGAAAATATTGTGGAATATTAAAATTCTATGTGAAAGTTTTACACGAAATACGGGACCATGAAACGGAATCTAACTTGTACTATCTGTTGTGATATAAAGACAATACATTTCTATGAACATTCCACAAACATTGGGTGCTCATAAGTGTTTACTGGACAACTTTAGATTTATTTTAAAAACTGGGTGGTTGGGGTTTTTTTGGGTTCCACCACAAATGTGCGTACGAGAAAAGCGCGTGTGACTAAAGCGTGGTGACAAAAACGCGCCGTCAAAACCGCGGAGACGAATGAGCGCTGAAGCGCGCCAACAACAGCGCGCCAACAGAAGTGCGCTGTAACATAACCCTAAAAATAACCCTAACCCTAACCCTAAACCTAACCCTAAACCTTACCTTAACTTAAATCGCGCTTCTGTCGGCGCGCTGTTGTCAGTGCGCTGTTGTCGGCGCGCTTTTGACGTTCGCGGTTATGTCGTGCCACGTTTTTTTTTGCACTTTCACATTTGTAAATCAAGTTTTATCAACATTCAATAAACATTAAATATCTGTATATCCTTAATAGGCATTTTAAAAACCATTTCAATTTATTTTTCTGTTTTTACAGGAAGACACCAAATAATAATTTATATCCTTATTTTTGTGTCCCTTGCTTTTTTATCTAATAGAGTGATCCCACTCAGGTTCCACACCAGACCTACAAAGTGATAATGCTTTCAGCTTTCAACAGCTTGAATTCCAGGAAAGAATCTAAGGACATCCATTCTCCCCTCCACCTTTATGCCAATGGGGGCTACTATTCCCTCCCCAGCTTGCCAAAGAGCTGTTTAATCGGTGAAGAAAAGCAATGGAGTGGGCTTGAAAGCACTAGGGCCAATGAACCCAAGCCTGTTTTTACTGATTAGGATTACAATTAGAATAATTCTCCCTAAATCTCTCAGCAACAGGAAAAATATTATCTTAACAAGAATTACTAAGGAAGAGGGCTTGAATAGTTAGCATACTTTACTATTCCACCAGCTGGTAAGTAACCCCCAACCAAGCCAAGTGAAGCAAGTCATAGAGGAAATAGACAAGGAACTCACTGAATCCACAGAGAGCCTACATGAATTTCAAAGAATCAGGATTCATCATTCCAAATAGGATAGCCATCTTCCAGATTAAAGAGCATTCTAAACAGTTAATATGATATGCAAGCATTAGGATTTAAGGTAGAAATTTAGAGGAGAAAAATACCAAAGAAAGAAGCTGCCCTATCTCTATCCATTTTTCCCCCGATGACATACACACATGTAGGATGTGCATATGCATGTACATATACATATGCACACTACTATCGTATTAACTTGATGGTATATGACAGGATGCTTGCCTGAATGTAAAGCTGTTCTACCTATCCGGATGGACAGTTCATTTTCATACTCCTGACGATCCGTGGACTGATGTTCGTATTTCTCCTTGATCACTCTTGAATCATAATTTAAAGCCAGTGATGTTTGAGGAGACACATTGATATCCTGAAAGACAGAAAACAAATCAAAATGCACATTTTATTTTCTTTCGTTCTTTTTAATGCCATTCAGCCCAATTTTATGCTATATTCTTCCAGAAGAATTAATCTGACATACATGTCTACATTCAAGCACAGTGAATCTTAATACATTTCTATATCTGATGTTTCAACTAGCTTTGCTGTTGTCAAAATTATATACTACTTTGTTTAAGGTAGTATGGGCACACAGGGAACAGGTGCTGTCAGACAAATGTGCTTTGCTATCCAGCTCCAAGAGTCACGTGAATATAATAACTTTATACAATAGACACTAGTCTGAGTATGGCATCTAGCAGCTGAGGTGACACTGAATTTGCAACACATAATATTGGTTATATTCATTTATACATCACTACCTAATTTTTAAAACTTACTTGCCACTTTATAGTGATTCTTCCTTAAACATTATAGTGGGATACAATAGCAGTGGCAATAGCAATAGCAGTGGACTTATATACCGCTTCATAGGCCTTTCAGGCCTCTCTAAGCGGTTTACAGAGAGTCAGCATATTGCCCCCAACAATCTGGGTCCTCATTTTACCCACCTCGGAAGGATGGAAGGCTGAGTCAACCCTGAGCCGGTGAGATTTGAACCGCTGACCTGCTGATCTAGCAGTAGCCTGCAGTGCTGCATTTAACCACTGCGCCACCTTGGCTCTTCCAATATATAATCTGAAAAGGCATTCAACAGCACTCTTGCTACTTTTATATGGAAGGAAGGAAGAGGAAGGAAGGGGGGAAGAGGAAGAAGGAATAAGGGGGGTAGCAATAGCAATAGCAATAGCAATACGGGATGTGAGTGCCCTGGAATCAAAAATAAAAAGTCTGTTTAGTCTGGGGAAAAGAAGATAATAGGGAAATAATATAGCCATAAGACTACAATGTAAGACAATTCCTCAGAAGAGACAAATGGGACATCGGGAGGGAAGGGATCCTAATAGATTGCCGCTGGATGTGGATCAGGTGAGTCTTTTTGCTAGAGATACTTAAACAGAGATTGGATGACCACCTCCCACATGGACTGTCATGGTGGATTCCTATACTGGGCCAGACTAGATAAGGTCCCAAGGTCCCTTCCAATGGTTAATTATGAATAATTCTGGGACTTCTTTCTTCAGCCCAACTTTTGAAAGAAAATTAGAAGAAGGGTGTTGCCCAAAACTCAATACAGTAAGGGCCTTTCTCCACTTATACCTAACAATTATACCAACAAGCCATAGCAAGATTGTTTTTTCTGCCATGATCCCAGGGTGTTGCCTTGGTTTTGTTCCCATCTTATATGTGAAATTAAATTATAGTTGAATCTGGGTTAAAGTAAGAGTCCTTTCCTCTTATTTTGACACTGTTCAAGGAAAGTTCCATGGGGTGTAAAATCTATTAGGCTTTATCACCCATTTCCCTGCAGAGAAATTAATAGACTGAAAAGTACATGGGAACAGAGATAAGAGAAGCGCCATAGCAATGGAGACAGCCAAACTCATACAAACTCAAAGCATGAGTGGAGTTTGCTGTAACTCAACAATAGGGAAATATATTATTAATAGCTGTGCAATATCTTAAGAACCAAAAGTGGGCTTCGCAACAGAGAGGTCCTATACTGGGAACGTCACTGTTGGGAAATGTTTTAAGGAACAATTCTCTTTTAAAATAATGCAACTTAATTATCTATCTAGAAAAAAGAGTGTATCCAAGAAAAGTGATAATGTGGAAAGATATGCATAGCATTTCAAATAAAATCAGTACATCAGTCTAACTTACTTGCAGACTATCTCACTGAGTAGCAAGCTGGGTTTAAATCAGTGGTGAAATTCAATTTTTTTTACTACCGATTCTGTGTTGTGGCTTGGTGGGCATGGCTTGGTGGGCGTGGGAGGGGAATGATACTACAAAATCTCCATTCCTACCCCACTCTGGGGCCAACCAGAGGTGGCATTTGCTGCTTTTCTAAACTACTCAAAATTTCCACTACTGGTTCTCCGAATTACTCAAAATTTCCACTACCAGTTCTCCAGAACCTGTCAGAACCTGCTGGATTTAACTCCTGGTTTAAATCATATGAAAAGTTATTTACAAAGAAAGGATTCTGAGGCATCTTGGTCAGCAAATGCCCCCGAAAAACCCCAAGGGAGTTCAAAATCACAAATGCATGGGTATCCGAGATCGGTGAAAGTATCAACTTTGTAGAAATTAACTAATGGTTTCCTCAATGGTATGACAGCCTCTGTATTTCTGGTGTCAGTGGTCTAGTCAGCTTAAGGAACATGTACTTGAATGATAAAGGGTTGCTTTTTATACAAAAGAATTTAAGTTCTATCCAAATTAAGGCTTTGCCTATTCATATTCCAGGGCTGAAGATCACCCAAATATCAGAGCATATCAATCAGTCATTATGATATCTGTATGTTATTTATTCACTATCTGTCTCTACCTTCCATTTTACCATTTAATTTTTGAATAGAAATGGTTTGAATAATCACAATACTATAATGATAAATGATAAGTGTTTCACGTCATAACTATAAATGATTAGTAAAGGACAAGTAGATATAAAATATAATGTCCAATGAACCTTAACATCATACACTGTATGTGTAATTGGAGAAATCTGTCTGCAGTTCTGTTATGGAATAATGGATGCCATCTGACCTGGAACATATCCATTTTATCATCCCCTTCTTAGCTAATTTCACAGTGTGTGGAATACCCAAATCATGAAAAAACATTCACTGGAAAATTTCTAAATACATTGTTAAATGATGCTATTTTGCCCCCATAAAATAGATGTGCTGGGACAAAACCCAAGAAAAAGATCAGTATAGTATAAGGAAGATACAGGAAGAGTTACTTTTTGAAATTAGATTATTTCTAGTTCTTTTCTTTTTGTTTCATTCATTCACTCATTCATTCGTTGCTAGATAATGAATTACCGTATTTTTCGGAGTATAAGACACACCTTTTTCCCTCAAAAAAGAGGTTGAAAATCTGGGTGCATCTTATACACTGAATATAGCATTTCTTGCCTCCCAAAACACCACCCACTTCACCAAAATGGCCATGCATAGCCTTTAGGAGGCTTTCAGAGTGCTCCTGGGGGCTGGAGAGGGCAGAAATGAGCGAAAAATGGGCCATTTTTTGCTCAATTTTGCCCCCCCCTCCCCTAGCCCCCAGGAGCACTCTACAAGCCTCCTAAAGGCTATTCATGCCTCTTTTGTGGGGAAAAAACGGGCCTGTTTTTGCAAAAAAATAGGCTATTTTGGGGAGATTGCAGAGTGCAAAACCTTTTTTTTAATTTTGCCTCTTCAAAACTTTGGTGCGTCTTATATTCCAGTATGTCTTATATTCTGAAAAATATGGTAACGTGACCATCACAGATTTCTTTCTGTGTGCTCTGCTTCTGCTCATATACCATGTGTTCTAGGCTTCATGTGTTATTCTAAAAATTCTTTTACAAGTACATATTTCATATGCAAGTCTACAAGGTACATTCACCTGTACTCTTGGGAAGTTTAAAAGTGTAAAGAAATATTTTTTTAATGTTTGAATGATATTTATTTCCAAACCCATAAGGAATTGCTTCTAAAATGATGGAATAGAAATGTGTGTTCCTTACAACATTATTCAGTGGCTTGTCACCAATTTACAGTAATATGAACTTGGGAGAACTCAAGGGACTGTAAAAAATGGATCTGTGGCTGCAACTGCCATATTTGATATAGAGAATTAAAACGACAAGGAGGGAACTCAACTTGATGCCCTCCCCTCAATTTTAAATGTGTATATGGAAGGATATTGGTGTTTTCCCATCATATCAAGTTCAATTCCCCACAGGAATGAAACAGCAACTTGTCTCAAACAGGAGAATCCAAGACTCCAGTTGTAAGAGACAATCACAAAAACCACTTAACCACAGCAGCTACTTCAGAATTTATTTATTTTTTTACAAAAAAACAGCTGAATTTCTGATTCTGTCGGGGAGAAAACACTCTGAAATATATATTCTGCGCCATGTATGAACAACCCCAAAAGTGCTAGTTTTTCATTTGGTTGACCAGAATTATCAGAAAGAGGCATGGGAAATTGGCTATTTTGGAAGCAGTTGTTTTGAAGAACAAACCACAAAGCCAGCTTGGTATAGTGGTTAAGGTGCTGGTCAAGAAACTAGGAGACTGTGAGTTCTAGTCCTGTCTTACAGATGAAAGTCAGTTGGGTAACTCTGGGCTAGTCACTCTCTTTCAACCTAACTCACTTCACAGGGTTGTTGTTGTTGTTGCTGCTGCTGCTGCTGCTGTTGTTGTGAGCAAAATAAGAGGAGAAAAGTGTATTATGTGTGCAGGATCCACTCTGGATTGGTCACCAGGAGCAGAGGTTTAACATTCTGAGCTTTCAGACTGAGTGCTGGAGCCCATCCTCAGGGAACTTCTCTCTAGCAGAGTGAATGCTTTAGGTTATTCTGTGGGTGATATTTACTATATATAGTGCCTGATTGTGTATGGCTTTTTAGTTGTGATTTGGGTGTTGATGGCCAGCTATTAAGCCATTGGCTGTTGTTTCCTTATGCTGCCAAACCCTTGCCCTAGAGGCAATCTAGATTAAAACTGAACAGCCATCTCTCAACAGAGAGGGCGGGAACAACTTCACCTTATCCCTTGTCAAAAACACAGTCATTTCAGCAATCCCAAGAAGGTTCCATACCCATTTGCACTCTGTTTCAGGTGACTTTGAAGATACAGATAAACCTCCAAGTGGCTTCAATAACTCTCATTGAGCCAAACACCAACCTTCAGAATGCTAATGACCAGATAACTGCTAAGAAAAAAAAAATCCTTCCACTCCCCACCATTCTGGAGTATTGAAGAAGCTTCTTGGATAAGAAGCAAAATATTTTCAAGAAAAAAAATCAAGGAAATCCAATTGCCTTTAGAAAAAACACCTTTGGGCACAGACAGTCGAGAAATCAAAATGATGGGTCATCAAACAAATCAACCCAGTGTTCTCACTGAAAGCACAAAGGACCAAGCTCAAATTGGATAGATTCTATGAAGAATCAGAAATCTGGAAAAGGCTGTGAAAGGTGGAAGGAAAGAGAAGAAGATGAGAAGCCCCCAAGGAGGATGGACTTATAGTAGCAATGAGTGTATTATTGGAAGATCTGAAAGAACAGATTAGAGATGGATCATGATGGAGAACATCTATTTACGTGGTTGCTTGGAATTGAAAATGCCATGATGGTATATAATCAATGACCATTTAATAATAATTAAATACAGTGTAACATTAAATTTGTGTGTTTGCCTCTCTCTGTGTGTATGGTAAAGGTAAAGGTTCTCCTCGCACATATGTGCTAGTCATTCCTGACTCTAGGGGACGGTGCTCATCTCGGTTTCAAAGCCGAAGAGCCAGTGCTGTCCAAAGACATCTTCGTGGTCATGTGGCTGACATGACTAAATACTGAAGGTGCACAGAACACTGTTACCTTCCCACCAAGGTTGATCCCTATTTTTCTACTTGCATTTTTACATGCTTTCGAACTGCTAGGTTGGCAGAAGCTGGGACAAGTAACAGGAGCTCAGTCCGTTACATGGCACTAGGGATTTGAACCACCTTCAAGCTCAGCATCTTAGCCACTGAGCCACCGCTTTCCTCTGTGTGTGTGTATACATATGCATAAATAAATTTCTAAATAAATAAATAAACAACCATAGGTTGCCTTTGAATTTTTGGTTTGGTTCCAAAAACAGCTTTCGGTATAGCATAGGAGGATGAAAGCAATTCCTACAATTTGAGAAAACAAACTTAAGAGACCCCTTAATATACAGTATGTAGAACTAGTTACATGTAGTCCTTTGCATCCTAATTGATCTTAACAAAGTCTTTCCAAGAAACCAGAGGAATATATAGGCTGTTTACTCTCAAGATCAGTAATTTCCAAGTTGAAAATGCATTGCTAATATTGCTCCCTGTTGGATTTGTCTATTGCAGCTGCAACAAAAAGAGGGTTATGAATGTTGAGCTTCAGATACTCATCTGGGATCATTTACAACAAAAGCTCTGAATTACCAAAGCTCTGTTTCCCCATGAAAGGCACAGGTGAGAGGAAAAGAACTAAAAGGAAAGAGGTGGGCTCAGTTTGCAGAACAGAACTTTCAAATATACAACCGCAGTTTGTTCTACAATATCCAAAACTCACAAGCATTACTTAGTAACTTTATTTTTCAAGTGCATAAATATGTAGCATTAATGAAAGCAGAACTAATATATTGACCAATGTCTGAGAAATAATAGCTGGCCACAACTGTGAAGTGAAGTACCTCTCTCTGTCTGTGAAATTAAGTATCTGGATTATGGTAGCTACTCAAGAGCTTTTCAGTGCTATTTAAAATGTTATCTCTTCCTGTCAGATTCCACTTTTTATTAATAAAAAATGGCTCCAAAACAGAGCCATAAAATGAATCTTCAGCTATTCAGCAATGAAGGAAGAAAATTACAGGCATATTTTCTAACCTGAATTTTTTAAATGCTAAATCTTTTGGGGGTTTATTCTCCTCTATTACATATATGATGGAACTATCACAGAAAAAAGTTATTCACCATTAAAACTGGGCTGTAAAAATGATGAAACTAAAATCTCAGAACTTAGAAGATGAAAAACACTCAGACCAAGGTAGAATGTTCTAATCTGCTACCTAATGAATAACAACTAACTACAGCTGCATTTCCATCATGTTTCAAGCCTACCATATTTTTCGGAGTATAAGATGCACCGGAGTATAAGATGCACCCAGGTTTTGAAAGGGCATTTTTTTAAAAAAGTAGATAGGTAGATAGAGGGATAGAGAGGGAGAGAAAGAGAGAGAAATACAGTAGGTAGGTAAGGAGAGAGAGGGTGTGTGGATAGGTAGAGGGCGAGAGGGAGGGAGAGAGAGAGAAGGTAGGTAGATAGATAAAGGGATAGCGAGAGAAATATATATATAGAGAGAAATACAGTAGGGAGGGAGGGAGAGGGTTTGTAGATAGGTAGCGGAGAGAGAGGGAGAGAGAGAGAGAGAAAGAAATACAGTAGGTAGGTAGAGAGAGAGAGTAGGTAGGTTGGTAGGTAGAGGCATAGAGAGAGAGAAAAATAGAGAGAGAGAGAGAGAGAAATACAGTAGGTAGGTAGGTAGATGTTTCCAGATGTATTTATCCATGTGCTGGAGAAAGAAATATCTGACAACCTGTAGCACCTAAAACTTTGTTTCTTCTGGCACAGCATTTGATCAATGTAATTCTCATCAATCCCTCTAAACAGCTTTCTGAAAGGAAAAGTTTTTGCACTCTGCAAACCTCCCCAAAGCAGCCCATTTTTCACAAAAAAGGCATGAATAGCCTGCCGGGGGGAGGGGGGCTTGCAGAGTGCTCCTGAGGAGGCCAAAAATGAGCAAAAAAACACCCTTTTCGCAAAAATGGCCCGGTCTTTTTGTCAAAACAATAGCATGCATAGCTTTATGGAGGCTTATAGAGTGCTCCTGGGGATTGGGGGGACAAAATTGAGCAAAAAACGGTCCGTTTTTTGCTCATTTCTGCCCTCCCCAGACCCCAGGAGCTCTCTGAAAGCTTTCCATAAGGTTATTCATGGCCATTTTGGTGAAGGGACGGGGTTTCGGGAGGCAAAAAATGCTGTATTCAGTGTATAAGACGCACCCAGATTTTCAGCCTCTTTTTGGAGGAAAAAAAAGGTGCGTCTTATACTCTGAAAAATACGGTAGTCTGAAATAGATACTGCCCTGATCACCTTGGGAGGTTAAAGGCAACAAAATCTGACATTCAGGATTCTTCTGGTTCTTTTAATGATTTCCATTATCCATGGTATCCTTGTAGGAGCCAAGGTGGCGCAGTGGTTAAATGCAGCACTGCAGGCTACTGCTAGATCAGCAGTTCAGCGGTTCAAATCTCACCGGCTCAGGGTTGACTCAGCCTTCCATCCTTCCGAGGTGGGTAAAATGAGGACCCAGATTGTTGGGGGCAATATGCTGACTCTCTGTAAACCGCTTAGAGAGGGCTGAAAGCCCTATGAAGCGGTATATAAGTCTACTGCTATTGCTATTGTAGAGAATTTTTCTGAGTTGGATATAAGGCAGTATTGAAAGGGAGCATCTCTCTCATCTAGATGATTCATTCAAGGGTTTAAGATATTGTACAAGCCCTTGGTAGTTATGCCTCAGAGTCTTAATCAGCCCTATATGATAAACCAAGAAACAGATGCCACATAAGCTAAAACTACTTTTACTGATAGAAATATGGATATTCAAGGATAGGTAAGCAATAGTAACAGAATCTTACTCTCTCCCCTGTCTGGGCTTAAGCAATATTTGTCTACTCATTGCCTTCATAACAGATCTCCTCTCTCTTCGTCAAGGTCATCCTGTTTACTCCCTAAGTCTGACAAAGTTTCTTACCTGCAGATCTAAACAAAGGTGTCACTGATGATGTGCGCTATTTCTTCTTTAAAGCAAATTTAAAGGTTACTAGGTGGTAGGGGTCAGCATCCAGTGCTGGACTAGAAACACTAATTATCTAATAAACTGTGACTCAGTTCTAGAATGTCAAAGGTTAATAGTGATGGAATAGAAATTGAAGAGAGACTACTTTTTTTCTAAAATTTTAAAGCCACAGGGATAGACAGATGAAGAGAATGTCCTAATCAGCCCCACACACATAAGGAAAAAGTAAAACTCAAATACAGATTCGACAAAAAGTCAAGTTCTGTAGGCCAACACATGATGCACAGGAGTCCATCAGGTCAGAATTTGAAAACATCAGAGAGAATGTTAGTATAATTAAGAATGTCCAAAGCTCTTGCATCAAACAAATAAGGAAAAGTTTAGAAGAAAATGGCAACCAATTTAAACATGTAATGCAAATTATATAATAAATTTCTTTTGGGGCCTGATTTTTGTTACACCCTGCACGTATAATAAAGCTAAGAATCATACAATAAAATTACACTCTAACATTTTCAATGCCTCCCAACTATAGGGAGGAATCAATTCAGACTAGCTCAAAGACAGGATTAAGTGTTAAAAGGATCTAGGGGCAAACTGAGAGGCATGGATGGAAGCCTTGGGGTCGAACAAAGCAATCACGGGCTGTAGCACCACAAGTCTAAACACATTATGTTTTTAACAAATACAATAGTTGATATGTCCCAGATTGGAATGGAAAGGAAGCAGTACATTTTACTGTGTAGCAGGGGGAGTTCCCCGACAGGCATGGGACAGAGCATTGGCATCAAGGCTAAAGATATTTTGTTTTGTTTTTCCTTTGGGTGTGCCCAAATCAGGCTCAGTATCATACAGAAAGAGGAGCTGAGTACCTATTTAAAACATCTGGATATAGGCACATCTGCTTTTTAAGTGAAAATATATAAAAGGACAGAAGAGTCAAATAATACAAAGGGTTTGTTGGGGGTGGTTGGACCTTGCTGGAGTTGTGTTTGTACAGCAATGACTGTAGATAGCAACAATATATCAAGGGAGAGATGGAAGAGGAATCTGCAGCTGAAATCTCACCAAGAGAAAGCATGATTCAAAGAAAAGTGCAGCTGAGAAGATTGGCTGGTAAACAAAGATGGCAGCTTTTGGAGGACAAATCATGTTGACAAAGGTGTTGAAATATAAGAAGTTTGGGAAAGAATCCCCCCCCCCTTTCCATTTGTATCCCTAGGATGAAAGCAAGTCCAAAGTGAAAGTAATTGCTTGGATCAGATAGGGGGCAAAAGATATAAGATGGGTAAAGTACATCCTTTTTTATTAAACATGTTTTCTTTTGCAGTTTTCTTTTCACACCATACATATTTTGTGGACAATGTATTGACTGGGTCAAATCTTTTTTAAACAATGCCAACAATAATAATACAAATAAATATGTGTAATCCTAATCTTCCAACTTCAACAATACTATTCTCTCTTTATAATTTTTTTAATCATTTTTCCCATTAATTTGTTTAAATATAAATATTTCTTTGCCCCATATATTTGTTATCCCCTACTAAATTACTAATATTTGATATTTTAAAAATTACTCATTATTCCACCATAACTTCAATATTCCAAATGTGTAGGATTACTAATAAAGATATATATATATATATATATATATATATATATATATATATATATATATATACATACATACATACATACATACATACATACATACATATATACACACACACATACATACATACATACATACATACATACACATATATTATAATAAAGCTAAATATTAACAATATTTAATCAATCCCGGGAGTGTATCTCAAAAGCCCCACAATTTCTAATCCTTAATATTATAAATTCACAATATACTTTACCACACTCTTAATGTTGGTAATACAGTTACATTACCTAATCCTAAATTTCCATCTATGAAGATTAATTTATTAATCTTAAATTAATCTCTCTCTCTCTCTCTCTCTCTCTCTCTCTCTCTGTATACACACTACTATTTTCCCTATTTCTATTTTTCCATTTTATTAATATATTTTCTTTTTATCCATCATCTCAACCTTTTTGAAATTCCATCATTTTAGTCAGCCTTTTATCTCTCCCTCTTGCAATCTTGTAGCTCTTTTTGATATATTTGCACCTACTGAACATTCTCTTCTGGGTGCCCTTTGTCTCTTTCTGCTATATTATTTAAACACCCATCCACAAGATTTCCTCTTTTTTTAAAAGAGATTTTTCTTTTTTCTCTCTAAATCTTTCCCTTTTTTTGAAGGGATTTTTCTTTTTTCTCTCTGTTCTGTTATAAACTTTAAAGGAGTTATCTAATTGATTCCTACTTATTATTAATCTTTACTCTTCTTTATTTTTAGCGTCTTGCATCTCATTGTGATTTTTCCCTTCCACGGCTTCTTTTAATTTCTCATCTATTTCCTGAATATCATGTTGCTCTTCCCCGCACCCAATTGTTGAGTAACTTCTACATTCATTTTTGTGTCTTTAAACAATCCCCTTGTCTCCTTATTGTTCTTTATAGTTTCACGCACACTTTTAACATCAAGAATATTTCTTCACATGTCTCTATCATCCCCTGTAAATCCATTTTATAACAATAATACTCAGTATATTTCTATAGTTCCAAGGTCTCAATATTTTAAAACTCCTGCTTAATAAAATTTCATCAATCCCATAATTATATGTCCAAAACCCTTAAATTTATGGCCTTTAAAATTCTTTAGTAATTTACAGCCTTATAGTTTTCCAATTATATATCTTCCCAATTGTCCAAATTTTAAAGTCTTATTTAATTTTCCTTCTTTTCTCTTTTGTTCTATCACTTTTCTTCTTTTGTCTCATAGAATGTTCTGTTAAACATTAATAGTCCAAATCCAAACTAATCCACTAGATGCTTCCAATCTTTCAGATCTTTAATCCAATAGCCAATTTTAATAAAACTTAGTTATTTGCAAGTTAGTTCCTTGTAGAATTCTTCAGAAGGGAAAAAAAACTCATTAAGTATTCTCAAATTATCCAAGTTGTCTTCTAACATAAAGTCAAGGTCAGGCTGTCTTCCAGATGTTATTGCTATTCTGTGTATTAGACTTTGTGTGTATTGGGTTCACTTTCACTGAGTATACTGTGGCTATAGGGCTGTAGTAGTTCTCTTCTTCCAGTAGATGGCTCTCTTGTTCCCAAATCCAACATTAAAGAATCTGTCAAAAACAGCTGATTATCCATTAAATCCAGGGGGTTTAGAAATACAAATAAGCAAGTTTCTCCCGAAAATCACCTTTCCAATTGTTTAAGCTTTTTTCAGGCTTTCTGTGTTTTAAAGCTTCCCCTGGGCTTCTTTCGTCTCTTGATTTTCAGTTTTTCCCTCCTCTCAGTGTATTTAATCACCGCTTTCTTAGGCTTGGAAATTCTCTTCTAAAATTCTTGCACTTAAATCAGGTCTTTAGAGTAAAAGTTGGTAATTATCTCACCAGCATGATCTGCTCCAGTACAAATCAGTCCCACTTGTCCCAGCTCTGTGACTGCCAAAAATGGTCCTTCTCCCTGCTGCCATTCAGGAGAAATTGCTTCGGACCTAACAAGGAAATTTAGAGTTCCTCGTGGTCAGCAAAGCACCTCTCTTTCCTTTACTGCCCCTACAAGGCAGCTATGATCCCATATGGTCTCCTGACAGCGATGGATGGTTGGATGACAGGTGATGGATGATTGGATGGTTGGATG
The DNA here is from genome assembly GCF_009769535.1 of Thamnophis elegans. Lineage (NCBI taxonomy): Eukaryota > Metazoa > Chordata > Lepidosauria > Squamata > Natricidae > Thamnophis > Thamnophis elegans. Next base: position 42,707,524 of record NC_045542.1, read on the forward strand.
GTTGGATAGATGGACGGACAGACAGATCGATCACCATAACATAAAGGAGAACAGAGTATTTACAAATGCAAAGTTCCTGCCCCCTTTCCCACCTTTCAACATACTACATGGAGACATTTATCACTATTCTGACCATCTGCTATGTAGAAGGGAAAAATTTAAATGTAAAAAATAGTAGCATGCACATGTCAGTGGCATACAAAGAAATGCACCAAAAATAACCATAAGGAAGAAACTAATGAAGCTAGCATTCCTACGCCTTATTGGGGAACTGTTCTTCCTACATTTGCTTTGAACCTAAGAATAGCATTGACAGATCAAACAAAAGATTTAATCTAGATTAGATTGGCCAATATAGTGAAGCAGATGTGATCCATTCTGTCCAAGGGCAGAACAGGTACTCAATGTTACCCTCCTCTTTGCTTCCCACTTGAAGTAACAACTAATTATATAGTCATCCTGGCTTTCATCTATTATATCTTTTGATAGCAAACTTCCATATGAAGATGTATTTTCTTTAAGCTGTGCTAATTCTTCAATTCTTTCATTCAGTTCAATGAAGGTGGAATCATTGCGGGAAAGAAGGAGGAACTTTAGCTGCATTGGCATGAGAGATGGATCCCAAGACTGCCTTCAGGAGCCTACCCTTTAATATCTCTGCCAATTACGGACTCTGTTCTCACCTAGGCTTCCTGATACAGTAAAATACACATGATTAAGTCCAAAAACCCTCTTTTTATTTCAAAGGCCGTAATGAGTTCCAAATAGCAGTAAAGAGTTCTACAGCAGGCTGCCAAAGTCCTTCAGGATAATGCTGATAAGCACCCACCTTTATCTTCTTTGAAAACACTGCCAAAGACTTAATTGGCAATTAGTTTGGCAAGGCCACATGGAGCAAAGAGTCCAAATGTATTTTCCGAAGGTAAACTAACTAGCATGAACCAAGTTGCTTCCTGCTTTTGCTCCTCCTTTATGTCCTATGGGAGGGGCCAATCACCTCCAAACCTTCCTCCTGAGTCGTCTCTTTTGTTTTAACTGTACTTGCCGTCTGGCAGCTCTACACATACGCGCACTGGGAACAGGGAGAGCCTGTTCCTCTGCCTCGCTGCTGTCTGACTCTGGTGGCTCCAAGGCAGTCCCAGATGACCCTGGCCCCCTCTCTGCCTCCGATGCAGAGCCCTCATCTGAGCCTTCCCCAGACTCCAAGACTGGCCCATGTTCCTCTCCAACCTCCTCGTTGTCTGACTCTGCTGTGACCTCTGCAAGCCGCCGGTGGACCACAACAGACTCTGGATAACTGATCCAATAATTAAACTGTGGAATGTTCTCTTAGTATCCATTTTATGAACTTCCCAATTAATTTTTTTTTTTTGCATTTCCCAGACTACTTAACCATTTAACATCAATTTATGTATTTCTTGGTTACATATTAGTTATTGCCTTCTGTGTTTCTGTTGCTACTGAAAATTGTGTACCAAAATGAATGTAGATACAGTAAACAATAAATATATGCTAAGTAGAAAAAAAACAAGTAATTTGTTTTGATCTTCCAGTTCAGTTTCATATCTTTTCCCTACTATTGCACTGTCCATTTAATTACTAATTCTGAACAACCTTCTCACCACTTACACACATATACATCTTCATACCAGTCTTCCCACCATGAACATGTTCTGTGAATCTGGCCACAGAAGCAATCACTATTGGATTCATAGTTCAAGGCAGTAGACAAGCCCTCTTAAGATTGTTTCCCCATCTTTTCCACAAGCAAGCAATATTCCTCCACGGACTTCCAGAATGAAAATTCTTACCCTATCAGTTCAGGTGAATGAAAAGTAATTTATTCTCAATTCCTCTGAAATATTCAGGCTTTCTAAAATGTTCCTCTCTCTCCCCACCTCCACTTAATGCCAATATCTCAAGTGCAAAGGAAAAATAAAACATAACAGTTTTCCTCTCATTTCTGTCAGCTTTCCATTTCCAACTCACAAGTATAAAAGTAATTCAAACAAGACAGGGACTGTCTTAATGCTTAGAGATAAGAAGCATGATGGAGCATGTTTTCTAATTATAAATCAGCTACACTATGATCGATACCATTTTATGTCTTTTCAATAATATGAAGCAGTCCATGAAATTTAGCTCAGCTGCTAAATTCAGACTTTACTGTTATCTATCCTCAGACAAAAAAAGGAAAGTTAGAAAATTATATGGTTCAGAAATTACTGGAATTGAACAATAGTCCAGTAGGAAGAAAGAATAAGAGATTTCTAGATTTTTGCAAGCTACCTCTATTCTGAAGAGAGACCTACACAGCTGTCCGAACCACTTAATTTTCAAATGATATTAGCTCCAGCTTCCCTTCTTATAATAAGTTATTACAGTAAGACAGGAACAACATGAAGTGAATGCAAGTGATCATGGCATTACTCCATGAAGGCATACCTCACACATACATTTTTACTCCTTACATCTGCTATTCTTTTCCATTTATTTTCTGTCCTTTTCAATATATTTATCTAACTTTGCTCATACCTATTAAATGAAGGCACTGTGGCCAAAAGAATTTGGCAAATCTACTTTTTCTTCCAAATGCCAGTGGTTCTCAATGAACCCCTGAAGAATGAGGTGACATGAAGGAAGAACTAAAAATGAAAGACTGCCATTTAAACTTTAAAAAACCTAGCACTGCAATTCTAGAGAAAGTATGTTATTTTAGGACAGCAAAAGTTTTGCAATGGGTTTGACCACCAGCAACTTTCTCAACCTGTGTGGTGATCTCAATAGTTATTGAGTATTAGGCTGAAATTAATCCATTTCCTTCTCTATGGTTCTTTCTATGATCATCCAGTTTTTATGTATGTGAGAAAGCCATACATTTTGATGTAGCTCAACAGTGTCCCCTAGAGTTTCTCTGGGATGGTGATGTAAGCTTAACAAGTTAAATCTGATTATTTCACAATTCACATCCCAAAAGTTAGCTCTTTTGAATCATGGTTTGTCCACTTGGAATTATCCCTTTTTTAAATTTCCTAAGTATGGCATGCTTAGGAAGGCAGGTTCACCACTAAGTAACTTTCTGATCTGCTACAAAGATTCTACAATCAAAAATGGGGAAATTATTGATCAAAACAACAGACTCCATTAAAGATGCTTATAGATGGAGAGCTCCTACGCATTAAAAATCAGAGATTTTTTTTAATAAAATGCCCTATTGTTAACATTTGTCACCAGAGAAATTGTCTAGAATATATAAAGGTACTTAGAATCTGTGGTAGAAATGTGAACAACATAAAAGGGACATTTTATCATGTTTGGTGAACATCTTTTAAAAATTGGATACAGGCTCTGGTACAATTGAAATCCGAGTTTTTCTTTTGGAGCTAATGGTCAGACAGCAAGAAAAAAAGGCATGGAACTTTGTTTTTATATATGGTAATTGCAGTGATATATGCTTAAAAGTAGAAAGGTTCAATACTGCCCACAATGAAGGAATGATTGATGAAGATGATGAGACTTGCAGAGATGCTAAATTAATTTCTTTGATTAGAGAAAATTTAATATCTACATTCATGGCTCATAGAAACCCATTATAGACATTCTGCCTGGAAAATGCACTTATGGCTTGTGGTTTTGATGATTGCCAAAAAAAATTGGACAATAGAAAAAGTGAGCTTTTTTTATAATGAAGAATAAGAGATCATGCTTGCATTTGGGAAATCAGAAGCTTCTTCTTTAGTTTTCTGTCCTTTCTTTTTTGCACTTTTGTTCCTTTTCCTTTCTCTCTTTGTTGTTTGGGGTTAGTTTTTAATCTTCTTTATAGTACCTCTCATTCTCAATAGCTACCATGACCGAGTCACGAATGAAGGATAATAATACGTGTCCTAGGATAATGCTGCAGGATCCAATCTGGATCGGTCACTGGGACCCAGAAGTTAAGTCTTCCGAGCTTTCAGATACATGCTGAAAGTTCCTCAGGGAACTTTCACAGAGAAATATGAGAAATATGATGGGCCCCAGTACAAATCCGAAAGCTTGGAAGACTGAACCTCTAGTCCCAGTGACCGACCCAGATTGGATCCCATGACTGATAGCATTGAAGGCCACAGAAAGAAAAAGAAGAGTCAAGATTATCCCCATCCCGTATCTGCCAGAGGTCATCTACAGGCCTAATCAACGCCATCTTGGTGCTCTACCCTGGCCTGAAACCCACCTGCCCTAGTTAGTCCATATACATTGCTTCCCCTAGAACCCTTGGGAGCTACAGACCTACCACCTTCTCAAGAACCTTTCCTAAAAAGGGAATGTTGGAGACTAGTTGAAAATTGTGCAGTTACAGCTGGGTTCAATGATGAACTCTCTTAATGTGAGGACCAACCATAGAAATATGAAACTAGATGAAAAACAGTCAATAAAAGTGATTTCATATATTTCACGCACCTTGTTTCCTTTCTCATTAGCTACAGGGCATAAGTTAAACTATGGTACTTCCATTGTCAAAAGAGATAATGTTTCCCAGGCTTTATGGATAATAGAAAGCCATTATTGATCTCTGCTGATTCATCTCTGGAGCAGAAATCCTGCAGATCTGCTAGTTATAGCCTTCTTTTTTCAGCCATGACAAATCTAAATGATACCCTAAAGAGAAAAACCTCTGACAAAAAATAAAGAGATAACTGGAATAATTTAACCAAAATGCCTACGGCCTATTAGTACAAAATCTGCTTTTAAGAAATATATCATGGCATCAAACTGTGCTGCATTTTTAAACATGAAAAAGAGGTAATTTTGTTCCTAGGTTTAGAACAAGTTGATGACAGTGGATTCACCCAAGCGATTTGGAAGCTCTATTTTATTTATATATGGAGGGGGGTGGGACGACAACGAAATGTCAATACTATTAAGAAGAACAGAGTGATGCAGTTGTATCAGATGCAGTTGTTGTATTGTAATAAGCCACAATGGGTGAAAAACTGAAGCATCACAAAATCATCAGCATCAATTATGAAAGAACAGCATTAAGAAAGTGCAGCTATCGCATTTATAATTTTGGTAAAATTTCCAGGATTATCTATTTTTTCATAATTTATTTCTCTGTTTTAATTAAAGACTAGGTTTTATTAAAGCAAGGTGTGTATGTACAGTATGTATGTATGTATGTATGTATGTATGTATGTATGTATGTATGTATGTATGTATATATGTATATCCTTTAAGGGATTTACATAGTCAGAGATATGTGTAATGTTCCCATAAAGAGTCAGCCTACAATGCAACTTTGTAGAATTGTAGGGGATCTTTTTGTAGAAATCACCCTCCTCAAAGTACAAGATCCTAAAATTCTTTAGACGGGACTGTGCAGAAGATTGTGTGAAGGCACTGATGGTCTTTGTCACAAAAGCTTGGGGTATACATAGACATTGATCCCACAGACAGAACAAACAGTCCCTTCTTAGGAACTTTGATCTTGTTCATTAGCAAAACAAGGCAAGTTCTTCAGTTTTCAGGCATGTAAACAAATACAGGAAGCCTTACATCAAAACATCTTCACTTTCTCCCACACTTTCACCTTTCTGATAAGCAGTAATGAAGCAGCAATAGAGCAATAAATCAAAGCCTGGTTGTGTTATGTTGTGTTATATGTTAATACTGTACTGCACTGTACTATACATTACGTTACATTTCCAATGAATTTTAAGTTATCTATCTAACTACTGAATATGTGTTCAGTCTACAACCGTAATAGCAAACCTATGGCACATGTGCCAGAGGTGGCTTGTAGTGCCCTCTCTGTGGGCACGCGAGCCATCGCCCCAGTTCAGCTCCGCCATGCATGCACGGAGGCCTCCTGTCAGCCAGCTGGTCTTTGGGTCTCTGCCACGCATGTACAGGTGTTGGGGTACATGCAAGGGGCCATGTGCACATGTAGGGGGTGTGCCAGAGGGGCATGTACACATGCACGGGTGCATGCAGGGGCCGCACACACATGCATGGGAGTGGGGCGCCTGTGGGAGGCACACACACATGCACATGCAAGGGTGTGCATGTGCGAGGGCAGAGCAAATGTGGGGCATGTGCATGCATGGGAGGCACACACACATTGCAATTGGGGGGACAGGCTCACACACGCGCATTCACATACATGCACACATGCTTTGGGCACTCAGTCTGGAAAAGGTTAGCCATCACTTGTCTACAACATTAACATTATGTGTGCATTAGTATAGATTGCTCTCCTACTTAGTTGCAAGAAAGAAAGGGGGTAATTATGCTAGCTGGCAAGTACGCACTAAGAGCCTCTCTCAGAGGGAGATGGATGATTAAGAAATATGAAATATAAATAAATAAATGTATCCTTAGTGTGTCAGGATGTGATCTTTCACTTCAGCGTTCCATAAAAGAAACCCATAGCAAGGATATCTGTCCCTCATTGGCCCTGTTTCTTCTAATCTTCTCCAGATCCCACAAGCTGCAACTTTAGACATCTTGCCCCTGTCTTCCCTGGAACTAGCAGGTTTTCAGCAGTTCAAAACTGCCTAATCTGTTTTAGGATTATCAGGGATCTCTTTTCCTCTCCTTCCTAGTGGTTTCTCTTCTAAGACACCAGCTATCTCCTCCCAATTTGCCACCACCTTTCTTATGAGAAAGTTCTTGTGCTTATGATAAAACATGCTTTGTCTTCTACTCTTACCGTATATACTCGAGTATAAGCCGAGTTTTTCAGCCCACTTTTTGGGCTGAAAAAAGCCGCCTCGGCTTATACTCGAGTCTACAACTGGATCCGGCAGTGCTGTTGCCTGTTGGAGGAGGAGGAGGCGAACCAGCCTGCCATCGCCGGCCACCGCTAGCCCCGCCGCTCTTCCCGACCCCTTCCAAGCCCCACAGTCCAGCGGACGGAGCAGAAGCAGCTCCGGGGCTTCGCTGCTGCTCCCCGCATTTTCTGCACGGGGATCCCTTGGAGAGGGGATTCCAGCCTGCCATCGCCGGCCACCGCTAGCCCCGCCGCTCTTCCCACCCCCTTCCAAGCCCCACAGTCCAGCGGATGGAGCAGAAGCAGCTCCAGGGCTTCGCTGCTGCTCCCCGCATTTTCTGCACGGGGATCCCTTGGAGAGGGGATTCCAGCCTGCCATCGCCAGCCACCACTAGCCCCGCCGCTCTTCCCACCCCCTTCCAAGCCCCACAGTCCAGCGGATGGAGCAGCTTCTGGGAAGAGCGGCGGGGCTAGCGGTGGCTGGCGATGGCAGGCTGGTTCGCCTCCTCCTCCTCCAACAGCACTGCCGGATATCCGCCCAACGCTGCGGGGGCGCCAGCGGGAGCTTTGGCGGCTTCACCTCAGCCGCAGCGCTGGGCAGCAAATGTGCTGGTGCTGTTGGAGGAGGAGGAGGCGGCGGCAGCAATAGCACCTGAGGACAGGACAAGAAGCAATGGAAACTTGTCAGAAGGAGACTCAAGCTGGAAATAACGAGAAATCTGACAGTAAGAACAATTAAAATCCTAGGAAAATGTCCTTTCATGAAAAATTACTTTTTCAGTTAACTCTGCCTGACATTAGTTGGGCGAACAGAAATATTAGTTGGCCAATTCTAAAAGGGAGCACCAGAAAGAACTTAAAATATTTTTTAAGAGAGCTGGGTTTTTCATTTATATTATATGTATGAACAGAATTAACACAAATTGCAGATACCAATCAAACATAAAGAAAAAAAGGATGAAATAATGCTCATTTTTAAAAACTCAGTGAAAATAAAAACAATATACCAAGAAGGTGGCATACTGGTTGTGATTTGAT